>NC_141913.1:56336000-56647500 GCF_057802395.1 Ceratotherium simum simum
CATTCGTTGTGCCCTGTTTTACTAAGAAGCATGGTTTTATGCTATATAGCAGACAAAAGTTACCACCCTTTCTCTTTCCTTTCCTCTACCCATGCTCAGCCAATTCTCTTCCACCTCCTGTCATTGTTTAGTGAGCACACTCTGAGCAAATACTTCCTTCTGGAAGCAGTTCTAGTCACACTGACACTCTGTATTCTGGCTTCTCTGCCTGCATGTAAATGGGTAGAAAAATTAATCACCTATGTTCATATGGTAATTGTTATAATAAATCCAAGTGAAATTCCCCTCCCCTCTTCTGTTCTGGGAAATGGCCATTTGTATTATACCTAGCTCAGTATCATTAAAACAGAAATCTTTTTGCTGTGAACTTGGAATAGTTGTCCTAAACCCTATCAGCACATAGGATTAGCCTGGAAAGTTTAGAGAATTGAGACAAGTGAAACTGAAAGTGGTTAAATCTTATTTAAAACACATTTTAATGTTTCTCATAGTGCACATCTGAGGACAATGAATTCTCTCACCTTTTGTTTAGCTGAAATGTCTTTATTTTACCCTTTTTTTGAAGGATATTTTCACTGGATATAGAATTCTGGGTTGACTTTTTCTTTTCCTCTTTAAGCACTTTAAAAATATTTCATTGTTTTCTGGATCCTGTTGTTGCTGATGGGAAATTAGCTGTCATTAGTATTATTGTTCCTCTGTAAATTATGTATAATCCTCTCACCCCCAGCAACCTTTAAGATTTTTCTCTTTACCTTTATTAACTTTTATTTTATATTTTAATTTTTCTCTATATCTTCATTTTTCTGTAATCTCTGATTAAAATATGCTGAGATGTGGGTCTCTTTGTATTTGTCCTGTTTGGGATTTATTGTGCTTCTTGGATCTAGAAGTCATGTTTTTCACCAACTTTAGGAAATTTTTGGTTATTATTTCTTTAAATGCTTTTTCTATCCCTTTCTTGCTCTCTTTTCCCTGTAGGATTCCAATTTCATTCTAGAAATTATGTTAGACTGATTTTTTCCTAAATATCATTGAGGCTCTTTATTTTTTCAACCATCTTTCAGCTCTTCAGATTGTATAATTTCTATTGATCTAGCTTCAAGTAAACTAATCCTCACATCTGCAGTCTCCAGTTTGTGGTTAAGCCTATCTAGTAAATTTTTAACTGCAGATATTGTACTCTTATTCTAGAGAGTTTCCATTTGGTTCTATTTGGTAGTTTCCATTTTTTAGGTGAGATTTTCCATCTGGGTTCACTCCTATTGTTTGTTTTTGCCTGGTTTGTGGTCCTATGGCTCTGGTTTTTTTAAAGCACTACCGATAATTTTTGATTAGATGCTGAACATTGTAGATGTAAAATTTTAGAAACTCTGGACTTCTATTACCCTGCTCCAAAGAGGACTAAGTTTTCTTCTGGAAGTCAGCTAGAAAATTGGCAGATCATCTTGATTCTTTTGAAACTTCATTGTGAGCATTGTTAAGTCTGGTCTATTTAAGTGTTTCTTTTATGACATAGCCATTGCTCCTGGGGTATGGCCACTCTGGGGTCTAAATTTCAAGCTCCAGTGTTCATCAAGACCACTCCACCTGAACTCCAACCTCTGTGTCCTCAGAACTTCTCAGCTGCAAAAATCTCTGTCTGGCTCTTTAGCTGCCCTGCTGCTGTCTTTTCCAGTGTTCATTCTTCTTCTTCTTTTTTTTTTTTCTTCTTCATGAAGGTTTACCCTGTGCATGGAAATTTTAAGAGTCAGACAATGACCTGAGGGGAACTTGTAGAAGATCTTTGGGCTTTTCCTCTGTGATGCCCTCCTTTCTTTGGTTTTGCCCCTCAAGTCCAAAATACTTTGACAGCTCCAAATACTGGCCGTTGTCTCTTTATCTGGCAAGATAGCTACTTCCGGCTTGGACATTTCCTGTGTACTGCATTTTGGAAAATGTGCTTGGGGAAAATGCCAGGGTATATGTGCATCTCATCTCCTGTATTCTCCTGTCTTGAGCATTGTAGTGTGCCAAAACTGGTTGCTCTCCAGTGCCTTCTTCATGTTTTCCATATGGTTGTTTTTGGTGACATGGTTAATTGGATACAAGATGGTTTGTCATGGCCACAACTGGAAGTCACCATCTTATATACTGCATGTTTATTTGTTTACGTATTTATTGTCTGTCTATCTCCCTCCACTTCATCCCCCCCACTAGATTGTAAACTCTATGAGGACTGGCATTTTATTCAATTCATATCCCCTGATCTAGAATGAGTCCAATATGTAAAAGGTGTTCAATAAATGTTTATTGTATTCAGTAGTCAATCACTGAAACTCAGAGCAAGGAAAAAAACCTAACAGAAATAGCAGGCAAAATAAAATTCAAAGTGACCAAATGGTAGCCACTTTATAAGATGTAAATTTTATTATGCTTTATATAGCTTCAAAAAACACAGTAAAACTTGCCTCAAATAAAATTAAGTCTTCTGTGGGGAGCTGAAACTAGTCATTACATTCTGTAATGGGGCTGACTCTGAGATACAAGACCAGATCCTGATAGGAAAATCTGTATCAGTCGGCCCATGCTGCTATAACAAAATGCCATAGATTGGGTTGCTTAAACAACAGGAATTTATTTCTCACAGTTCTGGAGACTAGAAATCCAAGATCACGGTGCCAGCAAGGTCCAGGTCTGGTGAGGCCTCTCTCCTTAGGTTGCTGATGCCCGCCTTCTTGCTGTGTCCTCACATGGCCTTTCTTCCAGGTGTGCAGGTAGAAAGAGAGAGGAAGTAAGCTCTCTGGTGTCTTTTCTTGTAAGGACACTAATCCCATTATGGGAGCCCCACCCTCATTAACTCAACTAAACATAATTACCTTCCAAAGGCTCTGCCTCCAAATACCATCACACTGGGGGGTTAGGACTTCAACATATGAGTTTTAGGGAGACACAAACATTCAGTCTATAACAGTTGGGGTGGCTCAGATCCCAGCTGATAGCTGGGAGGCCCATTTTTCCAGGTTTTTAACGAAAAGTCTCTTGCCCCATTTGTGTAGCCCTGGACTCCTTTCTCCATGGGACACTCACTTTCTTTAGGTGTTGTACACTTAAGTTGAATATAGTATCTGGAAAAGATTATATGCTTACAGTGCTATTTAAAGATGTCTCTCAATGTCAGCTCTGAATTACTGTGTTCCTATTTTTACTAAATAATTCACCTTCATTAACTGGATGGTATGGTCCAGTGTTAATGAATTCATTGATTCGTTCACTCAGTATTTATTGAGCTCCTATTATGTACCAGGGTAGTGAAAGTTATTATAAGTGAGATGAATGTCAAGAAAAGATAGGGTTCAATGAGACCTAATCTAATCTTGGGGGTGGTGATTATCAGGGAACAGAATGTAGTTTATTCCATCTTCCAAGAGGGAATGCCCTTATTTCCACAAATCATAGATGATTATTTTATTGTTTGAGGGGTGGGTCTCAGGAACTAAACCAACAAGTCTGTTCCAACAAGACCTGCTCCCTTCTTACTCACAGTGGGGAAGGTGGTATCTGAATGTTTCATTCAAGATAGATATGTTAATGTATAAAGAGAATGTGGTAATACAATAAAAAATTTTAAATATGTATAAAAATGTGGGCACTTTCCCACTGGTAGTTTTAAATTAAATATGATCACATTATATGAAGTATATTGAAATATTGTGGTAGATCTTTCACATTCTTTTTTCTGAGGTAACCAAGTAAGGTTACCTACTATAGGCTTACTAAATTTTTGTAGAATAATGTAATTGTCCAGCCGACTCATCCCTATCAGGTAATAAAGTATCTGGAATGCAGACATGTGGGATAGTGTTCCAATTTCTTGGAAAATTAGGGGAAAACATTTGAAATCTTGTAAGTGCCATGTGATTTTAAAAAATCCGCTAATTATTGATCCTTTAATGGCTGATTAAAATTTGTTGATTGAAAAGTTTCTTTTCTCTGCTCTGAGACATCCCACCTCTAGTCAGAAATTGTTTTGTTACAGTTTTCTCCAACTGCCATTATTAACTTTGTAAATCTGTTGATTATATCAATCGATGCACCCGAGTTTTGACAGGGATCAAAGAAAATGTAAAAATCAGGTCAGAATAAAGCCTTTTCTAATTGTTTGGGCCAAGGGATAATATAAAATGAGAAGAAAAAGGAACACACTATTCAGAATTCTTAATTTAAAAATTCAATGATTTTTAAGGAGCATTAAGATGAGGAGCAGAGAGAGAGGAGGTTATCTGAATTTTACTACTGGTTTTATTACCTTTTAATTTTAACAAATATTGCCCAAATTAAAACATTTTTAAAAATTCAACAATATCTTGGGCCAGCCCAGTGGCGCAAGTGGTTAAGTGTGCGAACTCCGCTGCGGTGGCCTGGGGTTCGCTGGTTCAGATCCCGGGCGCGCACTGATGCACCGCTTGGCATGCTGTGGCAGCGTCCCATATAAAGTGGAGGAAGATGGGAACGGATGTTAGCCCCGGCTCAGTCTTCCTTGGCAAAAAGAGGAGGATTGGCAGATGTTAGCACAGGGCTGATCTCTTCACAAAAAAAAAAAAAAAATCAACAATATCTCAATTAAGAATAACTCGAATTGACAATCTTTCAATAGCTAATAATTTTCAGATGTACTAGTTGTTGAATAGATACAAGCTACCCTTGGCATAAAATTTCCTACATCAAAAACATTTTTATTGTTTTTTCCTAAAAATATTGTCTGCAGTGGTATAAAGGTTCTGCTGTGCCCAGAGCATTTACTCTAAAGAACAACATCAGGTATTGCATGTACTTTTTGACCCATTTATGGAAATAAAGAAAAGTCTTCCTCTTACTGAATTATTTAAAGGGACAACTTTTATTATAACAAGGTTAAGAACTTTGAATTGCCTAATGGGCAGAACTTAAATTTTTTTCCCATTTAGTTAAACGTTTCACTGTAATAATATTTCTCGTGCCGTGATGACCCTATAATGGTATTTGGGTTGTTTAAAAGTTCTAGACAAACCCAGTCCTTAACCAAGAGAACGTTTCTTCCCTTTCGTTGTCAGTGGACCAATCTGCTCTGGAAGGAAAACATCCTGTCATTAATTTACTGTTACTCTGCTCTTGCCACCCCCATCCCAGGAGTCTTCCGATCATAACCCAGCCTTTTTTTTCTTTCCAGAAATAGCATTTTCACTAGTTCTATATTGCACTTATGCATGGTGTTCCAGGATCTAACAAGATTCCCTTTTCAAAAACAAGAATTGATTTTTTGGAGGTAGAGATTCAATTCCAAAATATTTCCTCTAGCCTTAGTAGGTGAATAGATTAAAGGTGAAAGGAAGTTTAAGGTGCTCAAACTATTCCATTAAAGGTCAAAATCTACATCCTCTCTCCTTCCTTGGGTACAGCACCGCTTTCCTTACGGATCTTCAAATGAGAAGCATACAGCAAAGCACGCTGCAAAAATATACATCAATACTTTTCTCTGTTGTAACCTCGGGGCTCTCGATAAAATGTGCTTGCATGGCCCTAAATAATTTTAAAAATGATTGTTTTGTGGCTTTGATCACTTTCTGAACTGGGATCCTGGTTTACCCAGATAATGGCGTCATTTTCATGTGAGAATGCCTCTTCAGGAAGGAACGAGATGGTGAAACCAAACTTTGATCTATATCCTTTGATTATGGGAAAAATACGAATGTAATTCACTTATTAGAAATTATGTAATTTTTGGAACCTTCAGTTGGGAAGTACAGCTAGGGCGTGGTGGGTAGAAGTTTATATTTATGCCTTTGATGTTGGTTGATGGTTGGTTTTGATTGCTTTAAAAAGTAATTTAGTTTTATAAGTTTTTTTTTTCCTTACTACTTCTGAGGAAGTTGTTTTTCACTGTTTAGAATTTAAAGACAATTGGTGGAATCCAGAAATTTGGCAAATGCCAACCAGAAAGGGAAATCTGTACTTGAGTTTTTAGAACAATTTCAACCAGATATTGATTTTTTCCTTTCTGCTTTATTTACTGAAATAGTTACACATTTATATTGCTTCTAGTCATTTGTGGCTTTTCAAGCTATCTACATTTGCTGTGTGATGAGAAGATTAAATGTGAATTCTGCATTTAACTAAATTAATAATTTAATTAATATGAGTTATTAGCTCAAGAGCATTAAAGAGTTCATCTGAGTGCATTAAATATGTAACATTTATCAACTATTAAATCACTAACCTTCATCATTAATTGATAGAATCTTGGATTTTAACCTTGTTGTTACACTGTTTCAGTTGAAAGGATTTCTCTATAGGAACTGAGTGATAAGGCTGCAACAGGGTGGGAATATATTTCTATTGTTCTCAGAGGAAGTTAAATTGCAAGAGGTCTAAATGTTCAAATAACTATAAACTCTTAGTAAAACTCTGGGTAAAAGAAATAAATATACCCTTTTTTTTTTTCAGTTTTCATTTCCCTTTCATTTAGCCTTAGGGTAAAAATTCAATTTTAATATCATAATGTTTGTTTCTGTTCACAACTTGTGGTAGAAATGAATATGCTTGGACCCAGAGATTGAATATATATTAAGGTAAACTGTATGAATTTTTCAATTGCATTTCTCACCAACTTACAGTTTAGTAAATTTTATTTTTCATCTAAATAGATTACAGGATAAAGTTCTGGAGCAAATTTCCTAGTAACCCAGGTCTTCCGGGATACTGAATCAGATATTATATGTTTGTAGCTCTCATTTTAGCAATTAATCATAGACTGCTTAACTGTTCACTGTATAACTGTCTGGTCTCCACAATGAGATTATAAAAATTTAGGGGGCTGGCCCGGTGGTGTAGTGGTTAAGTTCTCATGGTCCATTTTGGCAGCCTGGAGTTCATGGGTTTGGATCCCCAGTGTGGACCTACACACTGCTCATCAAGCCATGCTGTGGTGGCGTCCCATGTACAAAATGGAGAATGATTGGCATAGATATTAGCTCAGGGACAATCCTCCTCAAACAAAAAGAGGAAGATTGGCAACCGATGTTAGCTCAGGGCTAATCTTCCTCACCAAAAAAACCAACCAAACAAAAAACTTGGAAAGTAAGATTATAACATTGCCATCTAGGACTTGATGACTTTCTTTAAAATTTTACTAAAATTAATAATAATTTTTTGGGTGCTGGCCTGGTGGCGTGAGTGGTTAAGTGTGTGCACTCCGCTGTGGCGGCCTGGGGTTCGCTGGTTCGGGTCCTGGGCGTGCACTGACGCACCGCTTGGCAAGCCATGCTGTGGCGGCGTCCCATATAAAGTCGAGGAAGATTGGCATGGATGTTAGCCGAGGGCCAGTCTTCCTCAGCAAAAAAAGAGGAGGATTGGCAGATGTTAGCACAGGGCTGATCTTCCTCACAAAAAAAAAATAATAATAATAATTTTCATTAGCAGGTACATATGTCAAAATTGTTCACAATAAAGATAAGAATGTTTAGAAAATTATTGAAGTCTTTCCTTTCTTCCAAGTTTAAAACGGAAAATTATCATCATCGATGATTATCTTTGAGTATTCTAGACTCTAGAGAAATTTAGGTTATTGAACATTAGAATCACAAAGAGGCTATTGAACCACTTTTATAGCTAGCTCTGTGGTAGAAAGAGGATGAGATACAAAAGAAAGAAATAGCTAAAGCTTTTTGTTTCTGGTCCTGAAGGATGATAACTAAAAAGTAAGGAGAGAGTGAGAAAGCCAGGGTTTTTATGTCTCTCTACCTTGGGTCCCACACTTCCAGGAAGAGTTGATGCCTTAGAACAGCAATCTTCAAGTTGGGTTAAGTATATGAAAGTCTAGAGGTTAAGTACATGAAAACTATTCTAAAGTGGTGCAGGCATGGGTTGTGTAAGGGAATCATTTCCCAAATCCTCAAGTACTATGTCTGTTTCCCTCTAGGTGACCTGCCTGAGAACATGCTTGTGGTGGAGGTGTCCTTCTGGTTAACTCCCCCTTCACAATTGTCCTTCTCTGTTACTCCATTGCTACAAGATGCCATATAGACCACTCTCCACACCATCCTCAATCAAATCTCAACATCATTTTGGAGACCAGGGAGGAAGATTTCCAACCCAGCATACTATACACAGCTTAAATATTAAACAAATGTGAGAGTGGAATAAAAACATTTTAAAACATGCAAGCTAAAAAAAAAAAGAATCATGTACCTTTTCTCAGAGAGCTACTGGAGCATGTGCTCCAACAAAAAGAGGGACTATACCGAGAGATGAGTGATCTTCAACGTAGGAGAAATGTAAAGGAAATCTTGTGATACTAAAAGAATATCTCCAGGTCAATAGCTATAATAGATTAGAGAGCAATTAACCCAAGTTCCAATGAAAGGGAATAAGGCCAAGGAGGGATATTTTCAAGAAAAGAGAAAAAATTGATAGATTATCTACTGTGTTTGAATGTATTGAGAAATGATTTCCAATGCTGATGAAAACTTCAAAGATGATTTATGTGTAGAAAATTAAGTAAGTGAAAGAAATGTGACAAGCAGTAACTGCAGTTATACAAGAAAGAAGAAATAATCATAACATAATATATGATTTAGTTATAAAAATAGTTACTTGCTTATAATAGTGTAAACACCTGGAAAATGATTTAACCAAAAATTGTGATATAACTATTCGGAGAATGGGGGAAGGAAGAATGTGTGGTGTGTGCATATGTGGGCACATAAAAGAGTCAAATCATTATCTTAATGTTAATGCTTAAATTAAACAAAAAAATCCAGAAATATTAGTATACACTGGTAACATAACAAAAAAAGACTTTGGAATTGGGATGGGGAGTAGTGAGTGTGGTACGCATCTTCCCCAAAGGTGCCCATGTCCTCATCCCCAGAACATGTGAAATGCTGAGAAACATGGCAAAAGGGACTTTGCTGATATGATTTAATTAAGGGTTTTGAGATTAGGAGATTATCCTGGATTATCTAAACGGATCCAATATAATCTCATGAACCTTTGACAACAGATCGTTCCTGGCTGAAGTCGGAGGGAGGAGAGAGAGAGGGATGTGACCACAGTAGAGGTAGGAGAGGTGCCAGGCATGAGAGGGGCCTGACAGGCCATTGCTGGCTTTGCAGATGAAGGAAGGGGGCATGACCTAGGAATGCAGGTGGCCTCTAGATGCTGGGAACAACCCTCATCAAAGAACAGGGACCTCAGTCCTACAACCTCAAGGAAGCAAATTCTGTCAACAACTTGAATGAGCAAGGAAACAGATTTTCCCCTAGAGCCTCCAGAAGGGAATTCAGCCCTGTGGACGCAAAGATTTTAGCTCAAGGAGACCTGTGCCAGACTGTGATCTCCAGAACTGTAAGATAATAAGTTTATGGTGTTTGAAGCCACTAAGTTTGTGGTATTTATTACACCAGCTGACAGAAAACTAATCAAGTGAGAAGAGATATTTCATGGAAGCTTTGTGGAACTATTTTACTTTTTATGTGAATAAATTTGCTTTAAATATAAAAATTTTAAAGCTTTAGTAAAATAAGAATTGATAGTTATTTTCTTAATGTGATTAAAAACATAAGGCTAAACCAACAGTCACCCTCTTTCTGGCTCTCCTTCCATTGGGCATATTATATATGAATTCTGGTGGCTTATGCAGTCCATGAAATCAGGGAAAAGCCCCTGATTTTCAGTCCATTTTGGATGCTCCCAGTGGTCTAAGCCCGTGTCTGTATAGTTGTGGTGGTTTGAAATCATGGCTGCAAAGTTTTTGGCACTCCCACTATTCAGAGGTTGGGGTTATGTGCCCTTCCCTTTTATCTGGGCTGGCTTGTGACTGCTTTGACCAGTAAACACTAGGAGTGACACTAGGTGACGTCTGGGCCTAGATTATAGAAGACCATGCTGCCCTGCCTTGTCTACTCCTGGAGTCCTAAGCCATCAAGTGCAATGTCCAGTTACACTGACATCACCATGCTGGGAGGTCACATGTGGCGTGGACTCAACAGACCCAGCTATGCTGGTTCTTCAGCCATCCTTGCCCAGGCATGTGGGCATGAATGCTTTGTGGGTGTGAAGCCATCCTGGGCTGCTCCAGGTGAGTCCGTCTGCCAGCTGAATACCAGAGTCATCCTCGCCAAATTCACGTAGAATAGAAGAATCGTCCAGCTGATCCCTACCCGAATTCCAGACCCACAAAATCATGAGATATAATAAAATGGTTTTTGTCTTAAGTCAACAACAATTTAAAGTTCTGGTATAGTTTGTTATGTAACAATAGACGACTGTAACAATATTTTATTATAAGACAACTTCTGATGGGGACTTCCATACCCTCAACATGAAATTTGGCCTTGCAGACTTTGGCTGAAACTCCAAAACCCATGGCACTCGGTTTTTCACTTGGGGCCAAGGAGCCAGCCCACAACCAAGTCCTCCACCTGCAGAAGCCCCCAATTGTTATTTTCATGGAATCTAGCAATCTCTCCAGGAAGGACCACATTGTTCTCTTATCCTCAGAGAAAAACTTATTTCCCCTAATGCATCTCACAAAACAAAGTTATCCCTTCTCTAGGCAAGGAAATGCAGAACTTAAGGTCTTTAAGACCAACTATCTTGCTTAAAAAAGAAAACGGGAAAATTTCTCATGTATTTCTGTCAGGAAAAACACCACCACCAATATTCAACCAACTCTCCACCCCCATAAAACAAGATATCTTGTTTAGTGGTGGTGAGGTGGGGGTGTTTAAATTTTACTAATTAAAAGACTTTCTTGGTTACTTACTGCACTGTAGCCAGAGAATGGGAGTTTTATATTGTGTAATTTTTAGAAGCTACTGAGATGTTCTTAATGTCTTAAGATATGATCAATTCTTTAAATCTTCCAAATGTTTATATTAAGTATATATGTGAATATATTTTTAGAAAACACCTGTTAGTTACATTATCAGATTCTTATAATAATAATAAACAATTACATAGTATTTACTCTGGGTAAGGCATTGTTCTAGAAGCTTCAGATAAATTAGTTCTTCATCCATTTACTTTTAATCTATATATACCTTTAAATTTAAAGTGAGTTTCTCATAGACAACATGTAGTTGGGTCTTGTTTTTTGATCCACTCCGACAATCTCTGTCTTTTAATTGGTATATGTAGACCATTGACGTTCAAAGTGATTATTGATATAGTTGGATTAATATCTACTATATTTGTTATTCTTTTCTATTTGTTACCCTTGTTTTTGTTGCTATTTTGTTTTCCACTATTTCTCTGCCTTTTGTAGTTTTAATTAAACATTTTATAGATTCTATTTTTTCTCCATTCACAGCATATCAGTTATATCTCTTTTTTTACGTTTTTTTTACTGGTTGCCTGAGAATTTGCAATATACTCTTACAACTAACCCAAGTCCACATTTAAATAACACTGTATTGCTTCGTAGATAGTGTGAGTACCTTATAATAACAAAATGATCCTAACTCCTCCTTCCCATCCATTTGATCACTGCTGTTATTCATTGCACGTATATATAAGCATATGTAGGCATATGTATATTCATAAGGTATATACATAAGCAGGCATAGTTGAATACACCATTGTTATTATTATTTTGGACAAACTGTTATCTGTTAGATCAATTAAGAAAAGTTTTTATTTTACCTCCACTTATTCCTTCTTTGATGCTCTTCCTTTCTTTATGTAGATCTGAGTTTCTGGTAACCTATATTATTTTCCTTCTTTCTAAAGAACTTCTTTTTTTTTTTTTTTTAAATAATTTTATTTATTTATTTTTCTCCCAAAGCCCCAGTAGATAGTTGTATGTCATAGCTGCACATCCTTCTGGTTGCTGTATGTGGGACTTGGCCTCAGCACGGCTGGACAAGCGGTGTTATCAGTGCGCGCCCAGATCAGAACCCGGGCCACCAGCAGCGGAGCGCGCACACTTAACCGCTAAGCCACGGGGCCGGCCCTAAAGAACTTCTTTTAACATTTCTTGCAAGCCTGGTCTGCTAGCAATAAATTCTCTCGATGTTTGTTTGTCTGAGAAAGTCTTTATTTCTCTTTCACTTTTGAAGGATAATTTCATAGGGTACAGAATTCTAGGCTGGTGGGTTTTTTTCTCCCAAACTTTCACTCCAGTCTCTTCTTGCTTGTGGTTTCTGAGGAGAAGTCAGATGTAATTCTTATCTTTGTTCTTCTATAGGTAAGGTGTTTTTTCCCTCTGGCTTCTTTCAGGATTTTTTCTTTATCTGTGATTTTCTGTAATTTAAAAAAGGATATGCCTGGGGCTGGCAGGGTGGCATAGTGTAGTGGTTAAGTTTGGTGCGCTCCATTTTGGCGGCCTGGGGTTTGTGGGTTCAGATCCCGGGTGCAGACCTACACCACTTGTTAGCCATGCTGTGGGGGCAACCCATGTACAAAATAGAGGAAGATTGGCACAGATGTTAGCTCAGGGCCAATCTTCCTCACCAAAAAAATAAAAAATACAAAATAAATGATATGCTTAGGTGAGTTTTTTTAGCATTTATCCTGCTTGGTGTTCTCTGAGCTTCCTTAGATAAATTAACATGTAAATGAGGTAGGAACCCTTTGAGGCTGGTGCTTTTATTGCTCCCACAGTAAACTTGATCAGTAGGCTGGAGGCAATGAGAGTTCAGTCACACAGACAGTATGTGGCAAGGCAGGGGTTTGCACCGAGGCAGTATTATTTATTCTAAAGGCCCTATGGTTTATGTGGACTTTATTTCAAGCCACCTGATGTTATCTTGAAGGAGTTGTAGCATGTCTTATTAACAAATGAAAATAAAATGCTGACTTAACCTCAGGTAATTCTCAAATAATACTTAATATATTTCTAAAATATTTCTTCCCTTTCTGCTACTCTGACTTACTCCATTTTTACTTACTTTATAGACATTTGAAAATCTCTCTCTTAAGTATTCCTGTATATTCCTTTGTATTGGTGCTTTCCTTATATTTTTTCTCCTTTTTTGTTATTTTTGTTCCAGATGTTTAGGAGTCAAAAACTGACGAGGATGCCTTAATTACACTGCTCTGAATGAGCTGGGGTGATTTGCCTTTTTAATCTCTGTTCTCTCCGTATCCTAGCCTCGAGTCTGGGAGGTGCAAGGAACTGAGTGACTCATTTGGATCCTCTGCTGCGTCATAAGGAAAGAGTGCCTGAGGGACAGAGGCTAGACTGGGATTTAAGACACTGGAATCTAACCTCTGCTGGCTTACTGGCTGTCTCTACATGGGGCTGCATTTTGGCCATGGTTTATAGGTAATCACTTTATTTCATGTTCTTTGTTTCTTTTCCTCTCAAAAATGGTAGTAATTATGCTTTATCCCTCCTCCTCCCTGCCAGGATATTGCAAAGATTAATAATTATTAAAAACAAAATGAAATTGTCAATCTCTCCAGAGATGTTTGCTATATAAATATAAGAAATAATTCTTATGATTTCCTTGGTCTTTATAGCTGTACCTATAGGGTAAGTAAACACTTTCTCAATGAAGGGGGTATTTTGAAATTCCTTCCAGAGAAGTCTGGCATTCATTCTAAATTGACTTAGAGGTTGAGGAACCCTGGAATTGTTCCACTTGGTTCTTACTCTGCCAGGTAAATATTTCCATGAACTAACAAGCTGTTTGAGACTGGTTATTCATGGATTGGTTCTTACTCTGCCAGGTAAATATTTCCATGAACTAACAAGCTGTTTGAGACTGGTTATTCATGGATTTGGCTGTTATTGTTGCATTAGTTTTGAGTAACTTTGTGTTATATTTTTAGAACCCCTATAATTTTGTAGGTCCCAGTGTTTAATCTGAGTCAGTATGTGTTCTTTTAGATGCAGAATACTAAAGCTGGGTGGAATAATCTACCTGTTAAGGAAGGACATTTATTGTGAACTTAATCAGATGTTTAGAGGTGAGTGTTTCCAGATTGGTTGGTGACTTCATATCATGAAGCTCCCATGCTCTTTCTTTCCTTCCCCTGTAACATCTGTAGCATGTTTAGTTTCTGTCCTTAGGTTTCATGCTTCATGGTCACCAAATGGTTGCCACACTTACAGACAGCAAGTCTTTTTTTTTTTTTTTTTTTTTTTTTTTTATGAAAGCACACACACAATAAACCTAAGACCATATAGGAAAATAAATATGTGTGCGTCTATGTGTGTGTGTGTCTTCAATTTGTGTGTGAGTAACATTATAAAGGAAAAATGCAACTAAGGATGATTAAACTGTGACCAAATGTTTCTCTCATATCAAGAAATGTAAACCTATTGAAGGAAAAAAACTCTAAGCTTAGATCAGAAAGCACAATCCAAATACATGCTACCCTCAGACACAGATAGCTAGAAGCACACCAGGCAAATGCAGCGAAAGGAAATAGGGCTCTAAATTTTTTTTTTTTTTTTTTTTTTTTTTTTTATTGCAGTAACATTGGTTTATAACATTGCAAAAATTTCAGGTGTACATCATTGTACTTCTATTTCTGCATGGACTACATCATGTTCACCACCAAAATACTAATTACAACCCATCACCACACACATGTACCGAATTATCCCTTTCACCCTCCCCCCTCCCCCCTTCCCCTCTGTTAACCACCAATCCAATCTCTGTCCCTATGTGTTTGTTTATTGTTGTTATTATCTACTACTTAATGAAGGAAATCATACGGTATTTGGCCTTCTCCCTCTGACTTATTTCACTTTGCATTATACCCTCAATGTCCATCCATGTTGTCACAAATGGCTGGATTTCGTCATTTCTTATGGCTGAGTAGTATTCCATTGTGTATATATACCCCAGCTTCTTTATCCATTCGTCCCTTGATGGGCACTTAGGTTGCTTCCAAGTCTTGGCTATTGTGAATAAGGCTGCAATGAACACAGGGGTGCATGTACCTTTGCAAATTGGTGTTTTCAAGTTCTTTGGATAAATACCCAACAGTGGAATAGCTGGATCATATGGTAGTTCTATCCTTGATTTTTTGAGGAATCTCCATACTGTTTTCCATAGTGGCTGCACCAGTTTGCACTCCCACCAGCAGTGTATGAGAGTTCCCTTCTCTCCACATCCTCTCCAACACATGTTGTTTCCTGTCTTGTTAATTATAGCCATTCTGACAGGCGTGAGGTGATATCTCATTGTAGTTTTGATTTGCATTTCCCTGATAGTTAGTGATTTTGAACATCTTTTCATGTGTCTGTTGGCCATCTGTATATCTTCTTTGGAGAAATGTCTGTTCAGGTCTTTTGCCCATTTTTAATTGGGTTGGTAGTTTTGTTGTTGAGATGCATGAGTTCTTTATATATTTTGGAGATTAAGCCCTTATCAGATGTATGGTTTGCAAATATCTTCTCCCAATTGTTAGGTTGTCTTTTCGTTTTGTTGATGGTTTCCTTTGCTGTGCAGAAGCTTTTTAGTTTGATGTAGTCCCATTTGTTTATTTTTTCTATTGTTTCTCTTGCCCGGTCAGATGTGGTGTTTGAAAAGATGTTGCTAAGACCGATGTCGAAGAGCGTACTGCCTATGTTTTCTTCTAGAACTTTCACAGTTTCAGGTCTTACATTCAAGTCTTTAATCCATTTGGAGTTAATTTTTGTGTATGGTGTAAGGTAAGGATCTACTTTCATTTTTTTGCATATGGCTATCCAGTTTTCCCAACACCATTTGTTGAAGAGACTTTCTTTTCCCCATTGTATGTTCTTGGCTCCTTTGTCAAAGATTAGCTGTCCATAGATGTGTGGGTTTATTTCTGGGCTTTCGATTCTATTCCATTGATCTGTGTGTCTGTTTTTGTGCCAGTACCATGCTGTTTTGGTTACTATAGCTTTGTAGTATATTTTGATATCAGGGAGTGTGATACCTCCAGCTTTGTTCTTTTTTCTCAGGATTCCTTTAGCTATTCGGGGTCTTTTGTTGTTCCATATGAGTTTTAGGATTCTTTGTTCTATTTCTGTGAAAAATGTTGTTGGAACTTTGATAGGGATTGCATTGAATCTATAGATGGCTTTAGGAAGTATGGACATCTTAACTATGTTAATTCTTCCAATCCAAGAGCACGGAATATCTTTCCATTTCTTTGTGTCTTCTTCAATTTCTTTCAGAAATGTTTTATAGTTTTCGGTGTACAGATCTTTCACCTCTTTGGTTAAATTTATTCCTAGGTATTTTATTATTTTTGTTGCAATTGTAAATGGGATGGTATTCTTAATTTCTCTTTCTGCTACTTCGTTGTTAGTGTACAGAAATGCAACTGATTTGTGTATGTTGATTTTGTATCCTGCAACTTTACCATATTCGTTTATTACTTCTAAAAGTTTTCTGGTGGATTCTTTAGGGTTTTCTATATATAAAATCATGTCATCTGCAAATAGTGACAGTTTCACTTCTTCCTTTCCAATTTGGATCCCTTTTATTTCTTTCTCTTGCCTGATTGCTCTGGCTAGGACTTCCAATACTATGTTAAATAGGAGTGGTGACAGTGGGCATCCTTGTCTGGTTCCTGTTGTATGCAAATCGCATACAACAATACGTTAAAAAGATTATACACCATGATCAAGTGGGATTTATTCCAGGGATGCAGGGATGGTTTAACATTCGCAAATCAATCAACGTAATACACCACATTAATAAAATGAAGAACAAAAATCACATGATCATCTCAATAGATGCAGAGAAAGCATTTGACAAGATCCAGCATCCATTTATGATAAAAACTCTGAATAAAATGGGTATAGAAGGAAAGTACCTCAACATAATAAAGACCATATATGAGAAACCCACAGCTAATATCATCCTCAATGGTGAAAAACTGAAAGCTATCCCTCTAAGAACAGACAGCAAGTCTTTATGTGACCTCATATGAGTGCAGAAGTAGGGGGTCTAAGATGGCAAGAGAAAGATCTTCTCACATGTCTGTCTCCTTTCATCCAGGAACAAAAATCTTTCCCGGAAGTCCCTCCACCTTACATCTATTTGGGCAGAAGGGGGTCTCATGGCCTCTCTGAGCTGCAAGGGTGGCTGGAAAAGGGAGTTTCTTGCTCTCTCACCATCTACAGTGGGAGAAGGGCAAGGAGAAGGGATGAGGAATCACCAACCACAGTGTTTGTCGCAACTGACAAGCTCTTTTTCTTTCTTTCCCTGCTACTCCATTCACAGAAAGCGTTGCCTGCCAACAGCCTCCCACACTCTTGGGAATGGACTCTACAAACTTGCCATCATGACAGTTGATGCTTCCCATCTAGGATGGAAGAATGGGGTTCTGGACTTTGTTACACTATTTTTGAAAGGTAATCAGCTCCTGCGCGTGAGTGGATGAAAACAGGTCTATTTACATTGCTTTGAAGTTTACCCAGTAAAGCACCACAAAACTGCAAGCTGAGGAATTGAGGGGGAAAACATTGCACTGGCATGTTCTGTTTCTCATAACTGCCTTGTAAAGGAGGCAGGCAACTATTAATACTACTGATTTTCTAAGTGAGGGATGAACAGTTAAAGGGGTAGCAGTTCTAATTCTAGGAATTGGGTGTGAACAATTTCATTTCTAGGCTCTGAATGACCAAAGGTTCCTGGACTGTAAGTTTTCTGTCCAAAACACGTTAGGTATAGGTCCATGGATCACTGGAATTCATCTGAAATACATGGATCTCTCCTTTTAAGTCATTGTTGCTCTAATTTCCTTGCTTTTACATTGAAATTTGTATTTTGTTTGCTCTATGATAGTTGGAGAAGCACACAGGATGATCTTGTAGTCAGGCAATATTCAATACAATCAGCTCTAACAATTAATTCTAGAATATTTTCCCTTTGATAGGAATGTAGGAAACATATACTGGCATCATTATCATGGACATCTCTCTTTGTTTTTATTGCAGTCAATAAAGTGTTGAGTTCAGTAGCTCACCTTGGAGGAGAGCGTGGTGAAGTTTGACTATCCTTTAGTTTTACCTTTATCACCAAAATGACAGGACCCAAAGCTGGCCTTCCTCCTAGTGAGTTGAGGTTGTTACAGTGTAGCATGGAGGCGAACAGCACGGCTTTCTGAAGATGATCTTCTTTATCTGAAAAGAAAGGAACAACCTGATATGAATAAAACCCAAAGAATGTTGGGCAATTTTGGTGTTTCTTGATCCACACTCTCTACTTGGGGTAGATTTAGCTGAGAGTGACAGAAACTTTGATACTGCTTAAAAAAAAAAAGGGGTTTATTTTTTCTTGCAAAAAGTATGGAAGTGGTCATTTCAGGGTCCAGTGCAATTGCTCCAGGCCAGGCTCATTTTAAGTTTCTCCTTTGCTGTCCTTCATGCATGACTGCTGAGCATCTAAGAATTATGTCACCATTCTAGGAACAAAGAAGAAAGATAAAGGAGGGGGGATAAGTGGCTGTTATCAGGACTTGGAACATTTCCAGAAACCCCAGTAAA
Source organism: Ceratotherium simum simum (assembly GCF_057802395.1). Lineage (NCBI taxonomy): Eukaryota > Metazoa > Chordata > Mammalia > Perissodactyla > Rhinocerotidae > Ceratotherium > Ceratotherium simum. Next base: position 56,354,440 of record NC_141913.1, read on the forward strand.
CATACATCTTGTTGCCGCGAACCTGTCCCACAGCCATATTTAGCTGCAAGAGAGTCTGGTGACTTTAGTTTTTTACCTGGGCCTGTTGCCATTCCTGTGAAAATTGAGATTCTCTTAATGAAAATGAAGTAGAAAGGCGACATTGCCTAAACAACCAGCAGTGTAGGCTACACCCGTCCTTCTTATGGGTGTATGGTGTCTCTGTTTCATCTGTTAGTCATTACTTTCAACATCTATTGCCATATTAAATGTAAGTCAAAATGATTAGATGTCGAAAACAAATCTACCATTTTATTTTCTTTTTCAAGTCGGCAATAGTAGCCTTCTCATTCATGTTTACTTTTGAGCAGAATTGAAGTTTGTTTTCTTAAGTGCATAATTTTACATATATTCTGTTTCTTGATGAGAAAGTAAAGGTTCGTTTGGATGATAAAGTGAGTTTTGGAGGGGCAAAATTCATTCGATTGTCAGAGGAGTCTGGGATGCATTTTGGGACTGCTGTGCTACCGCACAGTGCCTGAGCATCTGGTTTCCCCTTTGGAACCAGGCCCTCAGCCCTTACTGGACCTGGAGATGATTTGAGCTTAGGGCTGAGGAACAGCTTCTGAGTCATCAGGTGGCCCGTTTTGTGCTATGCCCAACCCAGCTGTCTGACTGGATCTGTAGGAACACTCTTGGTGGTGTCGTAGGCAACCGGTCAACAGTGTGTTTAAACAGAGCCGAGAAATGCTACATGCACAGCCTGGTTGCGTCACGAGTCCTAGGTTCTTATTCTAGGAACTACAGTGTAACAGGCATTCCAAACCAATGGACTCATTATGGGGTCAGCCCTTTGCAACCAGGATATTAATTTGAACATTTTTTTCTCCTAACTTCGCCCCCACCCCCATTCTTTTCTTCTTTTTCTCTATTCGGGTTTTGTCTTAGAAAACTTACTCGAATTTTCAAGTTGGAAAAACTTAAAGAAATCACCTTTTCTAACTTCCCACTTGTAGGAATCCTAGAGGACCTCATCTAGGTTCTTTGTACAGACATCTAAGACAAGACACTCATGGTCTCACAAACCAGCTAGTTCTAAAGAACATGTCAGAAGGTGTTGCTTGTATGAAGCTGATATCTCCTATTAGATTTCATAATCTCACACCAGTGGTGAAACTCTAAAACCCTATTTGACAAAATGACAAAAAGAACTATTGCACTGACTAGATATCACTTTGCTAGCTCTTCCCTTTTGTATAAACTTTATTGATTCAGAATTGAGTGATAGTTTATGAGTCTCTATTAGGAAATTTGGACGGAAAGTATATATGAAGCACAGCAACAATTCTATGTAAAAGCTGAAAAATGTGATGGGCTGTAAAAGAGAAAGAAACTGAACAATGTTATTTGCCATTCTGTCATCTTTAAAATTTAAATGTTGAGGGTATATCCTTGTGAGTATCTTTTATGATATTCTTTTCCATTTTCAGCAAGACTGTAAAACAGGTTTATCTTCTTCCTTCCTCCTGCCCTCCCTCCATTTCTTCCTTTTTGTTCTTTCCTTCTTTCTAAGGCTTGTGACTATGAGAGGTTCAAGGAGAGGTTAATCAATTTAAGTTGGCATGATAAGAGAAGGCATCATGAGTGAGGTGAGGCTTGAATTAGTCTTGAAGAGTATTTGAGTGGTTGGTCGGATGGGATAGGAGAGATTGAATAAAGACAGATGGACCAGTACAAGAATTTTTATTGAGTCTGCTGGGGTGACTCAGTCATGATTATTCAGGCTGCTGTTTTGCAAGGTAAATATGCAGCCCACAGGCAACCATTTCTGTTCACACTTCCTTATCCTCTACTTTGTGGAAGGCAAAGCATTTATGAAAACTGATACAAAGTTTAAGTCGAGTACTCAGCTATTCTCAACATTTTTCCCCAGGAGACAGACATTGCATAAGAACTTCCCAAGGAGGCACCTTGGCTTCTGTACCATTCTGGACAAGCCACCTGTAACTTTATCCCCTTCTCTCTTAAAGCAGACTGCAATACAAAGGAGAGTGGAATTATAGGGGAAAACAAATAGAGGTGCCATATTTGTTTTTGAAGAGTTGTCACAACTGATTTTAACTAACCATGTAGATGACAGTTGCTAAGGATTGTCAAAATGTTGAAGGCCACCTAAAGAGTTCATCAGAGTCTGTTTATTCAGAGTTTACTGTAGTGAACAGCATTCCTTCTGCTAGAGACTCGAAGGGGTTTGAAAGGACAGTGAGTTTTATGGAGTAAAAGGAGGAAGTCTCAGGCAGTCTTTATTGGTCAATGTCCTATTTGGGTGGACTTTCTCTTAGGGTGGGATTTTGGGAAGTGGTGTGGAGGCAGTGGAGTGTGTGGGTGGGGAGCTTTCTGACTGGGGAGCTTTCAAATTCATTTCACAGTCTTTGATTGGTTCACTTTCAGCAGGCACATAACTGGGGCCTTCTAGGCTGGATAGGCTCATACGGGTTTTCTTGTTTCAACTGAAAGAATATCTGGTCCTCTGCTTTGGGTTCCAAGCCTAGCATAAGCCAATTCTGCAGGATTGTTGCATTAAACCGTAAGATCCCTTTTCAGCATATACCAGTGCCTGGTATATAGTGAGGAGTCAATAAGTATTTGTAGAATATATAATAAATATTTTACAAGAGGATTTTCTCCCGACATTTTATTTTAAAAAACTTTCAAATATAAAAGCTGAAAGAACTGTATAGTGAACATCCATATACCCACAACCTAGATTCTATAATTAATATATTACTACATTTACTTTATCAAATATCTATCCATGTATTCACCGCACAAAAGGAGTTTTCATATGACACATTTGATTAAGCTAATAAGAAAACAGAGTTTATACCCTTACTTACTTACATGAGGAGAGATCTACTTCAAGAGAATTATGAGCGATAGTTCCAGAAATGTCTTAATTGCCCTTATAAACCACTATTGTTTGCCAGGCATGGGTGGGGCTCAGATACTATATGAGGTTTTTAGTGTCTAAGGACTTTAGGAGTTAAAGTGTGGCTATGCTAAAGTTTCATTTGTTGATAGTATTATTGAGCCAGGATTTACCCACACATTCAAAAAATATTATTATTAAACTTGTAGGGAGAAATGCCAATTTTAAAAAACTATATTAGGGATTTTAAGCTTAATGGAGCTACTACAACCAGTGTTTATTGTGTGATTATTTAAAGATTCCATGGAAGTCAGCTTAATTCAGAAATGAAAGTCAATTCTATAGGTTAAATGAGGCAGGTGAAAGTTGAATATGCCTGCTGCTTCAAATACTATTTGGAGGCTAGTTATCAAAATATATTTGCTTAGTTTTTCTCTGTTCTGTTTTTTTTCTGAGATTTAATATATTTCTGCATTATTATTCTCTAGTGCCAGATATGTGTGTACTATGGAAAGTCTAGCGTACGGTCTCTGACCTCAGAGGCAGAGGAGTTATGGATACAACCGGGAGTCTGTGCAGCCTTTGAGTTTTGAGTTGAGATGCCTTGAGTTTGGGTCCAGCCTCTATCCTTTGTAGTTGGGGAGGTTACTTAGCCACCCTGAGCCTCAATTTCTGCATCATAAAATTAATTTAATCCACAGTGGTACTTACCTCACAAAGTTGTGATAAAGATGAAATGAGAGACTGCATGTAAAGTGCCTGGCTCATAGTGAAAATCAGTAAATACTAGTTATCATCAGTTAAAAAGTGCTAAAGGTAATAGACTTGGGAGAAAATTAAAATATGCATATATTGGTATAATAGAATTTTAGTTTTGAGCTTGAAGGGACCTCAAAAATCCTCTCCCTCAACTCCTCATCTTACAAATAAGAAACTGAAATACAGAGACATTAAATAATTTCCCCACAATAGCAGTTGAAATTATTCTGGAATAGGATAAAACCAAGGTTTTTTTTTATTCCCTTAGTAAAGCTCTTTCCACTATACCAGGCAGTCCTGATCTGAGGATGCTGAAGACGGCCTACTGCAGTGATAAAGCACACAGTCCTTGGAGACACACAGACCTGAATCCACATGCAGTCTCCACCTCGTATTATGTGGCCTGGGTAAATGACGCTCCGGTTTTCTCTATATATGGGTTTTTTAGCCTATCAGATGAGGATGTTCTGAGATTAGATGAGATGATAGAAATAAAACACCTTGCACACTACTTTGGCATATAATAAATTCCCTATTATGGTAGCTGCTATTAATGAGAAAGAGGAAAAGGAGCTGGAAAAAGAGAAGGAAGAGGAGTTTCAAAGGAAGAACACATTCCCTGTTTCTCGTAGTAGATGCTGAAAAGCTTGAGTCCTGAAAAGACTGTGGCGGCACTTTCAGATGGAGTTAGGAGGAAAGGAGAAGCAAAGTAGAAGAATGGAAGATGGAAAGAAGAGTAGAGAGGAGAGGTGCTGATGGAAAGCAGTTGATGGTCATCAAGCATTTCTGTTGCTTTTGGGATTCTTCACTTTGGTTAGGGCTCAAAGGTCATGGACATGGCGCAGTTTGGTTCCACTGAAGGATTTGCACAAAAAGCCCTCCACCTCACCCCTATGCATATTGTTGCTTTTTCTTGACTCCCACCTGAGCTTAATATTTGGGTTACTTAGATGCAAAATCATCATCTTAGAAGGACAACAATTACAAAGCATTTTAGAGCCAGAAATGTACCTCAGCAGTTGTCAGTTTCCATGCTTTCATTTTACATCTGATGAAAAGGTCCTATAAGTGCAAACAATAGAACACTTCAGATAAAGCACGGGTTAAATAGGCTCTGGTCAGATGAAGTAGGACTTCAGCACTGTGTGTGTTGATGATTCTGTGGGAGAATGCTTTTAAGGTTCTAAGCAAAAAGAATGCAAGAAATGTTTGGAAAATAATTCATTATTAGTTGGATTTACCTCTAATATGATGCCTTTCTACTATCCTATTCATTTGTTGTGCCAGAATACAGCATTGCCCTGTCGTGATAGGCATCACAGAATTCACTCATTATTCAAGTAGACTCTAAATTTTTCAGGGCAGGGAGCATGTTTTCTAATTGTTTTGCAACATCTGATATATTGGATGGCTGTGTAAAATATAGGCCCAAGGACCAGCCCCGTGGCATAGTGGTTAAGTGCCCGAGCTCCGCTGCTGGCGGCCTGGGTTTGGATCCTGGGTGCACACTGACACACTGCTTGTCAGGCCATGCTGTGGTGGGTCCCACATAAAGTGGAGGAAGATCAGCACAGATGTTAGCTCAGGGCCAGTCTTCCTCAGCAAAAAGAGGAGGATTGGCGTGGATGTTAGCTCAGAACTGATCTTCCTCACACACACAAAAAAATACAGGCCCAATAAGATGCTTGTTCAAAGAGAATGAAATAAACTAAATTTGTTTTGAATTCAAGTAACTATTACCATAGACAGGCAAAGTAGACAGACTGCTAGAGCCCCTGAGGCAGTGAGGTGTCGTGGTTAGGAGCTCAGAGCTGTAGAAGTGTCTGTGATGATGGAAATGTTCTCTGTCTACGCTGTCCAACAGAAGCCATGGGCCATATCTGGCTGTTGAGCACTTGAAATGTGGCTAGTGCAATTGAAGTACTAAATTTGTAATTTTATTTGAGTTAATTTAAAATTTAAATATGGCCACATGTGATTGGTGGCTACCATATTGGGCTGTGCAGAACAGGGTGTAACGGTAGAACTCCGACATTGGAGTACATGGCCAAGGTTTGCATCCCAACCTTGCCCTTGCTAATCTCTACTGCTCATTTCCGCGGTGTCCCCATCTGTAAGAGCTGTCATGAAGACCGTGAGTCAATATCTGGGGTCAATATTCAGAAAGTCATATATTGACCCAATATATGGAATGAGTCAATATATGGAAATGAATCAATATATTAAAAGTATTTAGAAAAGTGTCTGGAAAAAAATACATACATATACATGCTTATTATTATTATTACTTTTATGAGGAGGCTATTAGATCTGCTTTAACTAACTAGATCATTAAATAATTGTTTGGCTTGATTTTTGCCCTCTGTTGACTTTCTGGGCTGTGATAGTTCTATCAGTTAAACAATGGGGTTAGTGGATGCATTCTGTCTGGCTCTGAGAATTAATATGCCTGTGAATTGGCAGTTTTAACTTATATAGACAACTGATATGAGGAAATTTGGTTCTTGGTTCTGCTATAGATTTATCTTTCTTGGTATGTCATCTGCTCTCCTCAGTTTTTGCATCTGATAGATGAGGAAAGCTCTACCTCAATTCTCAGATGTGTACATTTTAGAGTCACATGGGGGATATTAAATAATATTTAAATAAATGGTTGCATTTCAGGTGTTTGGAACACATTTTGTGTGAATTATCATAATTATAACATAGCAACAAGTATTTATTGAGTGATTTTTTTAGGCACTGGGCTAAGTGGTTTATATGCATTATTTCAGTTGATCTTCAATGCAACCTTATATGGAGGCTATTGTCACAGCCATTTTAAGGGGACAGGACAGAGAGCTTAAGCAGTTTGCTCCAGGTCACACAGCCGATGAGCAGCAGGGACAGGATTTGTTCTCTTTGACTCTGAAGCTTGTATTCTGAAGTTTGTTGAGTGGTCTTCTCTTACGATATGAGAACACACTTGTTAACTCTTAGTGTGTTTGCCTACATGCTTTAAAAAAATTCAGTAATTGAGAAACCAGTTTTAAACTTGGAAAGATTTTGGAAACAGGAAGCAAGATGGCTGTTGTAGAAGGAGGAGATAAAAAATTTGGTTGTTTGTGTCCCTTTTGATGGTGAAACTTCAGCTGTTCGGAATTTGCTCTGAACAGTTTTCCTTGAGAAGGTCTCTTGCTCTAAGGTGTCTCATGCTGTTGCCAACACAAAGAATCTTTCCTGTGAAAATCAACTCGCGATTATCCTGGTTAACAAGGAAAGAATTATCTCGCTGCTTGACAGCATTTCATTAGCTTTTTTTTAAGTTGCAAATCTGTAAATGTAAAAATGAGGGGGGAATATTAGTGGATCGGTTACTTAAGGTAAAACTGGCACATCTTTTAGTTGTCTCTTGCCTAGAAAACCATTTCCGAGAGATCTAGTTCTTCCCACAAAATCCCACTCCTGTCTTTGTGTACTTGTCTTCCTTTGTACCCCACTGTCAAAGCATCCTTATTGTCTTAATGTGTTTCTTATTCATCCAGTGAATGAATTCAGAGTACAGTGCATATGGTTTCCTCTCCAACAACCGTCTCTTCATTCTTCTTTCTGACACAAGAGCCATGTTGGTGGGATTGACCCCACCTGACATCCGGGGATGGACCTCATTTGTTTCAAAGAATAAGTGCTTACCATTGTTTTTTTAAAAAAAACATATAATTGCCAAGCCCTAATTTTGTGCCTAAAAGTGCATGCTACAAGAGCCAGACACAGCCTGAAGTATCTCATCTGAGATCTCTTGGAAAACCATGCCTGTGCTTTGTTACATAAATTTTAAAAAATGGCCTGCGAAAAGGCACAATTTTCAATTTCCCCCCAAATGATCAGCACTTAAGGCCTAGAATCCCTCCTAATATGGAATAAATGCCTCTTTATTCTTATATGTCTACCCCTTTTTCTTTTAGTTAGTTTCAAATGAGTGGCTCTCTTTTTCCCAGCAAGAAAACTAACCTAGCTTTGCGTCTTAGCTCTGGGCCTTTGCTTTATTCTCTGACACTGTCCTGCTGGAGTCAGCGATTCATTTTGTTATGGTGCAAGACCTAAGTCTGCCTGATAAAGACCGACAGTTGCTACTCCCTGGACTTTGAGTAGGCTACAAGGGACTTAAATGAGGAAGCCTGTAGCTCTAGAAACTACTGGAAGCTATCTTAGGAGCAAGAAGGAATCTAGTCAGGGGTCAAAGTTGTCCAAAAAGCAGAATTGAGATATGGATAGAAATTGGGTCCTTGATGAGCAAACCTTAATTAAAGTCTAAATCCGGACTTTTTCAGTCAAAGGGACCAATAATTTCTCTATTATTTAGGTGAGTTTGAGTTGCATTTTCCTTAGCTGATAATGGGAAACATCTTAACTGAGGGTATAGTATACAGGCTAGGAAGTGTAATAGCTCTTGGGCTTACACAGATAAATAAGACATAGTCTTGGCCCTTAAAATCTAGGAGTTCATAACTTAAGAACCTTTTTTCCCCTGTTTAGTGCTTTCTTCCTTATGATGCATTGGGCAGGATTATTTTTTATGATACCATTTAGAAATTTTTTAATATATATTTTGAATTGAGATATAGTTCATATGCCATAATATTCACCCTTTTAAGGTGAGCAATTCAGTGGTTTTAATATTTTCACAAGGTTGTACAATCATCACTAACTAATTTCAGAACCTCTTCATCACCCCCAAAAGAAACTCAATATCCATTAGCTGTCACTCCATGACAGCTATCATTCCATCTTCCCCCCAACCCCTGGCAACCACTAATGTACTTTCTTTCCCTATGGATTTGCCTATTCTGGATATTCTGTATAAGTGGAATCATACAATATGTGGACTTTTGTGACTTGCTTCTTTCACTTGGCATAATGTTTTCACTGTTCATCCATGTTATAGCATGTATCAATCCTTCATTCTCCTTTCTTTTTTATTAAGTTATAACTCACCTACAACATTATATTAGTTTCAGATGTACAACATAATGATTCAATATTTATATATATTGTGAAGTGATCACTACAATAAGTCTAGTTAACATCTGTCACCATATATAGCTACATAATTTTTTTCTTGTGATGAGAACTTTTAAGATTTACTCTCTCAGCAACTTTCAAATGTGCAATACAGTATTATTAACTATAGTTGCCATGCTGTACGTTACATCCCCATGACATATTTATTTTATAACTGGAAGTTTGTACCTTTTGACGCCCTTGACCCATTTCAACCACCCTCGACCCCTCCCTCTGGCAACCACCGATATGTTCTCTGTATCGGTGAGCTTGGTTTTTGTTTTGTTTTGTTTTTTTAGATTCTATGTATAAGTGAGATCATACGGTATTTGTTTTCTCTGTCCGACTTATTTCACTTAGCATAATGCCCTCAGGGTCAATCCATGTTGTTACAAATGGCAAGATTTCATTCTTTTTTATGGCTGAATAATATTCCATTATATATACATATACACCACATTTTCTTTATTTATTTTTTATTTTTTTTCAATAATTTTTATTTATTTATTTTTCCCCCAAAGCCCCAGTAGATAGTTGTGTGTCATAGCTGCACATCCTTCTAGTTGCTGTATGTGGGACGCGGCCTCAGCCTGGCTGGACAAGCGGTGCGTCAGTGCGAGCCCGGGATCCGAACCCGGGCCGCCAGCAGCGGAGCTCGTGCACTTAACCGCTAAGCCACGGGGCCGGCCCTACACCACATTTTCTTCATCCATTCATCCATCAGTGGACACTTAGATTGTTTCCATGTCTTAGTTATTGTCAGTAATACTGCAGTGAACATGTGGGTACATATATCTTTTTGAGTTTGTGTTTTCTTTTTGTTCAGATAAATACCCAGAAGCGGAATAGCTGGATCATATGGCACTTCTATTTTTAATTTTTTGAGAAACCTCCATACTGTTTTCCATAGTGCCTGCACCAATTTACATTCCCACTAACAGTACACGAGGGTTCCCTTTTCTGCCAACACTTGTTATTTCTTATCTGTTTGGTAATAGCCATTCTAACAGGTGTGAGGTGATATCTCATTGTGGTTTTGATTTGCATTTCCCTGATGATTAGTGATGTTGAGCATCTTTTCGTGTCTCTGTTGGCTATCTGTATGTCTTTTTTGGAAAAATGTCTGTGAAGATCCTTTGCCCATTTTTTAATCAGATTGTTTGGTTTTTTGCTATTGTGTGAGTTCTTTATATATTTTGGATATTAACTCCTTATCAGATATATGATGTGCAATTTTCTCCCATTTAGTAGGTTGCCTTTTCATTTTGTTTATGATTTCCTTTGCTGTACCTTCATTTCTTTTTATAGCAGAATAATATTCCATTGAATGGATATGTAACACTTTGTTTACTGATTCATCACTTGATGGACATTTGAGTTGTTAGCCACTTTTTGGCTATTATGAATAATGCTGCTATGAACATTTGTTACAGCACCGGGTCTGTTTTTGCCTGCCACCCAGAAAATCAAACACAGAGACGAGGAGATTGCAGAGAGAGAGGGGTTTATTAATCACAAGGCAGCCAAGTGGGGAAACAGGAGAATGAATCTCAAATCTGCTTCCCCCAAAATAGAGACTCAGGGATATTTATGGGGTAGGGGGCAAGGTGGTCTGAAATGATTGGAGGTGAGGAGAGTTGAGGTAATTGATGATCTGCGCAAGCATAGTCAGGCTTCGTGACTCTTTGTAGGATACATGTTCACAGAATGGCAGTGTTAGCATGCCCTGAGGGTGGAGTTCCAACCTCTTGACGTCAAAATGTCGCTTATCAGGCATATGTCTGTGTGGGCCCAGTTGATGTGTTGGTGGTCTCAACCAACCTGAAGTGGACAAGGGGTTCCAATTCCCGAAAAAAATAGCTCAGGCACCCATTACGATGGTGACCCCAGCTCCAGGGGGATGTTACCTATAGGAACTTAGTGGGAGTCAGATAGCATATGGCCTAAACAGCACAGTGAACAGTGGGTAAGTTTATCATGCAGGTTCAAGTCCTCGCCTTCCATTCTGATAAGTTTCTAGGTAAGGCCATCCCCCCCTTCTTCCTGGTACAGGGAAGAAGATACATTTACAAATGGAGATTTCCTTTACAAATGTGAATGTCTCTTGCAAACGGTAACCAGAACTAAGAATGGGCTTAGCAAGGACCCTCCCAGATACCCGGAGATGTCTACTGTAATGGCCTGTTCTGGGGGCAGGGCTCCCATCCCAAACTCCTTTGGTTAGTTAGTGGGGGTGGGGGCCAAAGTGTCTTTCAGGCAGAGACATATTTTGAAGTGGCCAATTCCAATCCCCCATAGTTACTAGCTGCTTAATCATCAATGTATAACTGTTTGCCAGTTTCACATTCACTTACAAATTTGTGTGTGGACATATGTTTTCAATTATCTTAGGTACATGCCTGTGAGTGGAATTGCTGTGTCATATGATAACTCTATGTTTAACTTTTTGAGGAACTGCTAGACGGTTTTCCAAAGTGGCTACACTATTTTTCATTTCCACCAGCAATGTATGAGGGATCCAATTTCTTCACATCCTTGCCAACACTTGTTATTGTCCATCATTATGACTATGCCATCCTAGCGGGTGTGAAATGCTGTCTCATTATGGTTAATGGGCAGGCAGGGTTTTGTGAAGATCCCTCCCTAAGCTCAGCCAGTCTTCAGATGACGTACTGTAATCGTATCTCTAGGAAAGTGGTGCTGGCATTCTTCCTATTCTACTTCCACTATTTGGTCTGTTTTTATCTCTTAACCCATCCACTCTTGCTTATTTGCAAACTAAAAGATATAGAGATTGAAAGGAGATTCTTGATGTAGTAGGTCTGGAGCCGGTTCTTTGGAATCTTTCTTTTTATAAAGCTTATTCAATAATTTTGATAAGAAGCCAGGTTTCCAAACTATTGCTCAGGATTTAAGCTCCCTTAGAGAAGCACTGTTTTTTGTTCATTACTTGTAACTAGAACAGTGTCTGGCCTATGGTAGATGCTAAATACATGTTTATTAAACAAAGGAATGAAACTTTAGGGTTATTGAGGATCATGATAGAAAGATCTAAAGCTCTGGAGAACTCCTGCTATTTTATTCACTAACAAACTGGATGTAAAGTGAACAGAAAACATTTGTTCAGAGTTGCATAGAACTTCAATACATTCCATTAGGTCACAACTTAAGAAACTTTCATATTGAATGTCCACGCCTCGTTATAGGCATGAGGACCTGCTAGCCTTTCGTTTCTAAAATCATGGCTCTGTGGTGTGGAGACCATCAGAGGGGAGAGCTAAAGAGTTGGAACCCAGATGTCATTTGAGGTCCCCTGCTGCCTTTGAGATGTTAATAAAATAAGCTTCGAGTCCTGAACTCAGTTTGTTAAAAGCCTTTCCCAAGTTTTCTACGAAGTCCTGAAGGTTTCATAATCTAGGCCCCTCTGGCTTCCAGGCCCTTCGTTCTCTCCCAGCTGCCCCACACATAGAACATGGCTCTGCCTTTATTCTTTGCTTTCTTTTTTGGCAGTGTCCTCCTGGATTTGATGATTCATTTCGTGTGGGTACTAGACCCAAGTCAGGCCAGTTTCTTTGTAGCAGACTATTGAAGGTTTGGGGGTGACGTGCGGAGGCCTATGTCACAGAAAGCTTGGAGATTAAAACCTAATATTAGACGTTACTTAAAAAGTCTCTCCGCCTTTCTGCTGTTTGGAATTTCTCATGGCGACTTTCTCCAGCCCTCTGCATGTGGACCAGCTCTTCTCTCTTCCTTTCCTTTTCCTCTTTCTCTTCAATTCATCCAAATTCCTCTTCCTTTCTTATGCAGAACAAGTGAGCTGCCAATTTTTTCTCTGTCTTGGTTTTAACCCTGCTCTCTGGGTAAAACTTTCACATCCTAAACTTCTTCATACTAAACAAATATGCTACTCTCTGGCTAGTGATTTAAAACACAAGACACCCACAGAGTTTTCTCCACTCCATAGTTAATTGGTAAGTGCTTAGATTCCAGATTTCTGAGTTTACATATAACATTCTGCTTTCAAAGTTCACACAAATATACAAGTATATTCCAGACAGTGAGGGCCAAGACAGTTTGTAATTGGCCACCTTTAAAATGCAAGTAGCTGGTGCTTCTGATAATCACACTCACTCCCCAGTCACATCCCTCTTCCTGTCCCTCTCTCCTGGAGCCTCTTACCTACCAAGGCCTAACAGAGAGTCAACAAGTATTCATTGCACATCTACCGTGACCAGCACCACGTTGGACACTGAACAAGACAGAACACTGAAATGACTCCTGTTCTCACGGAGTTTGTGGGTACTCGTGTATCATAGACTGCAAACATCAAATTTGAAAAAAAACAGACCAGAAAGGAATCTTACAGCATCTTGTACATAGTAGCCTTTAATACCATAAAAACTTCCTCCAAAATCCTTCCTATAAAAAAGAGATTTGGTCCCCTAGTAGCCCCTAGGTAAATAGTGATGTGCAGTGTGTTTTTCCCATTATGACACTAAAAGCCTTTAAATTGGGTGTTTCTATTCTGTCACAAAACTAGGAAGTTAGACTTTTATGAATTCTGCTAAGCCCCGAATTGAGAATTTACTATTACAGTGGAACATCAAGGAGCTGTTAGGTCGATAAAAATATTTTAAAGTCTTTTAAAATTTTCAGAGAATCAGAAACGAAAAATATTAGCAACCTTATTTGGATTATAGAAACCAGAAAGTGTAATTAGCCATAAGTGGAAATAAAATACAGGAGATGACTATTACTGCTCAAGGAAAATATGAAATGAGGAGGTACGGAGAGTGTATAAAGCACAAAGAACATGTGCTTTTTAAAAATTATTTTATTGCAATAGCTAAAGTATGTTAGCTTATCTGTGTTACTTTATAAATAGAATAATGGCAAGTGAGGCATTAAAGGGACAACAAACAAAGTTATCTTTGTTATCTTTGCCTTCCCTGCCTCATTTTATGATAGCTAAGCCTTTCCTGAAAGATATTTGAAAGCATCGTATGATAATTACATTGTGACAATTAGAAAAAGCCTTGAGGAAAGTGCTGAGGGAGCTTCTGCTTACACTGTAAGCTCCTTCGTCCACTCATTGTCCAGGTATAGTTCAAATACACAGGGGTGTAGACATGGTCCCTGTCTTGCGGGAGCTGGTAGTTTCTTTAGACAAACAACACATAATTTCATAACAAGTTAAATCAAAGGCAGTAATTACACCAACAAGTGATACTTTACTTAGGCAAAGATGAGTTACTTCCTGGGCTGTAATCATGTGGAAGGCTTTGTGGAGGAAGTGGTAGGACTTGAGCCGGGTCCAGGAAAACAGACGGGGTTGGGGATAGGTGTGGAGGAAGGAAGAGTCAGTTGAAGTGAAGGCACAGCAGGAACAGAAGTAGGAGGGAGCAGGCGTTGTAAAGCTCTGGGCGTTGATTTCCTTTCCTGGGGTGGAACATTCGGGTTGGAATTATAGAGAAATAAACAGGGAGCCATAAATCAGAGAGTAAGATTTTGTGGAGAAATTTGAGGAATGGGGAAGGAGCTTGGGCTTTATGGTGTAGATCAACAGTTCTCACCCCTGGTGGTGTATTGTGATAGCTAGGGAGCTTTATAGAAATGCAGATTCTGGGCTGGCCCTGTGGCTTAGTGGTTAAGTGTGCGTGCTCTGCTGCTGGCGGCCTGGGGTTCGGATTTCGGGCGCGCACCGACACACCGCTTGTCCAGCCATGCTGAGGCTGCGTCCCACACACAGCAACTAGAAGGATGTGCAGCTATGACATACAACTATCTACTGGGGCTTTGGGGGAAAAAAAATAAATAAATAAAAATTAAAATAAAAAAAAAATGATATGCAGATTCTTGGGCCTCTAGCCCACTACACCAGAAACTTGGTGAGTCCTGAGGCCCTAGAATCTGCAGTCTTTTAAAGTTCCTTAGCTTGTCCAGTCCATGGGCCAAAGTGTGGGAACCACTGTTGCGGGTAATCGAGAAATACAGGAACTTTTCAAGACAGAATTTGAAAATGGAATTCCAAGAAGCTTAATTTTACAGAAGCGAGTGTCCAGGATGACTTATTGGGGAAATATTCCTGAGCTGAGGAGATTAGTTAGACGTTATCTACTTTCCCAGCCCATTCATGAATCTTTTCCAACAATTCTTTATCAGTACCTTCTATACGCCGGACACTGGGCTAGATCATCTAGAGGTTTTCGACCTAGGTGCCCATTAGAATCACCTGGGCTTTCTCCAGAGCCCAGGACCCAGGCCGTGCTCCAGGCCAATTACATCACATCTCTAGAGGAGGACGGAGAGAGCAAAGTTTTTAAATGTCCCAGGCGATTCCAGTGCAGCCAGTGCCGAGAACCTCTGCTTTAGAGGAAACAGACGCAAAAGAAATAGTGCTCTTTCCTTTAAAACTTGCAGTCCATTTGTGGAAATTAAACATGGGCAGAAAAAGTGAATATGCTATCCTGCAACAGAAGTCAGTGATTGGAGGGACACGGAATTCTGAGTACTACTTAGTGAATTTTGCTACCCTTCGTCTCTGGGTCGAGGCACATGTCTGGTCTAGGGGGAAAAGAGGAATCTAAATATAAACTGGAAGAATTGTTTCCCTAACTTTGCCCCACATTAGGGTCCAAGTAACATTCTGTGAGTGCTCTGCAGGGTCTTACACCCTCAACCCCCGTACCCCGCTCCCTCCTTTGTGCTGTCTTAGCAGGTCCACACATCTACCCACATCTGTCAGCACGTTCACAGCTGGCCGTGGCTGGACAAAAACCTCCAGCCGGGTTGACTGGTCTTATTCTAAGTTCATGACCATAAAAGCCAAGTGGTGTTGCACTGCTGCCTGGAAATCATCCTTCTAAAACCTAAGTCAGGTCCTGTCACTCCTCTGCTCAAAACCCTACCGCTGCCCATTTACCTCAGAGTAGAAGGAAAGATCTCACAAAGCCTGCACGGCCTGCCTCTTCTCCTCCCTCCCCTGTCCACCTCCACGCCCCAGGGGCTCCCTCTGCAGGGCTGGCCTGGGCCCTTCCCTGTTCCTGGAGTGGCTCCTCATGGCCAGCTCCCTCATCCTGCAAGTCTTGCTCGAGAATCGCCTTCTCAGAGAAGCCCACTGTGGCCACCCACTTAAAATTGCTATCCCCACCCCCGACCCCGGCATTTCCATCCCCAGCTCTGACTTAGTATTCTCCAAAGCACTTTCTTCTTCTAGCACACTGTGCAACTTACTTATTATGATGTTTGTTATCTGACTCTCTTTGCTAAATAAAAGCTCTTAAGGCAGGAATTGTCATCTGTTGTGATCACAAATGTATCCCCAGGACAGAGAGTGGCGGGTGGTACATAGTAGCCGCCAGTATCTATCCAGTGAATGAACGGATCAAAGGGGAGGTGCTCCTTCTCCCCACTCTGATGAGCAGGGGTCCCCTGAGACAGGCCGGGTCCAGGAAGCAGATTGAGGAAACTGTGTGGCCGTGCCTGAGGGATCCAGCTGGCAGGGAGCTCTGAGTGCAAGTAGTTCCTTTTCCGGGGACACCTAGAAATACTTAGAGGAAAGTTCCAGGGCTGGAGGACGTGAGTAGGTTATACAAAATAGAAAGTAATAAGTCCTGTGGCAGATACATTGCTACGAGAGTTGAGATGGTCAAAGAACGGAATAAGAAATCACTTCTGAATGAAGTCTGGAAGGAGACGGGGAGGACCATGGAGCCCAAGAGTGGGGAGATTGCTGATGAGGGCAGGTTGTGGGAAGAACTGGAGAAAAGTTGTGTAAATGTCAGGAAATAGCACAATATGGTGGTGGTTGAGCACAGGGAGTGGGACTGCAGGTTTTGTGCTCAAATTCTGGTTTTGTTAGTTATCAGCTGTGTGATCACAGGTGACTTTTCAGCTCCCTGCTCCTTGCTTTCCTGATCTGTGAAATAAGTATAACGATAGACCCTTTTTTATGGCAGTTCTGTGAGGGTTGAATGAGTTAATAGATATAAAGAACTTAGAACAAAGCTAAATCCACTGTACATGCTCTGTAGTTGTTGGGCAAAAGTGCTGGTGGGAGGAAGTGTCATGCTTTAGGTCGAAAGTACCTGGATGATGTGGTCACGGTCAATTTCACTTACAGGGGCATTTTTCTCTCATTTGCCTTCCCTTGTCCTCTTATGGAGTCAGCTAAAGTAAACATGAAAAGGGTCAACTGAGCAGAGGAGGTGGGTATGGAAGGTGGAAGCTGAGTGGAGTTCTCTGTGATGATTTCCTCTTTCTGACTCCCAGGGCATCGTATTGAGCCAGCCACCCCTCAAATTTGTTTAAACTTAGAGAAGTTCTGGTAGGAGTAGGAGTTGAAATAAAGAACTTTATCATTAAAAAATAGACAGGCTTTGATTAGAGGTTGGGAGGGAGGATGAAGTAAGGGAGAGACAAGAGCCAAAAGTGACTTTGAGGTGTTGAGTCTTCATGACCTAGGAGGATGAGATGTGTCGCCATTGACATAGTAAGGAAATCTGAGGGACAAAGGACCTCATGAGGACAATGACAAATTTGCTTTTGCATATGTTAAGTATGAGATGCAGATGGGTGATGCAAATGGCCTGGGGTCAACGTGAGATAAGAAACTAGACTTGAACAGAGGGGACAGAGCAGAAGGTAATAGTCTCTTAAAGGTTCTCCCTGCCTCTAATCTCCTGTCCTCTAATTTATTCTCTGTGTTGCATCCAGCTTGATCACTGTAAAACACAAATCCGGTGTGGACACACCCCTGTTTATCTAGAAAATTTGTTATACTATCTGGCTTTAGTTCTTTGGTGGGCTACTTGCAGTTCCCAGAAGGTAGCAGTATGGATGAACATTAGTTTCCTTCTTTTTCCTTTCTCTTTCTTTGTCCAGATAGAATTCTAGTTTATCAGGGAAGATGAATTTAATTATTTGCCAACATGATGAATTCAGATGGATATCACAAAAAAGCAGGTTAGAAAACTCCTCAGTGGGGTTAATTGTGAGGATTAAGTGAATCGAAGTAACATGATAACATAATGGGTATTCCATAAATGATATCTTAGATTATTTACAGCTTTCCCAGAATAAGATAGCTGCTCAGTAGAACAAACGCAGCGTGGTCTTTGCCTCCTGGAGGAGGCAAGCCCAGGACTGTTTGGGCCACAGCGAGGAGTGGACTCTCAGTGTGTTATAATCATGTTCAGAGGATGTTTTGTGTGTGTACTTATCTCCTTCCACACTTCAGCCTACTGCTATGTCCCATTCAATGCTCTGACTTCTCTCTGCCCTGCATCTTCCTGATCCACTGGGGGCAAACCATCAAAATGACATTTTCACAGTGTCTGACTTTGCCCAGAGATAGCCTGGGTCGTTATTGGGCTATGAAGCTTAGACATGGAATTAGTTCACCATGTAGGATGTTTCGTCTGAAATACCCAGCAGACGCATCTTTTATTTTGTGATAGTTACAACAGCTTCTGCCTTAATTTTGTCTTTGTGACTCTGAAATCCCTCATGGCCTTGATTAGATTTGACAAGTCTGTCATAAATATCCCTGGTTTGGACACTGGTTGTCTTATTGACACGTAAGTGAGACCACTTGGGGTTTTCCTGGTGGTGGAGGGAATCATCCTCCAATGGAAGGATGGAAGGGACATGTTAAATTAATTAAACAAGGAGACCATTAGCCTGTGGTGGCTCTAACACCATGGTGGCTACATAAGCAAAGCAAAATCTAAGCCTGTAAATGCCTCAGAGTTACAAAATCAAAATACTAAAGACAACCAATCACAAACAACCAACTGGGCTTTAAGCTGTAGCCAATCAATCATTTCCTTATTTTGTTTCCAAACTTTCTCTATAAAAGCCTCTCCCCAGCTCCTGTCGGAGGAGTGCTTGTAAGCACTTCCAGTTTGGGGCTGCCTGATTGGAATCAATTTTTGCTCAGATAAACTCTTAAAATTTTTAATATGCCTCAGTTTATCTTTTAACAGACATTAAAGTTTTTCTGCTGTAACATCCTACCACACACATACACAACTACTGGAATGACAAACCTGCCAAAAGGTTACCACTCTCTGGTTAAGCATTCCTGTTCTATAATCATGAAGATATTAATTGCAACCCCATCTATAATAGTAAAACATTGGAAGTAACCAAAATATCTAGTACAGAATTAGGTCACTATTATACAACAAGTAGAAATTGTATCTGTGGACATATGTGAAAATATTTGTTATGATTTTAAATTAAAAAAGCAGAATATAAACTTGCATTTATATTATGCTTAAAACTAACTGTGGATCAGAAGATGGAAAGATACGCAAAATAAGAACAATTGTTATGCTTTGGCTATGAGGGTGATTTTTCTTTTAAACATTTAGAAATAGTCTATAATTTTGCTTATTCAGTGTTCTTATAATACACTAAAAAAATAAGAAGTTGATTTTACATTTTTCTTTTTCTGCTTGAAAACAGGTAAAGTAAAAAGGGGGTTAATATTTTGTTGTGGAGATAGTAATTTACAATGGCATCCTCCAAGGGTCAGAGGCAATGATCAAAAAAAAAAAAAAATAAAGTTTTAAGTTTATTTGGCGAAGCAAGCAAATATTCCATAGCTCCCAGTCCTTTTTAAAACCATTGTAGCTGTTTGTTGAATTTACATTTGCAATTTAATATGAGCCAGAGGATCGTATTAAAAAGGAACAGTTTTAAGAGAAACCACACCACAAGAGAGAAACGTTAGCCAATTCTTAGAACAAGATTAATTACATTTTCAGTTAAATCCTGAAAAAAAGTATGTCCTGTGTTGTTCTGCGTCATACAGCTGATTGGCAGAGTTTCCCTCTCTGAGAGACTGACCTTGGCTTGTTATAGTATCTTTTTACTTATTGCCTAGGCTTGTGCAGTCCACTGTGTAGACGCAGGGAGGTGCGGCCTTTCAGTGTTGTGCCTTCTGTTGTCTGGAGACCCATAAAACCAGGGGGTTGACAGGTTCAGAGTTTTGCTCTTATTATTCGCCCAAGCCATTTAACAGTGTGATTGGTGCTGGTGCATTACAGCAGGTCATAGAGGATAATGTCTTTTATCTTAGGATGCAGGTTTTCAAATACAGTCTCAGGATGTTGGATAAAAAAGGTCAACCAGAGCAAACTCAATTTGAAATAACCTTAAAAACAACATTGCTGTCATGTGAAATGAGAGGATAAGATATATTTCACTTTAGCTTCTTTGACAATTTATGAAAATTAACATTACAGTTTTAAAAATGAGATGGAAATTAGCCATTAGGGTAGTAAGCACAAATAAATATGTTCTATTGGTCTTTAAAGAGCAAAAGGTGTATTCTGATTTAGAGGAGGAATATTGTTTTCCTCTTTGGTTTTTTCCTTAAAACTCTTTTTATTTATTTATTTATTGGCTGAGGAAGATTAGCCCTGAGCTAACATCTGTGCCATTCTTCATCTATTTTGTATGTGGGTCGCCACCTCAGCATGGCTGACAAGTGGTGTAGGTCCGCGCCCAGGATCCGAACCTGTGAACCCTGGCAGCTGAAGGGGAGCACGTCGAACTTAACCACTACGCCACTGGGCAGGCCCCCATTCTCCTCTTTCAGTGTATCTGAAATTCATACGCTCTAGTATTTAAGTAGTAAATAGGTAGTCTTTTAGGTGACTGTATCAAATAAAAGGCAAGTCAAAATTTTTTAGTTTCACTCTAAATTGGTTGTAAACTGGGAATGTAGGAAGAGTTGTACCACACGGACTATAATTTCTTATTTTTCCTCTTAGAATTTAGCACAATTTTATTAAAACCCCCTTGACTCTCTGTTAATTAGCTAAATGAAAAGAGCTCCTAATCTTCATGGTAAGGTAAACTTTTAATAAGTAATTTTGCTTTTCTGTTTTGTTAAACTTGGCTTTCATCCTCCTGCAAGTTGTCACTCCGCTGGGTATTCCCATTTCTCTCTGCTTTGCCTCCCTTTGCCTGCTGGGGAGGTGACCAGCTTAGGCAAGTGGTGACTCTAGGATTTGGTCCAGGTCACCAGTGCCTGAAAGGGCTCTCCATCTGCTGTCGGCTGGTAGAGACGGCTGCCTGAAAGGATCTGAAGTCAAAATTGAATCCCTACAGGGTGACGAGGACAGCACTGGGAACAGAAAAGCAAAGAAGGAAATGTTTTGAAATAATTTGAAACTTTGCCAGTAGGCTTTTCATGAAAATATTTTAATCAAGACTTTTTAATTGAAAAACAACAATCAAGTAGACTTAACAGGACGAATTCATTCTCTAAAGAGAAAACAAATTAGATAATTAGGGAAATGCAAATGAAACAGCGCATCGGATTACCCAGATATGCCAGCAAAAAGGTGGTGCATGTTAAGGTGTGCAAAATGCCATTGTTTAAAAGGGTCCCGGATGATGATGAACCGAGACAATGTCCTTCTGGCCTGAACTTAGCTCTCCTGAGATTGTGGGCATTTGTACCGAAGCAGCAGCATTGCCAGAGCAGTGGGCAAAACCCTCCCGACTAGACAGAGACATCCACTCTCCAGCTCTCACTCCGGTGCTCCTTCCATGTATTTGGAGAATGGAAAACTTAACATGGGCTGCTAAGGTCTTGAACACGTCATTTAGATTTCATTGAAAAAAGGAAACTCATCCTGTCATTTTTACCTTCTCTTCTCAAAATGCTTTAATGTTGCATCCGTGCCCTCCCTCCCACTGCAAATGTCCTCCCTGTCCCATAGAGTTCTCAGGGGCTGTCCGGATTCCTGCTGTGCAGGGAGGATGCACGTGAAGGTCATGAGCCTCACGGCTGGAAGAACCCAGCCCCACTCTGTGGGCTGTGCAATCGCCTTTTGCTTGTCTCCTGCCAGATTTCTTCTCTGGTTCTCTGGCTCTACAAGTATGTTTGGGGAGCAAATCTTGCACACAGATCCAGATTAATGTGTCTGATAAAAGCGTGGGGCTTAAGGTGACTCTAGTATTTTTTCCCCCCAAAGTCACTAATTTTGGAAGTAGAAATATATCTGTGTGTATCAAATAAGTTATAGTCTGGCAGATGTATCATGAAATGCTTCTGAGTGAGAAGATCCCTGAACATAATTGAGAAATCTAGAGATTCCATTAATGAGAAGGAAGCAACAGGCCCTGGGCAGCTTTGAGGTCAACTGATTTCACTGCATGTATTAGTTTCCTAGGGTCGCTGTCGTCATGTGCCACAAACTGGGTGGCTTAAAACAACTGAAATTTGTTCTCTCAAAGTTCTGGAGGCCAGAAATCCAAAATCAAAGTGTTGGCAGGGTGGGTTCCTTCTGGAGGCTCTGAGGGAGAATCTGGTCCCTGCCTCTCTCCTGGCTTCTGCTGATTGCTGGCAACCCTTGGCTTGTAGACACATCACACCAATTTCAGCTTCTGTTGTCACATGGTGTTCTCTGTGTGTCTGTGTCCAAATTTCCCTCTGCCCATAAGGACAGCAGTCATTGGATTAAGGCCCGCCATACAACAGTATGAACTGAACTTGATTACTTCTGCAATGATCCTATTTCCAAATAAGGTCACATTCATTGGGGTTAGGAGTTGAACGTAGCTTTTTGGGGGGCATAATTCAACCCAGGCCATGGTGTTCCCACACCTTTCTATATTTACAGCTCTGCTTTGCCTATCTCCCTCCTCAGATCAGTCCTGAGTCTTTCTTCTCTTGGCACTCCCAGCCAGGCCTGCACTTGCTGGATCTTTCCTACCTGCCTTCCCTACTTGTATCTCAGGTTAGCCTTACTGATTGTTTCCACCACCATCATTCCCTCAGGGTCCTGATCTTTGCTAATGGGAACATGACTTTTAGTTGGCTTCTCATGTATGCCCCTGTGGAACAAAGCCTAGTAGACCCTCAGAATTCTTAAATTTGACATTCATAATTTCAACTGTTAGAAAGAAAATGGGATGCACATGCCAAGAAGTGATTTGTGATTTGGGGGGCATGAATCTGAGATGTGTGGCTCTGTGAAGTGTGTGGAGCCTCACAGAACTGGTGGGTGAGCCCAGCCTGCCTCCCAGCACCTTCCCGCCTGCCTGGCTCACTGGTTCTCTAGTCACAGCTTGATCAATATTTCTCCAATTTTTTTTGATAACGTTATCCATCAAGAGAAAAAATATATGGTAATGAAATACTGTGAGGGAATTGTAGCATGGGAGGAAGATAATAGCCTAGACACGTATTTTTGTATACGTATAGATGTAGAGATTCTTGAAGATCTCATATATTCTTCATGAATATCAAGGGTCTATCATATTTGCATGTGGTGAGATGCAGTATGTTATACTGCATTGATTTTGAAACTATTATTTCTTATTTTCAATAATATTTTTATTATTATTATTTTTTAGCAGCAGTATTTTTTTCCAAAAATATTAACTAGAATTTCAATATATAATGACAGGTAAAACTGAATAGGCGGGTTCCTCAAGCAATTATACAGATTTATTCGTTTTTGGTTTGATGAGCCTGAACCCCCTAAACATAACATTCAGAAAAGGAAGAGGCCTGTGGAGCAGGGTGGCCCTGATGCCCCCGCTCTCCCGCCCCCGTGCTCCCTGGGCGCTTGTGTGTCGGGGCATCTGTGCTCTTCGTCAGGGTTTGGCTGATGTGAAGCTTAATGGCACCTTCAGGACCAGGGAACAGCCACTGTGGTCCTGTCTGTCTAGTTCTGGGATGAGCAGATAATGTGTGCGAGTTAGGACGGCCTCCAGAGAGGCTCCCCTTCTCTATTTCCCTCTGCTGCTTTCTGCCAGAGCGCGCTTAATGTCTGACAGAGCCCATCTCCCTAGCGTGGGATTTTCTCCTGTAAAAGTATAGATGGGCATTTTATCTTACTCAGGGAGATCAAATTTGGTAATATTCAAGAAATCCGTATTTTTTTAGCCAATCTGTGCTGACCAGTACAAACTTGTGTTGGATTTACAATAAATTTTAAATCAAAACATACCATCTAGCTTAAATATAATCATAAGAGTTTTATAGATATAAGAGAGAAAAATACCTTTTCATATGCATATGTATATTTTTTTGTCTCCCTGGCCTGTCAGTTGAGCGAGGTAGATGCTACACAGAACATGGGACTTCAGAGCAGGGTTTCTCAGTCTTGGCACTATGACGTTTTGCAGGGATAACAGCGTGGGGGTGTCCTGAGCATTTGCAGGTGCTTAGCAGCTTCCCTGTGTCTCCTCACTAGATGCCGGTAGCGCTCCCCTACCTGGCTGTGATGGGCAAAAATGTCTCTAGACATCGCCAAGTGTCCCAAGGGAGACAAAATCGCCTGCGATAGAGAACCACTGCTCTACAGTGAGGGCAGTTTTACCAAATTATCCATGTATATTCTAAGAGTTTTTATCACGCGTATTTACTATTATGTTATTTAGTACCTAAACATTCATGACTATATCTTTGTCATGGCTTTTTTATCATTCCCAAATAACCCTTTGACTTTTTGTATTAAGTTCCATTTTCTCTTTTATCAATACTACTATTCCTACATCTTTCAGCGTCACCTTGTCTATGTACTAATCTTGAGCTGTGTCATGGAAAGACTGAGAATCCTGTATCCCACGATTTTCTGTGCTTAAGCAATGCACTTGTTGGACTATGAGAAGGACACAGTAAGTGTAGTATTCTTTCCAGTTGACTCCTTTACAACAGTTTGATGCTGCTAAATAGAAAGAAGATTCTTTCTAATCCCATGACTTGGACACTTGGCTTCTGAGTCAATTTGTAAGGGGAACCAGGATGGTACAGATCTGCCCCACCCAGGCGCAGCCCACACTAGTTCTACTTGCTTCCGATTTTGTGATTAAGGCTCCAAGCTGCCAAGAATATAGCCTTTAGAAATGAGCAGAGCTTCCTGGTATTGCAAATACTTCTGAAAAGCTCCTTTTGTTTCTGGAATGCAACAGATAGGGTGTTTTCTGTAAACAAACATTCAAAATCCTTGAGAAGAGAGTGGTAAGTTACAGTTTAACAGTCACTATCTCTAACAGGAGGAGGCAAATTCCTGAGGCTTGAAATTTAAGACAATGGCAAACATTTGGTTAATTTAAAATCAGGTAATGAATTAGAGGTGCCTTTCCTGGTCCCACCCGCCAGAAGCATCCACCCCCTCTGCCAGGACTGGTTGCCACCCACCATCTGTCATCTTGCTCAATTGTCACCTACACAAAGCCTTTCTTTCTTCTCAGCAGGCAGTGCTAACTGCTTCCTCCTCTGGGTCCCCGGCCCTCTGCGTGTGCTATATTTAGAATGAAACAAATTGTTCTGTAATGACTTGTTTATATGTCTGTCTCTCCCAGGAGGTGATGAGCTCCTTGGAGCCAGGGACTATGTCCTCATCATTTTTACACAGCCATCTCCTTTAGTTGAATAAATCTGTGAGTCTATTTTCGAATCTCTCTGAACTCCTCTTGGTGATACCCATTGTCATCAGCATAAACTCCAAACTTCCCTCCTGTTAAGTGCCTCAACCTCCTCAGAGTGAACCCACATTTACAGCTCTCCTGAGTGTGCTGGACTCTCTTCCCGCTCTCTTTACCGGTAACGTCCCCTCTCTTGGAAGGTGTCTCCCCAAACATCAAACCACCCCCTTTCTCTGTCCTGGGTTGACTCTTCCTCGTTCTCAAGCCTGGTTCCGAGCACGCCCTGGGTGTCCCTACAATGTTCTGTGCTTTTCCCAACATGTGCTTTCACACACGCCGTTGTGATCGACTGCCTGCGTGTCTGCTTTGCCCCCTGGAACGGAAGGTCCCTGAGCGGAGATCCTGGTCCTCGGTAAATATTTGCCGATTGCGTTTCTTACAAAATCCACGTAACGTTTCCTGAAACTTTGTACTAATGTAGAAAGAGAACGTAATTAGCAATTAGAAAATTGGGTTCTTGTCCAGGTTCTAGCAGAGGAAAATAAAACTTAAGTTTGCCTAACTGTAAGAGTGCTTTAGCAAAAAGGAGACGTGAGCAAAGAGAAACAGGCCCTGCCAGAAGTGGGGCCCAAAGTGCAAGCACGGTGAATGAGACACACAAGTCAGCTTAGCAGCGACCGGGGTTAACAAGATGCGATGGAAAAGGAGCATCGACTCTTAGTGTCACGAAGGCTGACAACGCGGGAAGCAGAAGGATAGGCCTGTGCCCAGGCAGTCGGGGTGGCACCAACATTGCCTCAGGGACAAAAGGAAAGAATCAGTTTTTGGATAAAAATAGGACATCAAGACTGATGTTTATTTATTTATGCACACGTCTGCCATTTATTCCCTGGTGAAGCTACTGGAACAAATCCGTGTCAGCCGTGTGGCCTTGCTGCATGAAGGGAGATGGCGGAGCTCACACTTTGGCAACGCTTGTGACATGACTGGAATGTGACAGCTGCCCGCACTGCTTGCCCTGGGCATTGTCAACACTGACTACCTGAGTGAGAGGTGGCAGGTCATTCAAAGTCTTTAAGCCTCAGGATCTTTCTCTGTAAAAATGAGGATATATATTTACATTATGAATCTTAGACAATAATTAACCTTGAAAATTTTCTAGATATATGGAATTGTATATGCCTTCTGTCCATGGCCACTCATGGCACTGAACGTAGCTCTAGGAGGGCAGGAATGTGTCTTGTGTCCTCTGTGCCACCACTGAGCTGTCCAACCTGGCTGTCACGCACAGTGAGTATTTTTAAATGGAGTGTATACTTTGACAAATGTAGAGCCATTTCTCTTTAAAGCTCTCTCTCTCTCATGGGTTAGATACCTCAAGCCTATATTTTGCCTGACTTCCTTCCTTTTTAGTGTATTCACGCAACAGAGATTTGTGGCATGTCTCTCATCTGTGTCAGGATGGAGGATAGGAAGTCAAGTGGAACGGTCCCCAGACACGGGATATGTCAATGCTGTTCAGCTCATGTAGTGGTGCTGATCGAGGGCGACGTGTTGCCGTTTAGGTGGGCGAGCATATTTTGAGGGCCTGGCCTCGTCCAGGATTGGCATTCAAACGTGGTGGCAGCTCGTTGACGTGGCACAGACTCTGGAGTCGGTTGGAGTTCTCTCCTCACTCTGGCCCTCACCATCTGTGTGACCTTGAGCAAGTTGCTTACTGCTTCTGCAAACCTCAGTTCTCTCTCTGCGGGGTGAGAGGCCAAGCACCTGCCTCATGAGGTCGATGTGGGGAGTCTCTGGGCCCGTGCACGCAAGCCTGGACGTGACCAGCACGCAGCCAGTGCCAGTTGTTGTTTGTTCCTTATTGAGTTCTGACGTCAGCTTGTAAAATGGGTGTTATGTGAATTTTAGCCAGCTTAAGTAAATTAAGATGAAACTTTTCATTCAGTGGCTGATTTGGGTTTTGAAGCCAGTTCTGTCAGATACCCAAAGAAGGGCTCTTTTCACAGTGTCATGCTGAATTAGAAGTGGTCCTTAAACTTAAGAACTTTCTTTTGATCAGTGGCAAGTCCACTGTCCTTCTTTTCTAATTTCTTGCCTTCAAATCAATGCACCTTCTGCCTGCCCCCTTTCTCCTTTCTAATCGAGCCTTCCCTCCTATCTGTGGCCAGGCTCTCAGGGAGGGATCCTATTGACCTGAGCTGAAGTCCTGGTGAGTTTGTCAGTCATAATCACCACATTCCCTCTGGGAGAGCAGGCTCATGGCAGGCTTCTGGGGGAGTAGCGAGAGAGGAGGAATCTTCTGGAGAAGTTTCATATCTCTAAGCAAGAAACAGCCCTGGGAATGACTGGACAGAATGATGGAGAGACTCTGAATCCTTGAAGTTGTTGTTGCTCATTTGTTAATTAAGCAACCCTGCAACCAATCGCCCTGCCTGTTATTATGCCATATAATAGGGCTTTCTTTTATGAGAGATGATAAAATTTACTTGTTTTAAAGTTATTTCCAATAGGAACTTCTGTGACTTATAGCCAAAAGGATCTAAATGGTCTTACCTTCACATGAATTAGTCAAGATGGTGATTAAGGCAGTTAAATCTTTGTAGGATTTTCAGACATTAGAACCATTGTTTTAGAGCTGTGATAAGAAGTCAACTAAGTACTGAATTATGGCATTTTGGGTTTGGAAGGACTCTTAGAGATTATAAGTAAGAATGTTTACTAAATCTACACCCATGACTGTCCCAGTTACCTATTTCTGCAGAACAAATCACCCCAAAACTTAACGACTTAAAAATAATTTCATTGTTGTGATTGTCAGCTTTATGTGTCAACTTGGCTAGGTTATAGTACTGAGCCACTCAGTCAAGTACTATCTAGGTTGTTGCTGTGAAGGTATTTCATAGATGTGATTAACATCAACAATCTGTTGACTTTAAGGAGATTATCTTTGACACTGGAGCCAGTTTTGTTATTTATAGGAAAAACATTGTCACCTATTCATAGCAAAAGGTGGTCTGTCACACACTGCTTTACCAATATTACTCTCTTTCTCTCTTTGGCCCTGGTCCGATATTCCACATCATTTTTACATACTTACATTAGAATATTGCTCTCTATATACTTTCTTAACATGCAGTGTCATTTTTAAATTCTTGCTTCTTTTAAAAAAGGTATATACTCTTCCATTTCTCTATTCCAGATAGAAGTAGTAGAGCAATCTTATAGGACAGGTACTGCCGTTTAAGTGACAGTATATGTCACTTATACTGTGACACAGTGTAATGTCACAGTATTATACTGTGTATTGACTCTCACTTGCGTTTCCCTTGGTATGGATCATCGAGCTGTCCGCTCCTCCTCTGCCCCTACCCTTTTTTGGGCAGTCTATTCCATACAGACTCTCTTTTACTGCAGTTTTGTTGCTCCAGAAGGTAGTCCTTTCGGAAGGACTTAAAGGCTCAAGGCAGGCACTTCTTCTCATGTGACCAGTGTCTGGTCCATAGAAGATGCTCATGCATCCTTTTCTTTGATCATCTCTGGGAGGGCAGACTAACTCCATCACTGTCTTAGTCCATTCAGGCTGAGGCCTCTCCTTAGAGATGGTTCTGCGCCCCCAGCCCCTTGCACTGTAGGCCTGTGATGGGAGAGGAAGCCCCCATGATCTCCAAAATGCCTTAGGTATTTTCTCAGAAAATACCTCAGGCTTTCTCTACAGCTCTCTCACCAGAATCACCCATAACAGTCCATTTATGGCAATTTAAGCTTCTTCTAGCACGCACTTCAGAACTGTTCCAGCCTCTACCCATTATCTAGTTACAAAGCCACTTCCTCACTTAGGTATTTGCTACAATAGTACTCCCACTTTTCAGCACTAATTTCTGTGTTAGTCTGTTTAGGCTGCTACAACAAAAACACCATAAATTTCTGTGTATGGTTGGCTTATAAACAACACTTATCTCTCACAGTTCTCGAGGCTGGAAAGTCCAAGATGAAGGTCCTGGCAGATTCAATATCTGGCGAGAGTTGGCTTCCTCATGGACAGCTGTCTTCTCACTATAACCTCACATCGTGGAAAGGACAAAAGAGTTCTCTGGTGTCTCTTTAAAAGGGCATTAATTGCATTCGTGAGGACTCCACCTCCATGACCTAAACCCCTAAAGATCCCACCTCCTAATACTATCACCTTGGTGGTTAGATTTCAACATGCGAATTTCAGGGGAATATAAACATCCAGTCCATTGCAATCCCCAAAGGAGCTAGCTAGCCCCTTGCATGTTCTCTACGTACCAGATTGGAGTAGACACTATACACTGGACCCCTCTAGATGCGGGGTGGATGTCAAGCTCTCTGAGTAATCCTCTGGAAATTCTTTTACCAGGGGAGGGGTGGGACTTACAACATGTCCTTGGATCTCTGCAGAGAAGCCTCTTCCAAACTCCTCCTCCAATCTCAAAACCTGCATCCTTTCATACTCTCCATAAGGGTGGAGTTTTATTTTAACCATCTCCCTTTGAAAAGTTGCAAATCCTACTAAGTGGTTTGTTCTACAACTTACTTGAATACCTGATATGTAGATGTATTATTTTCCTAGGGCTGTCATAACAAAGTACCATAAACTTAGTGGCTTAAAACAGTAGACGTTTATTGTCTCACTGTGAAAGAGTCCAGAAATCTGAAATCAAAGTGTTGGCAAGGGAGTGCTTCCCCTGAAGGCTCTGGGGAAGGATCCTTCCTTGTCTCTTCCTAGCTTCTGGTGGCTCTTAGCTTTCCTTGGTGTTCCTCAGCTTGTAGCTACATCACCCCAATCTCTGCCCGTGTTCTCACATGGCCCTCTTCGTGCCTCCTCTGTGTCTCTGTATCCAAATCTCCCTCTTCTTTTTCTTATAGAGACACCACCAGTTGGATTTAAGGCCCGCCCTAATTAAGTATGACCTCATCTTAACTTGATTACATCTGCAAAGACCTTTTTTCCAAATAAGGTCTCATTCACTGGTACTGGGGTTAGGACTCGAACATAGCTTTATGGGAGACAAAGCTGAACCCATTACATTAGGTTACTTGATGAGCCAGGTGAAACTTTCAGGCAAAAATCCTTCTGCATAAGCTTTTAGTGAGCTTAGTGCACCACGCTTGATGATGAGACTATATTGAAAAACAAAAACAAAATCAGAAACAAAATGAAAAAACATTTGTTTTTTGCTGATAGTATCTCCATATGTAGTTGTTACTACAATTAGGTCCTTAATTATGTACAATCTTACATGACCTCTTGCTTAGTTTTCCCTCTTTTATGGGCTTTTTGAGGGTGGAGGCCCCGTCTTCTACTTCTTTTGTGTCCTTCCAAGTTCCTTGTCCACTGCTTAGTACAGAGTGAGTGCTAAGAAAAAACAAATGATGACCGTTCTCTTTTCACAGCAGCAGAGGGACTTCAGCTGCAGCATGAGATATTTGGGTTCAACATAAGACATGTTTCCTGATATTAAAAATAATTAACATTGGCATGGATTCCTGAGGAAGGGTGGGGAACTGCTGTCTCTGGACTTACAGTTCAGTGCATAGCTTAGAGAAGCACACTGTCCTAACTCACTGACTCTAAGAACCTCCATGTTAAGACACACCATTATTTTATTTTATTTATTTATTTTTTACATTTTTTTAATTGAGGTAACATTGGTTTATAACATTATATAAATTTCAGGTGTATATCATTATATTTCTATTTCTGTGTAGATTACATCATGTTCACCACCCAAAGACTAATTACAATCCATCACCACACACATGTGCGTAATCACCCCTTTCAGCCTCCTCCCTCCCCCCTTCCCCTCTGGTAACCGCCAATCAATCTCTGTCTCTCTGTGTTTGTTTGTTGTTGTTTTTATCTTTTATTTATGAGTGAGATCATATGGTATTTGACTTTCTCCATCTGACTTATTTTGCTTAGCATAATACCCTCAAGGTCCATCCATGTTGTTGCAAATGGCAAGATTTCATCTTTTTTTATGGCTGAGTAGTATTCCATTGTGTATGTATACCACATCTTCTTTATCCATTTGTCCCTTGATGGCCACCTAGGTTGCTTCCAAGTCTTGGCTACTGTCAACAATGTTGCAATGAACATAGGAGTGCCTATATCTTTGTGCATTCACGTTTTCATGTTCTTTGGATAAATACCCAGCAGTGGAATAGGTGGAGCATATGGCATTTCTATTCTTAATTTTTTAAGGAATGTCCATACTGTTTTCCATAGTGGCTGCACCAGTTTGCACTCCCACCAGCAGTGTAGGAGAGTTCCCTTTTTTCCAAGTCCTCTCCAACGCTTGTTATTTCTTGTCTTCTTGATAACAGCCATTCTGATGGGTGTGAGGTGATATCTCATTGTAGTTTTGATTTGCATTTCCCTAATAATTAATGACATTGAGCATCTTTTCACGTGCCTGTTGGCCATCTGTATATCTTCTAAGATATACCATTATTTTATACATCACTGAGAAAGAAAAAAAAATTGTCAAATGTAATTATAAGGCTTTATGAATATGAGATGCATCATAATTTCAGAATGTTAAAAATGAAAGAAAAATGGTGACTCTCAGAACTGATAAGATGTGGTGTTGAAGCAGAAATAATCTCTTTCTGTCTGTGCAAACCAGAGCGTGCAGGACTTTGCGCAGGATGCCCGCCTTCCCGGGCCTGAGCCTGCAGTGTTGGAACCCAGGATTTGATTTGCAAGCGTGTGGCATGGTGGTTGAGCATGGGTTTTGCAGTCTGACAGACATCTATTAGCATTTTACCTCTAGTTTTCAGAGTCTCAGTTTCCTTATCTGTAAATGTGGAATAATAGCATCATCCTTATAGGGCTCTCTGTGAGGGTCCCATGAGCTAATATAAGTGAGCGTTCCCCTCTCAGAGCCAGGCGCCTGGGACATGCTCGTGGATTTCTTCTTCTCTTTCCTGTGTCCCTCCTCCATGCCTCTCTCCAAAGCTCACATGAAAAAGTAGAGAACAACTTAGTAGAATAGATCATGACCTCAGACAATTTAAATTCTGAAGACTTACTTTTTTAAATTCTAAATAGAACACTCTGAGTCTCATCACTCTTGGGTGTTGTATTAGTTGTAGTTGTTGTAGTATTGTAACTACAAATGTTGTGTCTTAACACAACGCAGATTTCTTCCCTTATGGTTCTGGAGGACAGAATCTGATGTGGGTCTCACTGGGCTAAAGTCAAGGTGTAGGCCTGTTTGTTTCTGGGGGCTCTGAGGGGATCTGTCTTCATGCTCTTTCCAGTGCTCAGAGACCACCTGCATCCCTTGGCTTGTGGCCCCTTCCTCCATCAGCAAAGCCTGCCATGTTGCATCTCTTTGTGCCTTTCTCTGTGGTCACATCTCCCTCTGACCAGCTCTCTGATCCCTTCTTCTGTATTCCTCTTCTATTTTTAAGGATTTTAGGAATGATTACATTGGGCCCCTGGATAATCCAGGATAGTCTCCCTATTTTAAGGTCAGCTGATTAACATCCTTAATCCATCGACAACCTTAGTTCCCCTTTGCTTTGTAACCTAACATATTCACAGGTTCTGGGGATTAGGAGATGGACATCTTTGGGGGCCATTATTCTACCTACCACAGGTATTTAAAAAATCTATACATCTCTCTTGCTTCTTGCTTGATTATAAAGATGTTGCATGTGGATTTAAAAAATTCTCGTTTGAATATTTATAATTCAATTGATGTTCTCTGTCCTGGCACTCACGCATTATATCAAAATGATCTATTTAGTTATATGTCTGTCTACCCCACTAATACGTATGCTTCTATAGGGAATATATCTATTCATCTTCAAATTCCCTGAACACAGCACAGTGAATAGTGTAAAATAGATACTTGATAAATGATTATGGGATGGAACTGAATGAGCATTTATTTTGGAACAATTTCCTGTATTATCTTTTTTGTAACTCTTACAAATGCCTTCCAAAACCCAAGTGCCTTTGCTTTCACAAATTTCATTTGTCTTTCCTTTTATATAACAATTTGTCATTTCACATACATTGAGAAATAAATGATTGGTTTCATTCTGTTACGTGGAAATTCGCACAAGAAACACATGAAAATTAAAATAATAATAAAAATTATTTTCAGGTTTTTTTAAAAGGAGAATGAAGGTCTGTGAAGTTTTTTAATATATATAACTTTATTGCAAACACAAAAGGAAATCTGACATTATTTTCCTGGAAACTTTGGTTCTACTAACAATGAACCATTTGTATGAAGTGTCATCCGTGGATGTGAATCAGTTTTCCCTAATTATGTGACTTTCCATTGTATTTATTACATCAGTATCTGCATCAGTACAAATAATTAATCCAGTTTTCGGTCGAAGTCAAACTAATATTTACCGCATGATTCTATGAATTTGACAACATACAAACAACAGTCTGGGCAAATATCTGCTGCTTTTGTTGCTCTTCTGTCTTTGTCATTATTTTCTCTTCAGTTTGCTCATCTGGATGCAGAAGAGTGAAATAAAATCATCCTTTGACTCATTCTCAGGTCATCCACTAAAACTGATCGTTTGGCCAACCTGAAAAGCCGGTCCACTAATTGCTCTGCTTACCACATGCTTTTAGTTTTGATACTTTTCGTTAACAGCCTTCTCTTTACTGTGCACCCGTAACTTCTCTTACATTGTTCTTTTCGTTGATTTTCCTGCTCCTAACAATCAGCATTCTCTATTCCCATAATCTTTGCCAAAGTAGCATTCCCTCTCCCTTGGGAAGAGCAGGCGTAGACCTGCCTCAAATTCAAAGGCCTGGCGCATGGAAGGTAACCTCATGGCTTTTTGTGGACCCAGTGAAAACACACTGTCATTATTGCAAATTGACTTCTGTTCTTCAGAGGAAAGATTTACCTCTTCCCTGGGTTCTGCTTCCGGTTATGCCAGGCTGCATGCAGTGGCTTCGTATGAGTTAAAACTGGTCGACAGGATCAGTCCCTAAAGTGTGTGAGTTCATGGGCCAATAATTCTGTCATTTCTAGTGATACTACAATTTTGAGATAGAGTTGAAATAAGTATTGGGACTGTGGTTTCCTCCAATGTAAAAAAAAAAGGAGGATTTAGATAAAATATTTTTTTAAAAGCATTAATTCATTCTTTATCATTTATTTCAAAAGTAATCCATGAAAATACAGACTTAGAGGGGCCGGCAGGGTGGCGTAAGAGTTAAGTGCTCGCGCTCCGCTGTGGCGGCCTGGGGTTCAGATCCCAGGTGCACACGGATGCACCGCTTGTCAAGCCATGCTGTGGCGGTGTCCCACATAAAGTGGAGGAAGATAGGCACTGATGTTAGCCCAGGGCCAGTCTTCCTCAGCAAAAAGAGGAGGATTAGTGACAGATGTTAGCTCAGGGCTAATCTTCCTCACACACACACACACGCAAAATACAGACTTAGAAAAATTATCCATAATCTTACCAACTGAGTTGACAGCATTTTAGTGGTTATTCTTTTCTACTTGTATATAAATTAAAAATATATATCTGTGTGTGTGTGTGTGTATTTAAGCTTTTCTATGTGTATATCCTTTTATTTTTAAATAACAAAAATGTCATCATGTACATAATTTATCCCCCTCACTAGAATGAAGTCACCTTGTGGAGACTGTCTTCTTTTTGATATTATCTGCTCTATTCTAATTCCTAGAATAGTATCTGGCATACAGTAGGCTCTCAATAAACAAATAGTTGTTGACTAATTGCTTTTATTACTGAACACTTTGCTGTAAGCCTTTTCCACAATAATTAATATAGATTGTGGGAGAATGAATTTAACCTAATCTTACTGAGGAATGTTGAAAAATGTGACTTACCACAAACTTTCAGTTATAAGATGAATAAGTTCTGGAGATCAATGTATAACATGGTGACTATAGTTAATAATACCCTGTTGTATACTTGAAATTTGCTAAGAGAGTAGATCTTAAGTGTTCTCATCTTTCTCACACACACACACACACACAAAATGGTAACCCTGTGAATGATGGATGGTTTAATTAACGTGATTATGGTAATCACTTCACAATGTTTATGTATACTAAACCATCATGTTGTACACCTTAAATATATACAAGTTTTATTTGTCAATTATACCTTGATAAAGCTGGAAAAGAAAGGAAAAATGTGACTTCCCATATGTATTGTCAACAGCTGCACTGGGAGATAAAGATTATGAAGAACAGGAGCCTTTACCTGCTGAGTCTCTGGGGATTGCCCTTGGCCAGAGAGCTGCCTCCCCCACACTACACCTCCTTCTGGGGGCAGCCACACCCAATGATTGATAGATAAGAGGACACCAAGTCCCAGCCCTCTTGTCTCAGTTCACATCAGCTCTGAAGGGCCATCCCAGCTGGGAGCTCCTCCTGGGATATTGGCCGAGGTTTCGTGGCAGGTGGGACACAATTCAGCCTCTCCCTTCGTGAAGTCCTGCGTCCCATCCTTCCTTGTCCAGCTTGTTCCTGAGAGTAATCCCCAAGTAACCACCTGAGAGCTCTGTCTCAGAATCTGTTTCCCAGGGAACCCAACCTATTTCACATTTAGGCTGTTTCCAAATATTTGCAGCCATAAACAGTGCTTTGATGAATACCCTTGTTCAAACATCTTTCTTCCTCACTTATCTTATTTACTCAGGGTATATTTCTAGAAGAAAAATTTTGTTGATTAGAAAGGATGAACATTTTTAAGGCTTTTGATTACAGATGGCGAATGGACTCTAGAAAGGTTCTACAATTTACAATTTCACTGGCAGAGTATGATGGTGCCTGTATCCCCCCATCATCTTGCCATCACTGGGAATTAATTTGTTGGTTTGATTTTAATTTTATTAATTTAACGGGGAGAAAAAGCTTTGTCATTGCTTGGTATTTGTAGTGCATTGATAACTAGTAATATTAAACATGTTTTCTACTATCTGTGGAATATTTGTATTTCCTCTTCTGTTAATTTTCTATTATGGTCCGATGCCAATTTCTCTTTTGAGGGTTATAAATCAATAAAAAAAGAAAATCTAATCCTGTTCGTGTAGACTATTTTTAAACTTTTATAACATTGTTATTCCTGATCTATATTTCTACTTTAATTTTTTTAAATGTAGAGAAATATTTATGTTTTTGTGGTTAAATCTGTCAAATTTATCATCTTTTTTCCGCATAAATTTCACATTTGGAGTTATGCTTATAAAGTGTTTCCCTACCCTGAGTGTGCAAACATTTACCTCAATATTTTTTACTGCTTTTTTATTTTTAAAATATTTTAACCTATTTAAAAGTTATTTTGCCATCAAACAGATAATACACACTGGTGGCCTGGGCTGGATTGGGCCTGCAGATTTTCTGCTTGTGGAGTGAGTTTATTGTGTCCCCTAAAAGAATATGTTCATGTCCTCGTCCCCTAGTACCTGTGAATGTGACTCAATTTGGAAATAACGTCTTTGCAAATGCAATCAAGTTAAAACGAGGTCACACCGGATTAGGATGGCCCTAATCCAATGACTAGTGTCCTTATAGAACATGAGACACAGAGACTCAGAGAGGAGATGTGGTGAAGGAGGCAGAGGAGGGAGTGATGCTTCTACAAGCCATGAACGCCAGTGACTGCCGGAACGCCAGGAGCCGGGAGAGAGGCAGGTGACTGGTTCTCCTCCGGAGCTCCGGAGGGAGCCAACCCTGCTGACCCCTTGATTTCGGATTCCTCACCTCCAGAACTGTGAGAGAATATTTCTGTTGTTTTAAACCTCCCAGCTTGTGATAATTTATTGTGGCAGCTCTAGAAAACGAATACAGCTTGGTTCACACACAGTTTTAAAAATGTTTGAAATGGTTGCCAACAACTAAAAATTGAATGTTTTCATATAAAAATGCAGATTTCTCTTAAAAGCACCCAAACTCGGAGCCCTCATGTCAGTATGGTGCCTCGCTGGACCTGGCCGTGCTCTCTCTGCACAGGCAGAGCGGTTACAGTGCTCCCCCAGCGCCTGCAGCGTGGCTGGGGGTCGGGAGCTACCTTTTTAATCAAAATATTTTTCCTTTTTGTTTCTTTATGGTAAACTTGTCCCAAAACCATTTACTCAGTAATCCAACAACCCTCCACAGATATGAAACGCTGCTTCTCTCATTTACTATCTGCTCATATAGCACTCGAGTCTATTTTGGGGCTTGCTATTCTGATCCTCTTCTGTGCAAATAGCCTCTCAGCACCGCACAATTGGACTTATGGCAGCTTGAAAATATAATCTTAAATCTCACTGGGCGAGTAGGTGATCAAAGTTTCCTTTAGTACTAACATTCTATCAGTCAGGATAAGTGAGTTTAATAGAAGTGGATATAGATTTTGCTTAATAGACTTAAAAAGGAGACTCCAACCAATTAAATAGGTCTTCCCACTGAAAATGTTAGCCCTTAGTTTTCTGGCTACGAATTGGTTTCCCACTACCAATTTCTTTTGCATGAAAAAAATAATTTGAGTAAAGAGTCATCTCATTATTATTGCAGTTGTGAGTATCATTTATTGTCTGAAAAAAATATGTGGCATTAGAATATGGAAGAGATTTGTCAGTCTTGTAAACTTCATTAAAATGTATGTGCACGTCCATTTTCCTCTAGCAAAGTGTCACCTTCTTGAATTTTGTATGCACAAAATTTGAATTAATAGAAAAAGAAATACCTAAGGGAATCACATCTGTAGAATACATAAAGGTGTGCTTAAAATGATTAATTTATGATAGTGTTCAAAAAAACATTTTATTTAAATTTTTTAATTTTTATATAATTTTTTAATTTGAAATAATTATAGATTCACAGGAAGTTGCAAAGAAATGTATAGGGAGATCCTGTGCACCTTCCCCCCATGTTAACATTTTATAGAACTGTAGTGTATATATGGTATATAGGATATGTATATAGTATACTATATAGTATATGTATATATAGTATATAGTATAGTGTATAGTATATATATAGTATAATAGCTACACCAAGAAACTGCCATTGGCACAATCCACAGATTTACCCTGAGTTCACTGTTGTCTACACACTCATTTGTGAGTGTGTCTGTCTGTGCAGTTTACCATGTGTGTGGCTTTGCATAACCACCACAATCAAGATACTTAACTGTACTGTCACCAGGCTCCCTCCTATCACCCCTTTATAGCCACATCCATGCTCTCCCCCATCCCTAACCCCTGGCAACAACTAATCTGTTCTCTATTTCTATAATTTTGTCATTTCGAGACTGTTATATAAATGGAATCATACAGTAAATAAACTTTGGGGACTGGCAATTTTCACCCAGCATAATTCCCTGGAGATTCATCAGGGAATGGTCATTCCTTTTTATTGCAAGTAGTTCTCCCTGGTATGGATGGGCCACAGTTTGTGTAATTATTCACCCACTGAAGGACATTTGGGTAGTTTCCAGTTTTGGTCTATTACAAATAAAGCTGCTATAAACATTCACACACAAGTTCCTGCATGAAAATAAGTCTTCATATCATTCTGAGATAAATGTCCAAGATTGCAATTGTTGTGGGTTGTATGGTAAGACCATTTTTAGTTTTTTTTTGAGTCACAATTTTATTGTGATAGAACTGTCTGAGGCACTACAATTAGTATAATTCCTCTATAGTACTGTAACACAATGGAGGATACAAAATCTATTTAGCAAGTCCCAATATTAATTTTTCATATTAAAGTTGTGAGCACTCCTTTTATAATAATGCAGCATTTTCTTTTGTTAAATCCAAATAGATACTCATAAAGAGACAATATTACGTGAACACATGTCAAAATGACACAATTTAAGTCAATCATTTAGAATTTTACTGTAAATAAAAAGAAAATGTTGAACACATTGATGACATCTGACATATGCATATTTTTATGTTAAATAATATTCTCATATACATATATCCATATCTCTCTCTTTATAACATTCAACATTTCAACTATTTCATTTTTAGTTTTGAAAGGAACTACCAAGCTTTTCTTCAGAGTGGCTTACAGAGAAGTCATTTACTTAAAATACTCCTATTCTTATGTTTTCTTCCCTTTAAAGCATCTTTAGTTGTTCCCTGCTTAAAAAGTAGTTTGTGTCTAAGAGGTAACATAAATACAAATTTAATATTCTGTTATTTGTAACTTCTTTGCAATTCTATCTTCATTTTCTATTGCTCTGCTTACAGTTTTTACCATTCATTTTCTCACTTATTTATCGATTCATGCTTTAATCATGACTCCTCATCTCCTGGAAAATCAGGTACCTCAGAAACAGACCCTGAGGTGAGGATTCTCGTGTACGTGATTTCTAGGGTTTGGCTATAACGAATAAAGCTGCTGTGAACATTTGTGTACAAGTCATTGTATGGGCATATGCTTTCTTTTCTCCGGTGCAAATACCTAGAAGTGGAATTGCTGGGTCATATGTTAAGTGTATGTTTAGCTTTATAAGAAATATACAGTCGTTTTCCAGAGTGGCTGCACCATGCTGCATTCTCACCTGCAATGTGAGAGAGTTCCTGTTGATCTGCATCCTCACCAGCACTTGGAATTATCAGGGTTTTTTCCTTCACGTTCTAATAGATGTGTAGTAGTATCTCATTGTGGTTTTTTTTGCCCCCCCCCCACAGCCCCAGTAGATCGTTGTATGTCATAGCTGCACAGCCTTCTAGTTGCTGTATGTGGGACACGGCCCCAGCATGGCCGGAGAAGCGGTACGTTGTTGCGGGCCTGGGATCAGAACCCGGGCCGCCAGCATCGGAGCACGCGCACTTACCCGCTAAGCCACGGGGCCGGCCCTCATTGTGGTTTTAATTGGTGTTTTTCTCATGGCTAATGATGTGAGCATTTTTTAATATACTTATTACCATTAGGATAACCTCTTTGGTGAAATATATGTTTAAGCATTTTGGTCATTTTTTAAATTGAGTTATATTTTCTTTCTGTTGAGTTTTGAGGGTTCTTTATATACTCCTTTGAGAGTTCTTTATAGATTCCTTTGTCATATATATGATTTGCAAATATTTTTTTCAAGTTCTGTGCCTTATCTTTTCATTCTCTTAACAGTGTTTTCACGGAGCAAGTTTTTAATTTTAATGAAGTCTAGTTTATTTTTTTCTTTTATGGATTGAGTTTTTGGTGTTATATCTAAGAACTCTTTGCTAACCCCAGCCACAAAGATTTTCTTCTAAAAGTTTTACAGTTTTGTGATTTACAGATCTATGTTTCATTTTGCATCAATCTCTGTGTGGGGTGTGAGGTTGAAGTGGAGGTTCATTTTCTTTTTCTTTTTCGTGTATGGATGGCAGGTTGTTCCAAAACCATTTGCTAAAAAGACTGCCCTTCATCCATCGCATTGCCTTGTACCTTTATCCAAAACCATTTGGCCGCATCTGTGGGTCGATTTCTGGACTCTTTATTCTGTTATTTTTAAAATGTGGCTACTGGAAAATTTTCTGTGGACAGCATTGCTCCAGAGCATGAACGACAGCACAGAGGGCTTTCCAGTCAGTGCCTGGCTTCAGGTTACCCTGCGGAAAGGCACGACCTCCTGGTCGTTTCAGGGAGGCAGCTTTCCTTGCCAAGGGCAAACCTCGGATGGTTGCCAACATTTACAGCAATGAGGGCTGGCAAAGGTGAGCTGGGCAGGGCGCCAACAGAGACTACTCTAGTCCTTGTGGCCTTAACCCTCCGGTCTCTCTTTTCCTTTGTGGTTAGTGTTTACATTCTGAGTAGTGCAGTTCCTTCTTCACATTCCATTCTCTCTCTCTTCCTCTTCCTCACATTTAGCATGAATGCTTGTTTATTGTCCTAATTCACTTTCTCTTCCTTGTGCACCTTAAATTATTTATTATTATTTTTTTTGTGAGGAAGATCAGCCCTGAGCTAACATCCGTGCTAATCCTCCTCTTTTTGCTGAGGAAGACTGGCTCTGAGCTAACATCTATTGCCAATCCTCCTCCTTTTTTCCCCCCAAACCCCAGGAGATAGTTGTATGTCATAGTTGCACATCCTTCTAGTTGCTGTATGTGGGACGCGGCCTCAGCATGGCCAGAGCAGCTGTATGTCGGTGCGCGCCCGGGATCCGAACCCGGGCCGCCAGTAGTGGAGTGAGAGCATTTAACCGCTAAGCCACGGGGCCGGCCCTGCACCTTAAATTATTTCTTTCTCCCTTCTTTTTTGCTGTTTCCACATTTTCTTCCTTTATTTATCCATAACTTTTACCCACTCAATCCTGCTCCTTTTAATATTTAATCTATATTTACATGTATCATTTTCTCTGTTCTCCCAACATATTTTCCTTGAGAAATAGTCATCAAAACTTATGACCACATATAAATACACAATAATAGCATAGTCCCAAATAGATATAAGGTTCATGTCTATTGTAGCAAGCAGTGTTTTAACAGGATCGCCATATTTTATAAACTCCCAGAATATTAATTTAAGTAGAGTCAATATGCAGTTACAACAGACATTGGAAATAATTTAAAAAGTAGCTAGTGATTTACATTCTTCCTGGTATATAGTCACCTTCTTCCTCACATACGTTCAGAACATCTATCTTTTCTCCTAATCAATTTAGTGGACAGCAGTGAAATAAACATTTATTTTATGTCCTTTCTACCTTCTGCTCTAAAATTTGATGATTATAGTAGTAAAATTATGTGTTTGATGTAATTTGAACAATCCAGTGAAATTAGAGTTAGTTCAATTTATCCAATCTCATCTGTATACACAGGGTGGTGGCACATGGGAAAATTCTGTTTAGAAGAATTGAAAGGATGAATAGGAAGTTCTGATTTTTTTTGTGTATGTGAGGAAGATCGGCCCTGAGCCAACATCTGCCAATCCTCCTCTTTTTGCTGAGGAAGACTGGCCCTGGGCTAACATCCGGGCCCATCTTCCTCCACTTTTTTATATGGGACGCCGCCACAGCATGGCCTGACAAGTGGTGCGTCGGTGCGCGACCGGGATCCGAATTGGCAAACCCCGGGCGGCCGCAGTGGAGCGCACGCACTTCTTAACCACTTGCACCACCGGGCCAGCCCTGGGAGGTTCTGATTTTTATTCCCCAATCAAAGACATATTGAGGCATCTGAACACCAAAGCACTCCTGCTGGCTTCCCCTGGTGCACAGCACTGTGGCTTATTTTACAAGGTCCTCTTGCAGTATCAAAGTATAGAATTAAATCTCATTACCTGGCCATACATACAGAGTTAAATATAAAGAAGAAAAGGTATTGTATCACATGAATGCTCAAAACTGCAATTTTATGACTGATTTTATTTGTGAAAATTATTTGTGTAAAATGTGCATTCATCTTTTGAAGTGTGCTGTGATTAACTACATGTTAACTATCAAAAGTCTTTCACATTTTTGAGGTTCCTTTTTTCCAAACAGACCCCGCACTGACCTTGAATACT
Source organism: Ceratotherium simum simum (assembly GCF_057802395.1). Classification (NCBI taxonomy): domain Eukaryota; kingdom Metazoa; phylum Chordata; class Mammalia; order Perissodactyla; family Rhinocerotidae; genus Ceratotherium; species Ceratotherium simum. Next base: position 56,397,019 of record NC_141913.1, read on the forward strand.
CTTCCTGGTGACTCGTTTAAGAAACAATTTTGCCGTTCCTTACATTATTGCTGCCTTAGTAATTTATTCCAGAAAGTGTGGGCCTTACAAATACCAGCCAGGAGGCTGCACCTGTGGGGTCTCAAGGGGACGCCCCATCTTAAAAAGCATTCCAATGTCACGGGAAAAGAATCCTTTTGAGCTAGGCTCTCTCTGCTTTCTGTCCCAGAGACGACTTCTGTTCTGCCAGGCTTTTGAGGTCATGAGGCGAGTGGTGATGAACAACTACTCCAGGGAGCTTAAAGTTTTGGGGGTCTTTGGGGGACTTTTAAGGGAAGATGAGCTGAATTCAGGTCATTGGTCCAGTCAGCCTGGGTCCGGAATAAAAATTCTTCACAGGAGTTTAGCTTGGGGGTAATCCTTCAAGAAGCCATGGATGGTTTTGTAAAGTTGAAGAGGCTATTAAATGCACTCGATGCTTCCTACAGGTTGGCTCCCGGGCCACACAATGATTCTGCCTGGGATGAAAGGCTAGGGTTCTACAGCGTTTAAATTAGCCCGCGGTCCCGGAGTGAATTGCAGATGAAGGCATTTTAGGGAATTTCACTAAAGCAGGAGTTCTTAACTTGAGGTTCATGGTGGGCTTGAGGCATTTATGAAACCACATCCACATATATTTTTCAAAATGTGCAGGTAAGGGGTATATGACTCCTAAAGGAATAAAAAATAACCCTGCTTCTAAAATTGGAATCCACAGACGTGATTTTAAGGGATATGCAAAGTATATGAAAATTTTTAAAATTATATTTAAAATTGGATATCCAATTATCATCCAATTACCTGGATAATTTCTTTGGATAATAATTTTAAAAACCCATAGACTTATTCATGATTTTCTGGATGACCCCATTACGCCCCAGTACTACTATTCAGTTTCAGCTTCTGTGTGTGTGTGTGTTTTTTTTTTTTTTTTTTTTGCTGAGGAAGATTGGCCCTGAGCTAACATCTGTGTCAGTCTTCCTCTATTTTGTATGTGGGTTACCACCACAGCATGGCTGATGAGTGGTGTAGGTCCATGCCCGGGATCCAAACCCGTGAACCCGGGCCACCCAAGCAGAGCACAATGAACTCAAGCACTAGGTCATGGGGCCAGCCCTCTGTGTTTGTATTTTTAATTGAACTGATACTCAATGACCGTTTAAAGTGTTACTATTCAACTTTTAATGTAGTGTTTCTCAAACTGGGCAGAGGCAGTATTCTAGATTGGCCTATGAATTCTCAGGATTTGAGAAAAACTGCCCTAGAGATTGACTAATTAGTTCAACAGTTATTTTAAGAGTTTGCTCTGTCACTGAAATTGTTCCTGTTACTGAAACACAAACATGAACAAGGTCCAGTCTCTGTTCTCAAAGAGTTTATGTTCTAATGGAGGCAGAAAGATGAGAAACCAGTGTTTACAGTATTTAGAGGTTATGTCAGGATCTTAAGGAAACCCAGAAAAGGAGGAGCATCTGCTCAGTTTGGGGGACAAAGAAGAGGCGTGGGAGGGCTTCTCAGGGAGGTGTTATTAAGGCGAGCTGAGACGGGTGCATGGGCAAGCAGATCGGCGGAGCAGGCATGGGGCGTTCCAGGCGGAGAGGAAAGAGTGTGCAAAGCTACAGAGGCGTGAAGAGCCCAGTGCATTGGGAGGGCTGCCGAAGATTCTTTTCAGATGGAAGTGTGGGGTGGTTGTGGGGGTAGATTGGGAGGGAAGTGGAAGAGAGAGGCAAGGGCCAGATTATGAAGGATTTAAGGAGTTTGTAAGTGGTGGAACACTAACCATCTTAAACACAAGACCGGCAGGATGAAGTTTGTAATTTCAGTGGATAATGTAGGAACAGTATGGCGGATGGATTCTTGGGTCACATTGGGGTCATGAAGGAAGGGGTTAGGATTAGGTTTAAGACGTTATTTATTTTTAAATATTTGCAAACATAATGCAATAAAAAATTGAAATAAATATTCCTGGGGGACATGGAGAGATGGAGGAGTGGTAGGTTGGTAAGTGGTGTGAAATTAGCAAAAGTAGAAAGGAGATCTTTTAGTAACAGACAACTGCTTCAGCCTGTGTTGATTTTGAGTCGTCTTCTGGGTCTCTGCGTCAAAGTTAAGAAGTTCCACTGTGATTCACTGAAAGCGCAAAATTCCTTAAACGAGAACCCTTTCCCATGAACACAGACAGCTTTGTTGGGGGCTCTGTGGTGGCGCCACGCCATCCTCGGAGACCCAGCCCCCATTGTTGTTACTCCACCATCCTCCACACGGCTTTAGCCATGTGGACAAGATTGCTGCTCCAGTCCCACCTTCATATGCTTGGGAGGGAGGACACAGAGCGAGAGAGACTGCTTCTTCTCTTGAAGGGCCCCTCCCAGAATTAGCACGCCCCGCTCAGGCTTACTGCCGTGGGCTAGCACTTAGCCAAATGGTCATACTTACGGCATGCGAGCTTGCAAAGCACAGTTTTTACTCTGGATGGCTGTGTGCCCAGCTCAAGTCTGAGGGCGGCATTACTGAGGAGGAAGTGGGAAATGAAGAACCAATGCCTCTACCACAGTCCCTTGGTAGCATTTACATTAAAACAAGAACAGGCCTTGTACATATCTTGTTACGTTTATCACTGTGTATTTCAGCATTTCTGTTGGATTTGCAGAAATGTGTCTTCCCTTCCATCATATTTTCTAACATGGTGTTGTTTACTTTACTAACTTGGTGATTGATTTTTGTTTATTAGTTCCATGTATTTTCTTACCGCTTCTAATAATTTTTAGTCAATTCCCTTGGGTTTTCTTTGTATACAAGTCCATCATCAGAGAAATCTCAAATATAATTCCAAATATAATCTGTTATTTAAAATTTTTATATTTCCTTTACTTGCCTACTTTCATTGGCTAATAACTCCAGAACAATTTTAATAATTGTGATGTTGATATCCTTGTTTTTCATTTTAATAGGAATGTATCTAGTATTTATTTCTTCACTAAGCATAATGTGTGTGTGCACTTATATATGTTTAGCTTGATATATTTTAGACCTACACATTGAGATTTTTAAAATTTAAGAAGGCTGAGTTTTATCAAATGCCTTATAGTATCTGTATAGATAATTATATGATTTTTCTCTTAAAAGGTAAATTATATTAATATCCTAATAGTAAGCCATTTCCTCACTTTAGCTATGAACTTTACTTGGTCAAGATATATTATTTTTTCAATCTGTTACTAGATTCTGTTCACTAATAATTTATTTAGGCTTTTCACTCATATTCAGAGTAGAAATTTATCTGCAATATGTGTGTGCGTGTGTGTTTTGTCTTTGTCAGGTTATTGGAATCAAGACTATAGGCTTCCTGAAAAGAATTTTTTTTTTTTTTTGTGAGGAAAATCAGCCCTGAGCTAACATCTGTGCTAATCTTCCTCTTTTTGCTGAGGAAGACCGGCTCTGAGCTAACATCTATCGCCAATCCTCCTCCTTTTTTTTTTCCCCAAAGCCCCAGTAGATAGTTGTATGTCATAGTTGCACATCCGTCTAGTTGCTGTATGTGGGACGCGGCCTCAGCATGGCCGGAGAAGCCGTGCGTGGGTGCTCCCCGGGATCCGAACACGGGCCGCCAGTATCAGAGTGCACGCACTTAACGGCTAAGCCACGGGGCCGGCCCCCCGAAAATAATTTTTAACTCTTCTTTTTATTTAAAGTTGTAGGTCAGCTTAAATAGCATTGGAGTAATATTTTTCTTACAGGTTTGGTAAACTTTTCCTGTGAAAATATCCAGATCTGGTAGTTTGGGGGGGGATAATAGCTTGACAATTTTGAAACTTGGTCTATTTCAATTTTCTGTCTTTTTTGAGATCCAGTTTGGAAATTTGGTAACTTGCATTTATATTTTGACAATTTATATATATACTTTTGGAAAGTCATCCCTTCCAACCAGATATTCAAATTTATTGGCTAGAGTTGAGCAGAGGAGTCCCTTCTGATGACGTATTTTGAAAAAGATATAAAATAGTATCAGGAAACACTGATGGTCTGTGCCATGGTAGACCCCCTCCTGAACCCTATCCTCACTATTTTTTGAAAAAATGACTTTGCCTCACATTTTCAGTGAGTTTGCTAATTCTATCAGCTTCATTATGACAATATTGATCTACATTTGAATCTTGATTTTACTTTTGTTTCTGATCTACATTTGTGATTCCTCTGTCCTGGGTGACTTCATCCTTTAAATACTTGTATCTACAGCAGATGCCTACCTTACTCAGCTAATGTTTATCTAACTGAAACCTATTTAATTCTTTAATCTAATGTAAACTTGGGTCCTAATTATATAAGCATTTTGATATTCCTCTCCGTGTTTTCCTGGACTATTAGTCATCGGAGAAAATTGCAATTAAAATACTGTGAAGAAAACCAGTTTTCTCTAAAGTAATAAAATCTATTAGTAAAAAACTACTGGTAGGTTTAGCTAGTAAGTCCCTACGAGCAAGATGTGAGAGAAGAATGGAAGGACTGTGACTTACTGGAGGGCCAAGGACATTCCAAGCTTCCAGAACTTTCGTTGTCCTCTGACCTGTTTAGAAACAGAATACCTATCATAGGGTTGGGTCTGAGAATAACATACTTGCTCATGTTTGAAAGTTATGAAGAGCCGACTGTGCTGTTGAAGAAACAAAGCATAAATACTAAGCAAACAATACCAATGTAATTAAACAACGTTTAAAAAGCTAAACCGATGTCCGTGTGGTAATATTCTAAATGGCCCGTCATGAGTGGTTATCAGGAGATCAAGAGAAACGGCTCCCATAAGTGAGAGCAGAAGTCTGAATGGAAGGTACAGGCGATCTTGGGGTGTGGTTAGGAGAAGCCATTTGACTGACCGCCAGCTGCGTCACGATTAATTTCTTGGGTTGGGCCAGGATCTGACCTATGCCCTGGGGAGAACACAGATTAAAAAGAAACCGTTACAGCATAATGTAGTATCGACAGTCTGGCATATCTGCCTTCTGAGAAGGTGAATTAGTTGATATTAAGGTCAGAGAAAGAATGTGCTAGATGAAGAGACACAAAAGTGCATGAGGTCAGGGATATAGATTAACTCATTCAATCCTCTTAAAACCGTCAAGGAAACTGAGGCACAGAGAGGTTAAGAACTTTTCTAAGGTCACACAGCTAGTGAGGGAGAGCTGAGATTTGAATGCACACTCCTGACTGCTTTAGCGCTAACTCCCCTTTGCCTTGCTACGAAGATGAAGAGTGTACAGGCACATGGTAAGCAGTCATTAATTCTAACTGCCATTATTATCACCTGCATCTTAAGAAGTAGTCCTTGATGTAGGCAGCTTGAATTTTCTTCCTGATGATAAGAATGATCTTTCCAAAGGAGTTCATTCTACCTGCCAAATATCTATCCCTCGAGTTTGCCCATTTCTAAGTCATGAGGGAGCTCACACTGCCATTATATCTGACCGGGTTTACTGCAGCAGCCTCTAACCCTGCTTCCTGCTTCCAGCCTTGCCCTTCCCATCCTTTACCCACAGGGCAGCCAGTCGTTTTGCTAAAATGCCATCCTGATTTCATTTGTCTCATTCATCAAGTATCAGCAGCCAATCAATAAATAATTATGGAATGAATGAACGAGCGAGTGAATTAAATATAAGACTTCATTGGCCATAATTTCTTCTCTGTTAGGTAACACTTAGATGAACAATACCACATGAGACTCTGTCTCATTTATTTCTAGCTTCTTTTGCTAACGGTTCCCTCTTCCAAGCAATTAATTCTTTCAATATTTCACTCAATCCATCAAGTGATGTTGGGGGATTTAAAAAGTAAAACAAAGAGTAGTGTTAGTACTGTGGTTTAACTGGGTAACAGATCTTTATACCCTTCATTTTCAAATTGCTCTCAAATTCTAAGTAAATGATTACAATTAATCTCATATGGCTACATCTAAGCTATATTTTCTCTCCTAATTTTGTTTCTTATCTAATATCTGTAAACTTTCATCAAACGCATCTCTTTCACCACAACCACCATCATCACCGATGTCAGCATCATCATCATGAGTCAGCCATCATGAGTCAGCCATGTATTAAAGGCAAAGGCTCTGGATCTGACTCTTGAACCCGTCCCACCTTGCCTAGAGCCCCTCCACCTTACCATGTTATGGATTGAATTGTGCCTCCCAAATTCATATGTTAAGCCCTCACCCCCACTATGACTGTATTTGGAGATGGTGCCTTCAGAGAGGTAAGAGGTTAAGTGAGGTCATAAGGGGGGGGGACCCTAATCTGATAGGACTGTGGCCTTCTAAGAAGGGGAAGCGACACCAGGGCTCTGTCTCCTCAAGAGGAAAGGCCATGTGAGGACCCAGTGAGAAGGAGCCATCTACAAGCCAGGAAGAGTGGTCTCACCAGAGACCAATCCTGGCACCTTGGTCTGGGACTTCTAGCCCCCAGAACTAGAGAAAATGAATGTCTGTTGTTTGAGGCCCCAGCCTGTGGTACTTTGTTATGTCAGCCCAGCAGACAAGGACACGTATTGCCCAGAGGAGCAGTAACCCAGTACCTCTCCCTTTCTTGTCTTCTTCCTAGAACCCCAGGTTGGGGCTATTTTACCCAGAGCCCTGCATCTTAACCACTGGGCTTGAAGGGAAGGGGATGAGCGAGAGATAGGTGTGACACAAGACAAGCAGAGAATAATGAGAATAGTAATGCTGAGTTTCCAGCACCTGGAAGTCTTGGGATGTCCAAGACTGAAGAGGGAATGAGCAGAAGTTACTGGAGGAATGTGAAGGAGAGAAGAAAATAGTTGTTTAGTCTGGAGACCTGGGCAATGAGCCCCCATCCATGGACATGCTGCTCTGACGTAGGCTTGCCAAGATAGAGGGCTCAGCATCCACTGTGGGGGAGGTCTTGTGAGTAAAGCACGGGCTGCAACTCTTCTTTCTGGATGTTTCTTCTGATTACCTTAAATCACACACGGATTTACCTTCAGAACCAGTCTTAAGCCTAAGACAATATCAGTAATAAGTCTTCTTGAACAGTAAATTTGGCTTACAGTTTTATGACTTAGAGGCAAAGGGAAAGTTCATCATACAAATAAGTTTCAAAACGTATAAAATATGTCTGTTTTTACCCAGGGAGGGATTGAGAAAACAGGAAGTCACTGGGTGAAGATGAAGGAGGCGATGGCAGTAAAATGGAAAAGAGAACAGAAAGCGAAGGCCAGCGGGTGGAGGGGAGGAGTTTGAGGACACACACTCGCCCTTCTTCGAGACCTTGTCCCAGCCAGTACACTTAATGTCGTTAGAATGTAAACTAATTAAAATGGTACAGGGCTGGCCCCGTGGCTTAGCCGTTAAGTGCGCGCGCTCTGCTACTGGCGGCCCGGGTTCGGATCCCGGGCGCGCACCGATGCACCGCTTCTCCGGCCATGCTGAGGCCGCATCCCACATACAGCAACTAGAAGGATGTGCAACTATGACATACAACTATCTACTGGGGCTTTGGGGGAAAAAAAAAAGGAGGATTGGCAATAGATGTTAGCTCAGAGCTGGTCTTCCTCAGCAAAAAGAGGAGGATTAGCATGGATATTAGCTCAGGGCTGATCTTCCTCACAAAAATAAATAAATAAATAAAAATAAAATAAAATTTTATTTCCTATCCTTCTTTGTCAAACGCGAGCCTTAGCCAGTACTGCAGTAACCAGGTAGGAGAAAAAAAGAAAATGTGGACCCATTTCATTCGTTCTTCACGTTCTCCCTGGTTTGGTCGGTGGTTTCTCCAGACCCGCACTCCCAGGGCTTTGACACCTAGGACATTCCGGCATCTGAGACCACCCACAGACCAGGGCGCTGTCTGAATGGACAGCGAGGTGGGTTCCCATTCAGTGTTCCAGGGTCATCGTCCTCACTCCCGTCCTCAACTCCCTTTAACCTGCCTCTCAGTCTTAGGCCGACTGTTGGCTCTGATTTGAAAAGCCTTAAACCACCACCTAAAAAGATACCAACATTCACCGGGTCCTAATGTGTGTTTTAATGTAAAGGTGGGGCAATCGGGGCTGGTCAATGAAAGGTGGGTAAGGAGGCTCTGTGGATACTAGGAAATTCTATTGGCAAGGACTTAACTATACGTCTTTCTCAAGAGCTCTGGGCACTTAGGATTGTTGCTGGTTTTTCATCCTCACACCCCACCAGGGGCTCTGGTTGTTTTGGATTAGGCGGCAGGTTGGCTTAGTGATGTGGGAGCCAAGGAACATTCCAGAGCCCACTGACGCTGACATGAGTCTTTCCCTGTGCTCTGCTTTGGATTCTCTTCAGTCTGCTGGACTGGGCCCCCAGCATCGGGTGCAGCAAGGATGCGGCGGTGTTGGTGTAACGGTGCGTAGGTCGCTGCTGCCTAACACCCTGTGGCTGATCCTGCGTACTTCTCCCCAGGAAGAGCACACAGGCTCTGCGGACGGAACCACTCGGGGTTGCCCTCCTAGAGCAGTGCAGGGCTGCGAGAACTTTGTATCTCAGTTACCAGAAAGCAAATTCAGCGTTTCTTTTTCTCTTGACATAATTTCCTAATCAGGTTTAGCTTACTTGGAGCCCACGTTTTGAATAAACATAGCGCAGGTGCCAGCGCTCAGCCCACTCTTCACTAACCCTCAGGCGCAGGAGGGGCCTTTCAATGGCTGTGAGTCCCCCGGCAGAGCCCGGCCTCGGTGAAGTATCTCCCGGAGGGGAGGCGCCGCGCTGAGTGCGATGAAGGATGTGGTGGCAGTGGGTCATCTGAAATGGTCTTCGTTCCACTCCAGCCGTGGCCGCGCCCCACTGTCCGTGGCAGCGGCCCAAGGGTATAAACGTGTTGTACAATCAAGGTTGCCAGGGCACCAAACACCCCCACGGAGATGATAAGGGAGCTGGACCGGGCAGCAGAGCTCCTGCGGGGGAGGCCCACAGGAAGGCACGGGTTGGACCAACGGCTGATTTCTAAAAAAAACAACCCAGAGGCAATTACACACCCAACCTTCCAGTATTACTTAGCGTGAGGTGGGTGTGTGAGGGGGCCGGCTCGGCACACACCTCCGAGATTCCTGTTCTGTTCTTTCTCTTTCCCTCATTTTCCATTCATTTTAGCCAGAATTCAGCTATGTAACCATAAGACAGCGAGGCACAGGCCCTTCCACAGTGTCCCTGGTGCTGAGACACACGTTGCTTACTTCTTGATGATTTTATTCAACTAATATTTATTGAGCATTTATTAGTGCATGGCATCACATGTAGGCAAAAATATACGTGTAACACACATTCACAGAGATAGTGAAAGAGCTTGCTTTACATAAAACAGCGAATTAGGAAGTTCTCAACCTGTGAAGATTACTTTTTCTGATTGCGAAAAATATATATGTATACTCTGAAAAATATATTCACTCTGTAAAGAATTCAAACAATTCAAAATGTAGAAAATAAAAAAGTAGAACTACCCCATGATTTCTCCCTCCAGATACAGCCACAGTTAGAGTATATCTTTAAAACCTCTTTAATATACTTTTGTTAACAACTATTTGGGAGTTTTTGAAAAAATTAAGAGAACATTAAAAATTCAAAGGACATGAAGATATTGGCATTCCAGTTAAAGAAAATAGTCTCAAAAAACCTTTCCTGATTTTATTTTAATATTTCGCTAGAAGTGATCTCATTTTGCTAGAAAGATGTTATTGGTTAATTCATGTATGAGAGTTCTTTCAGGAGCAGCTCCTGAGGAGTCAGGCATGTTCCTTGAAGTCTTGCTGGGATGGAGTTGGCTTGCTGGGCTGAGGCCATGAATCTGTGTCTGAAGTGTTCACCTTTGCGATTGCTCATTCAGGTAATGCCACACAGTGCAATATATCTTCTAAAACACAGCTCTGGCCAGAACCCTCAAGCCTGAAATTGAAGAGCTAATTTTCCTTGACCAATAAAGCAAACATTTGATGGGAAGACATCTGAAAGTCTGAGAGATGGGTTGCGATGCTGGAATCTCAGTGGTGACACACTTGTCTGGAGAGGCAATAGGTTCCCTCATCGATGGAGCTGCCTAAAAAGGATGTAAAGACGCAATGAGCGTGTTCAGGTACTTTCCCCCAATAAAGATACCACTTAAATATGAACAGGACATTTAAGTGGAGATCATGTTTGGAATAGTTTTGTAAACCATTTTAAGGAATGCCTTTGCTCTCTCTGTTTCATCTTCCCAGAATGCTTTTCCTCTCAATTTGCCTATCCAAACCTTATCCATTCTTTAAAGTTGAGCTCAAATCTCATCTTCAGCATAAGGTCTTTGGAAGAATATTTTTTCCTTTTTATTAAAATTTATACTTCTGCAATAGCACTTTTATTATAGTGAGTTGTCATTAGCTGTTTCCTTCACTTGATAGCAAACTTCTTAAAAGCAATAATTATTTATCTCTGTAGATGCTAAGTGATTAGTTCAGTAAGGTGTAAGTAGATGTTTAAATATATATTGAATGACTGTATACAGTGGTTTCCATACAGCAGTGTAAGAATAACTGCACTGTTTGACTGCAGCCGTTGAACACTTCCATAGAGGCAATCTCTACAGCGCCAAGTGTCTAGAAAATAGGAAATACACGGTCCTCATCTCCTGATGTTCTCGGCTGTCACTTACACCTGCTTCTCCACACTGCCGAATAATGAGCCAATCTTTTCTACTTGTTATTGTGTTTGTCTTTCTTTGTCATGGCTAATAGTCCATTGGCCAAGCTAAATGTCAATCGTGTTTTCCTTCTCCTTCCAGTTGTGCCTTCTCTGATTTTGGCTTGTTTAGGTAAGATTAATGCTCCTGACTATAGGACATTGTTTTCTCTTTGCACAAGTACTGTTTCGAGCAATGATCATACTTCTTTGGTAGCTTTGTTACAATCCAATAACACCTAGGTATTTATTTTCCTTATTAAAAAAACAGCATAGTCAAGGGATTCAGTGTTGAGCTCCGTATTTAATGACTAAAGAAGATATTAATTTGAAATGTCACCTGTTCCAAACCTGACATTTTGCATACGAAGAACCTGAGCTCCAACCTGAAATGAACAATGGGGCAGCTGCTTTGCACCGCAGTCCAGCAAACACCTTCTATCAAGTTGCAGAGTTCTCCCTCCAGGAGATATCAAGCTGATGCATTTGTGTCTCTCACTCTTTTCCCCAATTTTCTTATCAGGCAACCATCAGTTCTATCATTGTTTCTTCATTTGGAGACAGAACTGGTAAGTCTTGGTCAAGCCCTATGATTCATTTCCTTACTTTCAAGCAAAGGTCACTGCAGTTCCCATTCAGAGTTCTGCCAAGTGCTCCCTTTGGGGCAGGGGATGCAGCCTGTGTCCTCTTGACCTAAAAGAGCTCTGGTGGGGCGATGAGTCATTAATTCCCTAATGTCTTTTCCAAGTGCACATAAAGCTCACAGTTGATTAAATGATGGCGCAAGGTGTGGAATGAAGGTTGGCACCAGTCTAGGAAAAAAAGTATATTTCCTCTTCCAAATTAAAATATTTATTTTATTTGGCTCAATAAATAGTAGGGGTAATTGTAACTAACTGGCATAGTATAGAAAAGAAAACACAGAGATGAAAAAATTTTACATCCATCCTATTTGTGACTTGGAGCAATTTTATAGGATTATAAAATTCGCTAGGATTAGGAACTTTGTAGAGTAATTTAGAATCACAGAATTTCAGAGCTGGGAGGTACTTTACAAAATAACTGATTCAATCGCCTTTTATTGCAGATGAAAATAAAAGGCCAAGGTGTTTAGAGACAGGACCAGTTTCCCAGTTCTTGTGTACCTCCAATTGAAAAGTTCAGGTGAAACACAAATCTTTTTTTTTTTTAATAATTTTATTTTATTTATTTTTTCCCCCAAAGCCCCGGTAGATAGTTGTATGTTATAGCTGCACATCCTTCTAGTTGCTGTATGTGGGACGCGGCCTCAGCATGGCAGGAGAAGCGGTGCGTCGGTGTGCACACAGGATCCGAACCCAGGCTGCCAACAGCGGAGTGTGAGCACTTAACCGCTAAGCCACGGGGCCGGCCCAGAAACACAAATCTTGATTGCCGTAGACCTCTAGAATTATCTAAACACAGGGAAGAAACTGCAGCTGGCTGATTGTCACCTTTCCTATGACTGCGAGGTTTGGCCCACATCCCCAGGGTGTCCAGGCTGGGTTAAGCAGATGGCCCTCCTTGAGATGCTCTGTGCTGCCAAGGACTCTTCGAGTTTATCAGGACTTCTAGATAGACGGGGGTTCAGGCTCCCAAGACCCTCTGTGACTTTCAATTTAATGTTCAGGTTAGTTTGGGGCTTCCCAGGGCTCTAAAGATGCTCTGGGAATTTGGAATGTGGTACGGAGGTGATGCTTAAGATGAATACTTCTAAAACATAATCATGTTACTCTTCTGCTTAAAAGTCTTTAAAAGCTCTTCATTGCCAACACTCATGTCTTAAAATGTAGGTTTTATTATTATTCAGGCATGGTGAAACCAACAGATCAGCAGTTGAGATTGAAGAGGTAGTTTGTTACTCTCAGTTCCCAAGAGGAGGGGGCATGCCATGCTGTGCAGGGCCACATGGGGAAGCACAGGGTGGGTCCGGAAGCAGAAGGAGTGAGGGGAAAGCATGGGCAGGAGCCTTTATTGTGGTTTCCTCAGGAAAGGCAAGGCAGGGTAAGCAGGCTTGGAATTGGCTCGTTTCAATAATTTCAGTGGGCTCTGGAGTCCAGAGGCTGACCCTGGGATGATTAGGGCAGGGGAATATTGCTTCCTGAGTGTAAGAGCCACAGAGAGGAGGTGGTGAGTATGTGGGCTCTGGTTTGGTTAGTTTGTGCAGGAAAGGCAAGCTGCCAGGTGAGCAGTTTGCTATCTTTACGAGTCAGCTAGCTCCGGGAGGGGCAGTCTCTCCCCGGTCAGCAAGGCCCTAGATGCCAGAGCATCAAGAATTCAGAAAATATAGTTAATATAACTGGCATTTGCAGAAGCGTGCACCTCAGAACAGTTTCCTGGGAGATGCTCTGGAGCGAGAGGGTTCTGTTGCCCATTTTGGAAGCTGTTGCATATGGCTCTCTGTTGGCAGCACATTAGTAGATTAAGGTCATTGGGAGAATCCTGCCTTAAAGATCCCTGTTAGTGTTTATTTAACAGTTTTCCAAGCTTGTTAGCCATAAAATCCTTTTGAAAAGCATAATATAGACAAAGAATCCAGACTTTGCTTTGACCATAATCTGGCGCTCATTTTCTCTCCTGGGGTTTCTAGTAGGAACCATCCATGGCAGGCAGGCTGGTTTAATTAGAGTCAATAATGAGCTTTCCTCATTCCTGCCTTTAAGCTCTGCTCAAACTGGTTTTCTCCATTATTTAGGGTTGTAACTCATGCCCCATACCTAATCCAGCTCCTCTGTGAAGTCCTTGCCGGCGTCCCAAACCCACAAATACTTGTTGTGTTCCATGTGCCGGACAGTCTTCTCAGCGCTTCAGTGTACCCAACTAACTTAATCACCATAATAGCCCTACGAGACAGGCCCTATTTGTATCCCTATTTTATAGAGGAAGAACTTGAGATACAGAGATGTTGAGTGACTTGTCCAAGGTCACAAAGCTAAAAGGAGTTCAGGATGTCATTGACATTCAATTGATGCTCTTTTAATAAATGAAAATGTCTGTGGGGATTAGGTAGGTGCCTTCTAACGGATGTGTGTGTGTTCAAATATGCTTTAAATCAGAGTGAAGGAGTCTCTCTCTTTCTTAACATTCTGGAACTTTATTAAGACACTACCCATTCAGAATTTGTTCATGATAATTAAAATGGAATTTTAATTTAAAGTTTACTTTGGCTTAGCAAGGTATTTTCTGAGTCTTTCCTCTAAGAGAGTGTAAGTTCATCAGTAAACAAGGAAACAGTAGTCAGGGAAAATTTTAAACCACTTAAACGTACACTTTGTGGTATGGCTTTTATACACACAATATACTGCCTCTAATTCATTCTGATATGTTAATTACAATGAACATTTCAGACCTGTGTCAGAGTTCAACCAGGGAAGCAGACCAGTAGGAGATAAACATTAAGAGATTTATTGCATGGAATTGGTTAAAGAAATTGGTTATGCAATTGTGAGGCTAGCTGGTCAAGGCTGAAATTCATTGGGTAAGCTGGGAATTCCAGAGTGGGGTGAAGCCAGAATTCTTCCTCAGGGAAGCCTCAGTTCTGCTCTGAAGGTCTTCCAACTGACTGAATCAGGCTCACCCAGATTAACCAGGATAATCTCACTTAACTAAAGTCGACTGATTGTGGACTTGATTCACATCCACAAAATACCTTTATAGCAACACCTGGATGAACGTTTGATTGAATAACTGGGGGCTGCAGCCTCGCCAAATTCACACATCAAAAGGCCACCACAGGGGCCGGCCCCGTGGCTTAGCGGTTAAGTGCACACGCTCTGCTACTGGCGGCCCGGGTTCGGAACCCAGGCGCGCATGGAGGCACTGCTTGTCCGGCCATGCTGAGGTGGCGTCCCACATACAGTAACTAGCAGGATGTGCAACTATGACATACAACTGTCTACTGGGGCTTTGGGGAGAAAAAAGGAGGAGGATTGGCAATAGATGTTATCTCAGAGCTGATCTTCCTCAGCAAAAAAAAAAAGAGGAGGATTGGCATGGATGTTAGCTCAGGGCTGATCTTCCTCACACATACAAAAAAAAGACCGTCACAAGAACCTTTACTAATCATCAAGTTATTAGTCTTTTTTTTATATTTCTATTTGTATATGAAAGAAAAAAGCAATTTACTCAGAAATATTCTATTGAATAAATAAGACGTTTTAATCATTTAAATGGGCTTTCCTTCAATTGGCCTGAAGCCATGTGACACCGTATATTGGTATTTCGTTACTTTTCTTTCGTCTTCTGATCATTTTCTGTTCATGCTGGCCTCTCTCCCTTCGTGATCCTGGCATAAGTATCTCTAGTTTACACTAACCCTGAGCCTTGGTCACCTAATCTGAAAAGGAGGGTAATTATAGTACCGGTCTCCTAGGGCTGATTGAAGGATTAACTGAATTCGTGAAAGCACTCAGCATGACCAAGTGTCCAGCATAGCATAGCAATACACTCTTGTAGTAGTAATTGTTATTCCTTCTGGTGAATTTCTTCTAGCAGTGAACATGCCTTTGAGTGACAGAGGTCCTCTGCAGAAGACCCCCTCTGACATTACATTCAGAAGGATAAAAGTATTGGCATTTATCAATTCCCTTCTAATGCAAGACGTGTCATTTTCAAAGACCTGTTTGCCATCATGATCTTTCCGAGGCCCTAGAGGTTCACTCCTCGTCTAGGGTGGTCTGCTGGATTGGCTTTTGACAATTCACTGCAACTCTCTGCCAGGCCAGGTGGATGGCCTTTCACAGGGAGGAGCCTTTAGCCAAACTTGACGTGGTTACACTGCTCATAAACACTGACTGTGTTCAAAGAACTTTCTAGGCATTAAGCCAGTTTTTCTAGGTAGCTTCCTTTTGACTTCAATACGTGTGTTTTATTATCATCTCGTTATGGAGGAAGATGCTAAGATGCAGAGAAAGGGCATTTTCTCCAGCCTCAGCTCTAAAGTTAATGGTGAGGTGTTCCAGATGTCTAGGCCATCAGCTGCCTGGCTCTGGATAAAGCTGGTTGTTACTACACATTAAACTCACCCTTCTTTCTCAGTCAGCACTGACACCCAATCCTTGGTGAGGTGGTCAGGAAAATCTCTGATTTTCTTCCCACATTCTTTCTTCCTGGCACTCCTGGCAATGGCAGGAAAACCAATTTCATTTGCCAGCAGTGATGTTTTCCTCGTTGGCTTTTGGAAGAGTGCAGCAAAATTTCTTCTGGGGAAGAGTGACCTTTGCTGCTGTTAAACGGGTGGCAGGGCTTGCTGCATTACCAGAGTAACGTGTTTGCAGAAATGTTCTGACTTGTTCTAAAGCACGTGGGGGGAAGGGGTGCGATGAGTGGTGAGGAGGATGTTTTCTTTACACATCCACCTCCATAAACCGTCCATGGCCATCTGGTAGAGACTGTCTATGCTGTTGTCCCAGACACAGGAAGAATTATGTCTCATGTTTTGAAGTCTCGATGAAGAACTCTCATTTCAGAGTTTTTGACTGTGTACATGGAACCAGCATAGTAGGTTCCCTTCCTTTATCTGTGTCCTTTTCCCCAGCTCACATTTCTGCCTCACCTACGAGATGGTGACGTCCTTGGATGTGAGAAGTAGGTCTTTCTCCATTTGTATCATCACGCTCCGTAGAGGAGAGCTCAAGATGGAACAGGTGCTCAGCAAATGCTGGTGAAATAAGTGAATTGGTGGATTTACTAGGTCCTCCCAAAGGAATAGCTAGTTTAAGAAGTTTCTTAGGACCCAAAGCTCCTAGGAACAAGAATTCAGAAATGGTTGTCCCAGGTGAAATGCCCAATAATGGAAGAATGTTTCTGACGTATATAAGAAGATTCAGATGTGAACCATGTACCTAGAAATGATATCCATGTTATAAGAGGAAGCCACTTCTCCTTTGGTGAGTAGATATTTTATAGATTTTGGTACCAATACAACTGAATGATTTATGTACTGAGATAATGAAAATATATAATCCTGCTTTTCATTTAAATTATGTTACTTAGATTAATGATAATCTCAACCTAGTAGGTAGGACTAAGAAGGTGGATTCGGTATTACGTAAATGTGAGGAGTAGTCATGAGGTTGAATTAAAAAAACCCACTGTTTAATTCTAATCTGAATAATTGATGTGTTAAATCTTAATAATTTATTTAAATCAACACTCGTACAAATAGGGTTGAGTTCACAGGTTTGGACCATTTCCTGAATTCTAATTCAGAAGGTTTCACGCATGTACTTATGGCCAGAGGTAGGTAGGTAGAGGAAATATTTTACCTTCTTCAGAACCTTTAGCTTGAGTGGTACCACAGGTGTGTGGGTGATGTCTGAAAGCAAAGTGAAATTCTCTTGCCTGTGGCCATTTAGTTCCTGAATTAGAAGAGAAACTGCTGACTTGCATTGTTGCTTTTTTTAACGGACAGATCAAATACTCAATAGGCTTTATCAAGTATGCCTGTGTATACATTCACGTCATTAGCTAAACTAATATTTACTGCTCACTCCTCTACACACTGCATGTGTATTGACTTATTTAATTCTCAAAACACTCTGTGAGGAAGTCATCATCATTCTCTCGTTTTAAGATAAGGAAGCGGAAGTGCCAGGGGGTGATCACACCCCTACTGGGTGGCGGAGCCAGGGTGCCCCAGGCCACCTGACTCCTTCATCCACACTCAACCGCTGAGCTCTCCTGTGATGCTCATAGGACCCTTGGTTAGAGTTCGAATCTGGCCTACCGAATTATGTTCTTCCAGGGAAATTATGAAAATCAGTGGTAGGTGACGTTCAGATATCGATAGGATATCATCCACAGACACAAAATTGGGGCATGCTATGCTTACTTCAGCTATTGAAATCTCCTTACAGGAATGGTCAAAATGTGGGGTGGCTCCTGAAACAAAACCTCTAACACCAGAGAAATAGGGTTCATCACAACCCATCAACTCATCAAGCCAACCTTGATGCTGGGCGTTGGGGACCCAGACTGTCCCCGAGCCCTGCCTGCAGCCTGACTTCCTCCCTCCCCTGACTACAGTGAAATGCTTGCCTCTGATTGGGATGTGAGAATTTTGGAGTGTTTTGGTATTTGTTCAAATTCAGCCAGGCATTATTGACATTTTCCTGGAAATTTGCACAATATTCTTGCATTTGTTTTAACACTAGAATGTGTTCCAAATGAGAAGATTCACTGTGTTTTTGTTTTTGCTTCTTTTTTGCATTTCTTTATCCCTCTCCCCTTTAGATGAATAAATGTGGAGAGAAAGAGATGAGAGAATGTAAAATCTAGAAAAATGTCATGGATATATTAACCATGCCTAAGTTAACACATAGAGCACCTGAAGAGGCTCTCCTTGTCTTGGTTATGCTGGTCCATGCCACATTCATGCAGTGCAGCTGACCACATAGGAATTGGGTTTTTTTCTGGATGGCATGTAAGAACAATAAACAAAGGGTATTAAATAATAATGACTAATATAAATATAAGAACAGCTTCTAAAATAAGGGTTGGTGTACTATGCTGGATGAGAGTTCTGGCAAATCCAGACATCAGACAGCAGGAATTCTCTGTCGGTTTAGAAACATAGCCCTAACTGTTCATTCTGTCGAGGAAGGTTATGCAGCAACATGAGTAGGAGATCTAAGGATGCAAAGTTCACATGGTGCAAGAGGAAGAGTCATCTTGAGAGGGTTCAGCACTCAAAATTGATTAGATGGGAGCCCAGAAACTGCTGCAGCAATGTCGCCACCGAGCATCAAATGACCTCAGTGTCTGAGGGACCCTGGGCACAGGAATTGTGTCACACTGAGACGGGGCAGCCGGAGCTTTCTCCTGATGCAGCAGTGAGGAGCAGGGTGGGGGTTTAATACAGTCATGAGCATGATATGGAAGAAGAGTCAAGTCGAGGGCTTTCAGTAAGAGTGAAGGTACCTCCCCCAAAGTCGCACTGTCAAGGTGGCTGACATCATGGCAACACCATTGCACAAATGAGGAACTTTGGGTGACCAGTATAAGTATGAAAAATGTTCAACCTTGATAGAAACCAAAGAAATGCAAAAAAAAAAAAAAAATGGAAAGTAAATTTCTATTTGGCAGAGATTGAAAAGGAAAGATAATGGTCAGTGTCTGTGAGGGCATCAGGAAATGTTGGCTCACACCTGCATGGTGGAAGTGTAAACTGATACGAAACTCATTCATTGCCTTCTCAGAAATATGAATATAGAAATATATCTATATAACAATATTATTTAAAACTATAACTCTTATCATTTTTACTTCCCAGGATCTACAAGAGATAGCAACTTAAATATCTTCTAGTAGGAGAATAGTAAGCGACTTATAGTATAGCTACACAGTAAAGTGCATGGAGTAATTAAAAAGGAAAGTACAGATAGAAGAATATTTAAGGATTAGAAGGATACTCAGAATATATTTGTGGTAGGCAGAATAATGTCCTCCCCCAAGTGTCCCCACCGTCCCTGGAACCTGTGAATGTGTTCTGCTGCATGCTAAAGGGGAATGAAGGTTGCAGATGGAACTAAGGTTGCTCATCAGTTACACAGGAGATGGGAAGATCATCCTGGGTTATCTGAGTGGCCCAATGTAATCATGAGGGTCAGTATAAGCGAAAGGAGGAGGGAGGAGAGTCCAAACAAGAGTGATTCATTGTGAGAAAGACTCTGCCGACCACTGCTGGCTTTGAAGATGGAAGGGGGCCATCAGCCAAGGAATGTGGCAGCCTCTAGATCTAGAAAAGGCAAGAAAATGGGTTCTCTTGCAGGGCCTCCAGAAAGGAACACGGCTCTGCCGACCCCTTGATTTAGGCCTGTGAGATCCATTTCAGACTTTTGAGAACTGTTGAGATAAATTTGTGTTGTTTTAAGTCACCAAGTTTGTGGTAATTTGTTACAGCAACAATAGGAAATTAATACAACATTGTTAAGTGAAAAATTCTAGTTTTCTAACATGTACACTGAAGGATGAGTTAAAAAATATATAATATATATACATGCACAAACACATACAGCAGAACAGACTGAAATGTTATACAACATGGCTAAATTAATTGTGATTCTATCGAGATGGTAATGTTACAGTTGATTTGTATTATTTTTGGATATTTTATTATCCATATTTTCTGCAGTACAAATGTATTACTTTGTAACAAGAAAAAATGTTATTTAAAAATGTTGTAGCGCTCACTCAGTTCATGTTGTAGCAAGCTCTATTCTAAATTTGCAGTATGGATCCTTTACAGAGAAACTTTAGTTTGTCATTCATTTTAAGATGGAGATACTGCTTTGGGGATCGTTCTTGTAGGATAAGATTTTCCCCAAATTATAGACAACTGGTCATTGATGGTAATGTAGAAGCCCAAGTAAATATCTTTCACTGATGGGTGTCCTCAGGTAAACACTTCAAAGTTTCAGTACATTGCGGGGGCATACTTTTTACTATTCCAAATGTAGTCCCATATTTTGATAATGTGCCAATCCATTCTTTAAATGTTTATTGCATTCTTCTTGTGTGCTGAGCACAGTGTCCATTCGTTAAAATATTGCACAGCCAGATGACACTGGTGCTTATAACTATTTGTAGGAGGATTGAAAACAATGATTATGCTTTGTTCCATGAAAAGCAGAAGAGAAAATTTACGTACCTCTCATTACAACTTTATAAAAAAGAAACACCAGAAGATTCTTTTTATTTTGGTTACACCCATTAATGTAATTTCCATGCAGTGCAGGCCATAGCATAGAGATCATGATTCTCTTTGGAAGGCTAATAAAAATGGTAAACATGCATAAGACGAATACTAGTGGTTGACTTAGAGGATCTAATATTAATATCAGCTGAGATATATTCACAGTTTATTTATTAGATTCATGGCAAGTGTTATTATTATCTCAACATTGTAAACTGAGGCTTCTAGAAATAACTTGTTCAATGTCACACAGCTGGTCACTGGAGGAGCGACTTAAATCAGTCTTCTGATTCTGAAGCCTACGCTGTTAATCGCGGTTACTCTCAAAGATTGTTTTTATTTTTTTCAATAATTATGTTACTTTTATAATTGAACCATATAAATAATTCTACAACTCCCTGGTCTCCTTGTAACCTAAAATAGAACATTACTCAGGGGAGAGCGAGACAGTGAGACAAGAGATAGAAACTATCACTGTAAGCAGAAATATAGAGAAAAAATTAAAGAGAAATTACCACAGCTTTCCTTTAGCCATTGCAATATTTGAAATGGCAGGAATTACATCTCAGTGAATTGTCTTGATTTTTTGTGGCTGGGTGTAGGACACACAGTGACTCCATTTTGGTGGTGGCAATGGCCAGGATAATCATGCTCCCATCTTTTTGGCTGGGGCGATGCCATAGAAAGGGTATTTGGAAAACACCAGTGCTGTAGAGGAGACAGTGCTAATGATTCCACTATTGTCAGGTCACCCTAAGGGGAATAACTCTCAGACATGCCACAACTTCTTTCAGAGAGGCGGGCGTATTCTCAGTGAAGGTGAGAGCACTCATCTTTTAAAAGATAAAATGTGATTTAAAAGACTTGTGTGGTAAGTTATTCGGTAGAAGCATAAAAACATGAGGAGGCCTTGTTTATTTGCAGTTTTTGCTTACTATTTCGGTTTTGATTAGTCTTTGATATTTGGAGAGCATATAGTCATTATTAGAGCAGAAGTGTTCTTAATGAGGAAAAAGCATCTAAAATGAACAAAATGGTAGGGAGGAAAGGCCATACATTTTGAGAGATGAGTTAGGTCCAGGAAGAGTTCTGACCTGGAGCTGGCTTGCAGAGGGCTGAGAGAGGTTATGAAAATAGGAGAGAGGTTTACTAACAGCTTGTGGACAAGGCTGGGCCAGGACTTGTGAAAAGTAACTCCTCCAGATACTGTGATAGAGCCAAGGGAGAGAACGCCTTTGCATTGTTTAATTTTTTTAAATTATGAAATATTTTGTAATTACAGAAAATTACAGAGAAAAACATGACCAACACAAACATGACCACTCATCCCCATCAGAGCTCAACGTTGGCCATGTCTCCCTCAGGTGGTTTAGAATGAGGACACGTTACAGGTACATTTGATCCCCTCCATAACCTCTTCCTCTCCATTCCTGGAGAAGGGTTTGGTGTTTATCATTCCCATAGGTACTTTTTTTTAAAAAAATCACTCTGTTACTTAGGTCTACATCTGTAAAATGTTGATAATATTTGCAGAGGGTTGAATGGTGGCCCCCAAAAAGATATGTCCACATCTTAACCCCCGGAACCTGTGAATGTGGCCTTATTTGGGAAGAGTCTGCTGATGTAATTAAGTTAAAGATCTCAGGAAGAAATGGTCCTGGACTATCCAGCAGGCCCTAATCCAGTGGCTAGCGTCTTTATAAGAGAGAGAAGAGAAACCATGAGAAGATGGAGGTAGATATTGGAGTAACACAGCTGCAGTCTAAGGAACTCCTGGAGCCAAATATTTATGATTTGTTCTTTTTAAATAAATCTAGTTTAGGAAATCCTTTCCTACCCTAAAGTCATAAAATCTTGCTCTCATGTTTCTTTTAAATGTCTTAACAGATTTACTTTTCACATCTAGGTTTTTAATAGACTTTGAGTTATTTCCGTATATGATGAGAGTGAGGGATATACTATTTTCCATATGGATGATCAATTGTCTCATATTTATTGAAAATACCAGAAAGTATCTGGGATCTCTGAAGTGCTGGTCTGCTTGCCTAATCCTGCAACAAAATCTGCTCTCCTAATTGACGATGGTTTTGTAATATTATTATCTTATTATCTGATAGGCAAGTTGTCACTGTGTCCCCAACTTGTCTCTTTCGGAAATGTCTTTGCTATTCTTGAACCTTTGCTCTTTTATATGAATTTTAGAATATATCTGTCCAATTATAAGAAAAATGCTAGTGGTTTTTTAAAATTGGAGTCTCATTTTTTTAGATTGTCTGATATAATTATAAATCTTTTCATCTAAGAACATGTAATATGTCTCTACTATTCAAAAATTTTTTATGTGTCCTTCAATGATGTCTCAATAAAAGTCTTGCCCATATTTTTTAGATTTATTCCTTTGCATCTTGTAGTTTACGGTACTATTTTTTTGGCCTCTTTTTTTTCTATTAAGTTTTGTACTTGATTATTGTTTGCTTATTCTAAAGTTATTACCAAACACTTTAGTAGTTTTGCTTGCATTTTTAATGGTGACACATGTTTTCTACAAATTAGGGATTTTGTAGAAATGTTACCTCTAGCTTTCCACTTTTTATACCACTTCTTTCTTTTTCTCTCTTTAATTGCATTGGTTAGGCCCCAACACAAGGTTGAAGAGAAGCAGTGTTATTAGTTATCCTTGATAAGGGGCATTCTTGTCCCCAACTGAAGTGGGAACGAGAGTTAATATCTTTAGCCATCATGAGTGCATGGGAGGGATCTTTTTATTTTTCTCCTCTTTGCACTGTGACGGTTAGACACGTAAGAAGAGACAAATAGAAGACATACTGTAAGGAGGGCTTCTAGCGAAATGGGTTTTGGCACCTACTGAGCTGGCAATCTCAGACTACTGCATAAAACAGCACATGACTTTTTAATGCTCACTAGTCATTCATTCATGATTTTACCAAATTAATAAGTGAGCACTTTACCGAGAAAAACTGGTAGACAGTGCTCATGAGCTTGGAGGGAGGGAAGCTAGTGCTGCGTGGCGCCGTGAGAGGGGAGCCACAGACTCCTGATGTT
Organism: Ceratotherium simum simum; assembly: GCF_057802395.1. NCBI lineage: Eukaryota > Metazoa > Chordata > Mammalia > Perissodactyla > Rhinocerotidae > Ceratotherium > Ceratotherium simum. The sequence continues at coordinate 56,420,487 of NC_141913.1, forward strand.
TCTCAGCTGAAGCAAGTTTGAGAAAGTAACGTGGGACACTCTTCTCTCTCGTGGCTTGTGAACAGAGGGGATGTGGTTAAGCCCACGACAGGCTAACGGTGCCCAAAGCTTCTCCTTTATACTTTAAACTGTGGATTTGGATCTTAAAAAAATTTTAAAAAGCTGAGGCCCATATAACTTTTCAAACTTCAAAATAAGCATCTTTCAAAAAATGCTGATCTGGGTCAGTAATATAGTTTGAATATTTACAATAGAAAATTATTCAACTAGTCTGTTGTAGTCATATAAGTACAAACAAAATTTGATTCTAGGTATAATTTCTCAGAAGTCAATGATAATGTGATCAATAAGATTTTTGTCCAGGATGTAATGTCCTGCTGAAGCTATTATGCATTATTTCCTTAGAATGTGCAAATATACACAAATAACATCTCTTTATGTCAGAAATATAGATGTTAATCCAACCACATGGGTTCCACAGTAACCGTGCAATTTGTTGCTTGACCATTGGGCAGGAGGCTGGCAAGTCTGACTCTGCTTCTGTCCATACTTAACAGACTGGCACCCTGAAGAGATATTTAATTTTAAAAAGCACTCACGGTACTATCTTTTACTCTCTCTCTTAAATGGGTGAGTCTTCCTTTTAAAAAAAGAAATCAGAAAGAGCTTCATGGTGAAAAGAATGCTTACCAACCACTGATCCCAGGGGAGAAGCTGTTCCCTGCCTGATGGCACGAATTTTCTGTTCCAGTATCTGATGTTAGCGCAGTCCCACTTGGGCAGACTCAGACTTTTAAGAAACCATGTTCCCTCTGGTCTATCACGAGAACCTAATTTGGCTCTTTTGCTGAGTCAATGCGTAGGCCACTGCAGACAGCTATTTCAAGCCACTGGTTTTCCCCTCTGTCTGGACTGTTTTTTCATCTTTACTCTCAAATCCTATCCATTCTTCAGTCTGTGCTCAAATACATGTTTGTCCTTGAGGCCCCGGGAAGACTTCCTCTCTCCACTAATTGTCATTCTCTGATCCCCACTCCCACCCGGTCGTGGTCTGTTTCCTCCTCTGATTTTCGCGGAGCAGAGCATGGGTTTGGAGGCAGAGCTCTGAGTCTCACTGTGTGGAGACGCTGGGCACATTTCTTGATTTTATGAACCTCAATTTCCTCATCTATGAAATAGAGAAAATAATGCCAGTCACTCTATTTTTGTGAGAAATAAATGAGATATGTATATAAATCATTCGACATGGCGTCTACCAAACAGTAGGTCTCAGTAATCTATTATATCCCTCCTTTTTGCTACTATTTTATTTTCATTCAGCTATTAGTTATTTAATACCATTTTAATTGACAGGGTGTTGAGACTGCATCTTATGTAACTTTGTATCCCCCTGAACCACAGAGAGTGCCTTGGGTGTCTCAGGCATTGAGTAATTAAGTTGGTCAAAAGAGAAACAGAGAAGAAATAAAAGGCACATAACCAACATTCAGTGTCTTCGTTTCTCACTCTTTAACTAAGAAGATGTCAGCAGATGTCAAGGCCTAAACACCAAGGGGTATTTTAGACCAGGACTATGGCGTGCTGGGTCCTAATGTTCTTACACTACCCGGTTACTGGAAAAAATCTCAGAGTCATTGTGACCCCACTCAAAAGCCTTAAAATCCTGTTTCCTTTTCTTTTGCTACATAAGACAGTGTGGGACAGTTGAGAAGATTGTTATATGATCTATAGGAGAGATAATAGTAGTATATCAGTGCTAATTTCCTGCTTTTGATAATTGTCATGTGGTTAGTAGGACTGAAGGACTTAGGGGTAGGGAGTCATCATGTCTGCAACTTACTTTCAGGTTCAGAAAAATCACACTATAAGTATAAGACGGAGAATGATAGAACAAATCTGATAAAACGTCAATTTTTGGGAATCTACTTGAAGTCTGTACGGGTATTCTTTGTACTATTTTTGCAACATTTCTGTAAGTCTAAAATTATCTCAAAAGAAAAAATTAAAAAAAAAACCTGTTTGAGATCACATGTTTGCATCTTACTTGACTTGTATCCAGATGAGGGAGTTACCAGACCAAAATATAGTTCTTTCTCCTCTCCTTAAATGAAAACGCATGCTGTATAAGTTTCACAGCCTGGTCAGAGGTGCTAATTATGTCAAGGGGTAAGCCTGATTCAGAGCTACTGAGACAGTCGGATCTGCAAGGTAAGAGGCATTTCTGATCTCATTCGCAATTGGAGCCCTCCCCCCTCCCCCATTCTGCATTAATGGGATGTCGTCCCAGAGGCTGCTCTTCTGCATAAATTAGGGGTAGGTACTGAAGCTTTGCCTAACCAGCAGTGTCTGGTGTGGGTGCGTTCACAGAGCTGGGGGACACGGTCACCTTGGGAAAGATCAGCTTTGACAAAGAAGGCTTTAATGACATGCTTGCTTAATGGACCAGCATCAGGCTGGGTCGTTTACCAGAGTAGTGGTCAGAATTTTTTGACCCTATAACAAAGTTGTTCTTGGGTGGAGGAGGGAGGGGAAGGAAGAATGCTATAGATTTGTCACATTTTTATGAAGAATAAAAGATAAATATTGGAACAGCTCTTTGTAAATGTGGACTAAATTATATGTTTAGTTGTAAATATAAAACTAGCTTTTCCATAATATTCCTTATGATATTACTGGTCTTTCAGATTTTCCTCCCACAGCAAAAGGAGGACTCTCAGAATGACATTAGGTCACAGGCTGCCCCTAAGTTGTGGTCAAGCTAGAATTCAGGAGTTTCTGCCAGACCCATGGGAGCAGGTTTCTCTAACGCATAGCGCCAGAAATTAAGGAAGAAGAGAATTGAGGCAAACTTGTAATAGAAATGCCTCGGATATGTAGAGAAGAGAATTTAGAATGGAGCTGCCAGCTGTCACTCAGCCCTCCTCGTCCCTTTAATCTCAGATCCTCTCCTGCCTCCTCCACACACACCCTCCACCAGGTGAGGTTCTGGAGTCTGGGAACTAAAAACAGAAACCTCTAATTTTACAAATCTGGGAGTGGCATTGGGAGCCTAAGGAAACACTTTTGGGGAACCAACATAGAAGTGTGACCTGTGTGTGTGTGTGTGTGTGTGTGTCGTTGGATAGCACAGCACATCACAGCGTACATGCGCTGAGGGGACCAGCACTCTGAGATCTCATTGATGCAGTGACTGCTCAACACGAGGACCCAGCACACTGGGATTTCAGCTGGCATCGCTGATGAGGGCACCAAGGGCAGCAAGGAGCCTTTATACAGCACTCCAGCACTGGAAAGGAGCCAGAGATGAGGAAGTTCCCATGCTGGCAGCTCGGGGACATTTCTTGATCACCTGTGACACAGACGCCTTCTGGAGATTTCCAGTTTTAAGGGGGACAGAGATACTGCAGGAATGAGTGGAAGGAGACGCAGAGAAATAGTCTATTTACTTCTGCTTTTTTTTTTTTTAAATCCACATAAAGATGTAGATTAATTGGCAGATTATTTGCATTTCTTTGCTAATTTACAAGGATTGTTATATTTTTAAAATCTCAACTTAAATATGTACATTAAAATCCATTATGTCTATTTGACCACTACAATTGTACTCTTACATCATGTTCCTCAAAGCAGTGCAGAGCTCCTGGAACCGGGGTGCACGTGAGAATCACCTGCAGAGTTTTAAAAGTGCTTACACCTTGATCCTGTCCTTACAAAGTCAGATTTCAGGATTTGGGATGAAACCAAAATTGCTCTAGTTAAAAAAAATCTTTTAAGGAGATTTTAGCATTCATCTCTTTGTTGAGGACTAACAATAAACAATGTAATACGGAAACATAATATAAAATTTATAATTGTATGGTACTTATATTCTACTTAAAGTCTATAGGTATAATAACATGTAACAGATGAATCATAAAAGAAAATCGTAATTAATTATAACATAGTGTTGCATTTTTTTTTTTCAAAGTCCTTTACAACAATTATCCTGATTTGTTCCTACAGCAATCATGAATGAGAGGGGTGAAGAAGCCTTGGGCTGTTTCTTAGAGTAAGACAGTGATGGGGATGAGGTACAGCTTTATGCGAGGTACAGGCATCAGGAGAGTCTCCTGGGAGCAGATCCAGGTAAACATCATGCGTGCCAAGCTTGAATGTAGAGTGGTTCTAAACACACTCTGGCATTTAGAAGAGATTGTCCAGCGACTAGCTGTCTGTTTGTGCTAAACTCTTTTATGGGAAAGTTATAGCCATTATAGTTAACTGCCTTTTTATCATTATGTTCTATAATTTAAAAATATTTCCCAAACCCCCACCCCTGTAGTCTCCTGTAGTCTCCACCTGGCACCTAAATCTTTTGAAATTGATTCACTTAAGGTTCTACCCACAGGAGTTGATAATCCGGTTCTGCCGGATGGAAACCAGCTTGCCCAGGCAACCTCCATTTTCACTAGAAAGTCCAGAACTAATTTAGGGGAGCAGCTTGCCCATTTAGAGTAGCTTAGTCCTTGCACTTTTACTTAGCATAGCCCCGGCCCATTGCCCTCCTGTTAGTTCCCTGGCTGGGGTGCTTGCATGTTGTTGAAAATGCGCCCATAAAATGGAAGTGAAACTTGACTATGATTTATAGATTTGGGGATGAGTATTTTTGGATTCAATACATTAATTTCCCGTGAATATTTCTAAAAGAAAAAAATAAACAGAGACTTTGAACAGTGGATCTAATATCAGAATTGCAAGGGAATAATCGTCTTTTAATCTTTTCTTTATTAAATTTTAAAAGCATTTGGTTGAATATAGTTCTGCTTCATTATCATTAAAGTCATGGCATTCAATTGGTATTATTTTATGTACATAAATCAACACAATCAATGATATATTATTGTTTGATACTTCTTTGTATAAACAGTGAAAATTTAATAATTCTACTTTTAAGAGGAAAGGTTAGTATTTCCTTGTAGAAACAATAAAATTAAGTTTCGGCAGTAGAGGCGTGTGCGCCCCCCCCCCCCCCCCACAGTACACAGAAATACTGCCTCCCTGTGTCCCCCAGTCTGATCCACCAGTAAGGCCTGCTGATTCTACCTTGAATGCCCTGAGTCTGTTCACGTCTCTCCTTCTCAGACGTCATCCTCCTGGGCTGCCATACACACTCCTAACCACATTTGGGGCCCCCTACTTCCTCTCTTGCTGAATCTTCACTCCATTCATTTACACAGTAGCCAAAATAGGTTTTTTTCCCTTTAAATGCAAGTTGGATCAGCATTCCCATCATTCGCTGGTTTCCCACTGCACTTGGGATAACATCTGAACTTCTCCAGACCCAGGATTTCCTTTCCTTCGGATTTCCTTTCCTTCTCACTTACTGCATACCAGCCACACTGGCCTGGGGGTTCTGTGACCCGAAATACTGACCCACAGCTCTTGGCCTGTGTGGTCCTCAGGTCCCTGCTTAAATGTCACTTCCTCAGAGAGGTCTTGTCTGGTCACTCTGCCCTTTTCTTTCAGATCCTTTATCACGATGTGTAATCGTATATTCACGAATTTGCTCATCTTACACAGCTCCACGTGGGCTGGGATCTCTCTGTTTTTGCCCATTGCTTTGTCCAGAGCAATAAATGAATGAATATCCAAATGTTCCAGATAAGAGTGGAACTTGGGCAACATGGATGAATCAAAATTACACAACACACCCAAAACCTGGCCCCAATCACCCCGATAGAATTTTCTCAACAGGTTAAGCGTAGTTTTCACTCCCACGTTTACATTGATCTCAATTCGTCTTCCCTCTAGCGTGCCTTTGCTCCTTGATTCTCCTGACTGTGGAATGAAAACGTTGCACATGATTCTGCAAATGCTAATGTCCGCCTTCACTCTCCATACTTGAGCATTTATTTTTGTATTTTTACCGAGAGGTGTTGTGAGTGTGTGTCTGACCTCTTCAGTTACAAAGTGAGTAGTTGAAGACATGGTTTTTATTTTTCCTTGGCACTGAGCTCTGAGTTGAATCAAACACACATATATATATCAGAGAGGATGCATGTATAATATATATATTTTATATATGTGTATATATTTCTCCCCTCTTTTAATTTCTCCTGTTCCTTTTGAATGATGAGGATCCAAGTTCATTTTTGCATGAAATACATATTTTTAACAAGTTTATTTTTTAACAACTTGATAATTTTTAACATGCTGTAACCATCTGTCACTCAGTAAGTCTAAAAATCAGATATATTGAAACTAACATTTTTTAAAGAAGAAAATGTAGTCATTTCTTTAAGACCTTTATACCTCCAATGGGATTTAGGGTAATTTTGCTTTGAAGCAATACTGACCTCCTGTGGCCAGGAGAGTCCTAAAAATTTTTTTTGTTTTCTTTTTACCAAGAGTTTTCCTTCTATTATTTTTTCCTTCTATAAATTTCTCTATCATGGTAATATTTATTTTCAGTCCACAAAATTTATTTTAATTTAACAGTGTTAATATAGTCAATCTATAATTCTCACTCACCAAGGCAACATTTAAGAAGGGGCCCTCTTGTTCTTATCAGATGTGGCGGGAACCCACTACGTGGTGGGGTAGAGCCTTCAAGCACAGGAGATGAATTATTTGGAGTGTAGTCGCTCTAAGTATGTGGTTACTTCCCCTGTTTATTGGGCTTTTCTCCCATTCCTTACATTTCTATAAATGAATCCATTTTGTCATCTCGTGAAGGCCTTGGGGTCAGCTGTTCCTACACAAACTGGGCAGAGTGACCAGACAAGACCTCTCTGAGAATGTGATATTTAAGTGGGGACCTGAGGACAGTGCAGGCCAAGAGCTGTGGGTCAGTATTTCAGATCATGAAACCCAAGGCCAGTGTGGATGGATGTGGTGAGTGAGAAGGAAAGACAATTTTGGCTCATTATTCTCATTGTCCATCAATTTTCTTTTCAAAATATCTTGTGTCTGATTCTCTTCCTCGTTTGCATTTTCACCACCTTCGTGTTTGGCTTCGTCGAAGATGGCAGTAGTCTCCTAGCCACCTTCTCTGATTTTACTCCTCTTTTTTAAATTAAATTAATTAATTAGTTAATTTCTGCTGAGGAAGAGTCACCCTGAGGTAACATCTGTTGCCAGTCTTCCTCTATTTTATATGTGAGCCGCTGTCACAGCACGGCCACTGATAGACGAGTGGTATAGGTCCACGCCAGGCCCAGGCCCCCGAAGTGGAGTGCGCTGAACTTAACTACTAGGCCACCAGGGCTGGCCCTACTCTTTTTAAAAAAAAATTTTTTATTGAGGTATAATTGACATACAACATTATATTAGTTTCAGGTGTGCAAATAATGATTCGTATATATTGCAAAATGATCACCACAATAAGTCTAGTTAACATCTACCACCTTACAGTTAGAGAATTTTTTTTCCTGTGATGAGAACTTTTAAGATCTACTCTCTTAGCAACTTTCAAATATACAATACAGTATTACTAACTGTAGTCGCCATGCTGTATATGACATCCCCAGGACTTATTTATTTTATAACTTGAAGTTTGTACCTGTTGACCCCCTTCAGCCATTTTGCATCCAACCCCCCCCCCCCACCCAGCAACCACCAATCTGTTCTCTGTCGCTCCTTTTTTGCTCTGCATTCTTCGCTCATCCTTGGCTCCTCTGAAGTGCTACTCCAAGTGTTGTCTGAGGACCAGCTGTTGCTTGTGGGTCTGTGATAAGATAAGGCAGAAATTGAGAGTAAGGGTTTCAAAATGTTTACGACAACTTGACAAGAGTAATTTTATGTATGTTTGAATCTAATTTGAAAAGTTGGATTTTTTGGTAGTCATTGTCTTTTTAAATTTCATGTTCTAGAAGTCTATTTTTGTTGTATTTTATGGTTTTTTACAGCAGCAGTGGTCAGATTGAAGTAAACTAGCCTTTTGTCACAGGAAGTTTGAAGAGCGCTGCTCTATTCTATCCCGTTGGACTAATCCTTCTTAAACATCCTTTTTTTAGATGTTATTTCCTAACTCAAAGGCTTTAATGTCTTCTTTTTTGGTGTATTATATCTAACTGTGGGCTTTATAGTGAATTTTGACTTTGGCTCAGCTGTCCAACCTTCCTCTCAAGTCGGTCCCACTGGGTTCTCAGGGACCTCTGTGCATACTTTCCTTCAACTCCATTCTTTCTTTGTTTATATTCCTGAGCCGACCACACCTTGAATCTACCCTAGATGCCCTTTCCTTCTGTGACTCATCCAAATGGGACAATTGCTTCAAGGTCCACTCCATGTTGACTTCCTAGAGTTGCCTGGTTATCTCAAACCTTCCTGATCTTCCTCTCCACTCAGTTCCTATGGCAGTCACTGTAACAATAGGTCAGGCATATGTGGCCTATGTTTGTAGGGAGCTTCCTTGTGCAGGCCCTGCTCTCTGCACCTGTGCTTTCTGTGTAATGTCTCCTGTAATTCGCACACTAACCCTATGAGGTAGTTACTATTTTCATCTCCCTTTTATTGATGAGGAAACTGAGACACAAGGCATTAAATCTCATACCTATGGTTGCATAGGTTGTAAGAGGCGGAGTGGATAATATGCAGTCTAAGTTGTTTTTTGATTTCTCTGTGAGATAAATATTATGAACTCTGGTTTAGAGAGGAGGACATTGGTGTTCAGTGTCCCGGGCCACAGAGTTGGTGGGGAATTCATTTGAACCTGTGTCAGTTGTATTAGTTTCCTTGGGCTGCTGTAACAAATTATTACAACCTGGGTGGCTTAAACAACAGATTTATTATCTCATGGTGTTGGAGGCAACAAATCTGAACTCAAGATGCTGGAAGACTTGATTCCTTCTGGAAACTGAAGGAGAATCTGTTCCATACCTTTCTCTCTCCTAGCTTCTTGTAGTTGCCAGCGATCCCTGGCATTCCTTGGTTTGTAGCTGTATCATTCCCAGATCTGCCTCCATCTACACACGGGCTTCTCTCCTCGGTGTCTGTCCGTGTCAAATCTCCCTTTCCTTTCTCTTGTAAGGACACCAGTCATTGGAGTTAGGGCCAACTCTAAATCCAGTTTGACCTCTTCTCAACTTAATTACATCTGCAAAGACCCTACTTCTAAATAAGGTCACATTCACATATACCAGGGGTTAGGACATGAATATATCTTTTTGGAGGACACTATTCAACCCGCTACAGGGGTTGTCTAACTACACAACCCGTATTCTTTCCATGCCATGCTGCCTTGTGTCAATCACTTTGTGCCATGCAATTTAGTGTCTGATGGCATACTCTCTAGACTTGTAGCTCAGTGTTCCCTGAGGCTTAGTTTTATTTAAGCTGTTGGTACTTAAGGGCCATGCTTTATACATCATCTGCAGTCCCTCATTGCCTCTCACATTGCAGCACATAAAAGAAACACTCAAGAGGGAATGGCAGGCATCAGTATGGTGAGACATCCTTGGATTGGAGAGCCCCCCCTTAGACTTCTATGTCACAATGTGTAGAAGGTTAGTTGACATCCATTGACAAACGATTCTTGTGTGTGAGCAAAGGGACAGGGTTTCCTCTACACAAGAAAGGAAGCATTTTGGAAGTAATGGGGAAGGAACTAATAATTATTTACCTTCTACTACATGCTTGGCCTTGTCACCCATTTTACTTTATTATTGTTTAACTCATGCTTTGTCCACTAAAATTCAGAGCAGCAGGGAAAAAAATGAAGTATCTAAAATAGCTAAATTGCAGTTGAATTGGGGATAATAGGTTAGGCTAACAAGATGGAAGAAAACAACTTTTGTGGTTCATTTTGAAAATGATTCTTGAAAAATAATCGAATCTCCAGGTATCATAGGTCTTATCAATCAAATAAATGCTTTTATTAAAAATACAAAAACCGGGCACTGTGAGGGAAGCTTCATTTTTGTATTGTCGCTCATGGGAAAGCTTTTAAGCTAGATAATAAAACTGCTTATAACTTTTAGTCCTCAAGGTTCAGCAATTCTTTCTTTGGTGACTTCACTTAGGGGAGTTCAAAACAATGGAATTAATTCTGAGCACAACAAAGCCTGACTCAGAATTTCAGGCCTCGATTTGCATTTTAAACCTTCAGGAGTAAGAGTTTTTGTTTGTTTTTTACTTAGCTGTTGAGAATGCAACCATAAAAGACAGTGCTTTGGACTGGAATGATGTGCAGTGTAATTGGAGGCTGGCTGGTAGGTGGTGGGGGTCCGCATGAAAGGCTCCCCCCAGGATACTCAGCTTTCCAGCTGTTTTTAAAGTGGATGGTTCCCCAAAGAGAATGAAGAGTAAATATATCTCAACTTTAATGCTCTGTTGAAAAGAAGCAAAGACTGCTTTTTTAAAGTGACTAAATCTGTGATGAGAAAAGAAGGTAAGAGAAAGTAAGGGCTGCTATTCCTTTTCGATACCTGTTTTGCTGGATAAATGTTCTTGAATACATTCCTATTTTAAAATCTCTCCCCTCCTTTTGTGAATTGTCCGAGTTCATCTTGATAGCCCAGTAGGGTAGAAATTGGAAGATTATTTAGTTGTATGTCACCAGCGTGGCCAAGAAAAGGCTCTTGTTGGCTTACCAGCAGCACCCCCTTGTGGCCTTTCTATGAATTTCACAATTCTAAATAAAAAATTTCAAAGAAAGAGAGGCTAAATTTGATTTACAAAGTGTTTTATTTTGTTTTTCAATTTGTTGATTTAATTACTCTTCTTTCTTGCTGTATCTGTTAGTTCAGCCTAAAAGGCATTCTTAAGGCACAGAGAACTGGTCTACCATTATTAAATTTACGGACAAAGCCTGTGGCTTGGAATGAGCTGAGCCAAAGGTTCATGTAAGCTTTGAAGACATTTTAGTAGCAATGAACGCTAAGCCAGTCTCAAAAATCTGTGCCAAATCCTTGCACTTGACTTGCTTTTAAACACTTTGATATTTTAATTCTAAAATACAGTTTCTCAAGACTAAAGTATTTTTTTTTTTTTTTAGGAAGATTGGCCCTGAGCTAACATCTGTTGCCAATCTTCCTCTTTTTCTTTTTTTCCCTCAAAGCCCCAGTACATAGTTGTATATCCTGGTTGTAGGTCCTTCTAGTTCCTCTATGTGGGATGCATCCTCAGCATGGCTTGTTGAGCGATGAGTAGTTCTGCGCCCAGGATCTGAACTGGCGGACCCCAGGCCACCGTAGCAAAGCCCACAAACTCAACCACTGTGCCCCCGGGACCGCCCCCAAGACTAAAGTAATTTTAATTGTTGTTATTGTTGTTTCATGGTATAGTATTCCTTTTACCTTTATTTGAACTCAGGATATAAATTCTCAAGACTTTTTCATTAACTACTAAAATGTGTATCTTGTGCAACACCTTATAAGCTCATACTCAAATTCTGTGTGAAATTATTCAGAAATTAAGTTATTTGGATGAAAATTTCATATGTGACAGGTATAGACTCATCAGAGCAAATTAGGGCTACTGTAGGCTTTAAATTTCTTTAAAAAAAAAATCCCTCTATGCTCAAAGTAGAGAATTAAAACTCAAAATTAACGCATTTCACATGAGCTGATTACCTGGTTTTGAGCTTTGCTCGAGCTCTAGACATTTTGGTATGCTAATGAAACTAACGTTACAAATGCTTCTTGACAACTTCTTATTTTTGGTCATCACAGTTTCCTATTGCTGTCACCACTTTTCCATCTGTCCCTCAAGTTTTTGCCTGTTTGAATAATTTAGATTAGGACATCATTCAGAGATCCTTTAAAATACAGTTTTGCCCAGACCGTTTACTTATTACATCTGGAGGGAGGGCACTAAGTGAATGCTTAGTTATGGACAGAATCAGATCTGGGGCAATCCGTTTAGAGGCCCAGGCCTTATTCCTGTGTGTGTGTGCGTGTGTGTGTGTGTGTGTGTGTATAAGCATGCTTACATGTATTTAAAAATCATGTTTGCTTTGCATGTGTTTTGAAGGCATATTCTAGGGAAAAACAGAATTCCTTCCAGAAGTGGTTGGTGGCAGTTCCCTTCACTTCAACTTCTGTCTTCGGTTTCTCTCTCCTCAGGCCGTTGCTTTCTTGGGGGAACTTCACCTTGGGTTATCTAACTCTAGTCGCTCTGAGAAGTGCTCTGGATTTCCCCGTGTAGTAGAACATTTACTGTGCTATCCGTGACCTGCTGACTTTTGAACCATAAGATTATGCATCCTTGATTTATAGTCTGTAGTGACTACATTTTTTTATGAAAAAAAGTCTTTTAAAGAGATTTCTAGAACTTCATGAAAACTTCAAGCCTTCTAATTAATATCAGCTTTCCTTCGCTTACTTATTTACTTATTTATTTAAATTGTGGTAAAAATCACATAATATAAAATTTACTGTCTACACCATTTTAAGTTCAGCAGCATTAACTGTATTCACATTTTTGTGCAACAGATGGCCAGGACTTTTTCATCTTGCAAAAACTCTGGGCCCATTGAAGATTTCCACCTTGTTCCCTCCTCCCATCAGGGCCTTCTTCTTTTCGGACCTCAAATACTGAGAGGACCAGAGATAGAGGAGTGGGGCAGTGACTCAATAGGGCAGCTGCTGGAGAAAGGAAAGGAGTCAGGTGGTGCTAAAAAAGCTAATTTACATCATAATCAGTCTATTGTACCCAGCTATTCCTCATGCAAAGCAAATTAATCTTATCCCGTGATTATATATCTTAACTATGTTTATGAACTCTCCTTCCCTTATTTTCCCTCAAGGTCAAATTTGTTGATTCTTAAAAATCCAATTTCATACATGGGGGAAGAATCCACAGTGCGATTTGTGCTAGACAATTTTGATTTTTTTTTTTTTAACTTAAATCCTACATTTAAAAGCCCTTTCTAAGAAGTGTTTAAAAAAATATGAAATATATGAGCCTGGGGCCTGATGAAATGAATTTAGGTATTTTTAACCACTTAGAAGAATGTGGTATCAGGACAGTGTCTCTGTTTATCCCTGGTCATTTGTGAAAGGTGGTAAGCTATTGCTGACTTAATGTGATCACTCTGGAGATCAGAATTTTGATGACAAGTGTAATTTGCAGTCCCTTCACTCCAGAGTTCTTCTTGTCTTGAATTTGGGACTTTGTAACGGCAAGAGAGGGACCGATTGAGAAAGATGGAACTGTGTAATCCTATAAAGATCCTAACAGCCCTCTTCTCCATATTCTTTTCTCTTTTTAAGTAGTCTCTGGCAACAAAATGTCTACATTTTAATTCAATCTCTGCCATTTACCATGTGTATTAGTCAAATTGCTGTGTGACAAATTACCCTGAAACTTGGCAGCTAAAAACAGTATTCATCTATTATCTCACAATTTCTGTGGATCAGAAGTCCAGGCACAGTTTAGTTGGGTCCCCTGACACAAGGTGTCTCATAAACCTGCAATTACAGTGTCAGCTTGGGTTGTGGTCCCATCTGAAGGCTCAACTGTGGAGAATTTACTTCTAAGCTTGCTCACGTGGCTGCTGGCAGGCCTCAGGCTCTTGATGGCTGTTGGCCAGAGACATCAGTTCCTTGCCACGTGGGACTCGCCATTGGGCAGCTCACAACATGGTAGCTGGCTTCTCTCAGAGCGCACAAAAAGGAAAGTGAGAGAGAACGAGAGAGGGCTAGTAAGGCAGAAGCCAGAGTCTTTCTGTAACCTAATCTTGGGAATGACATCCCGTCACTTTGCCATCTTTTATTTGTGAGAAGTGAGTCACTAGGTCCAGCTCATTCAATGAGAGGCATGAATAGCAGGAGGCCGGGGTCTCTAGGGGCCGTCTCAGAGGTTCCTACCAGGGGGTCAGTGGGCAAGTGCTCTCTTGGTCTCTACCACTAACGTCTCTGTGATCAGCGTTCTCATGGGTCAAACAGTTAAAATAATGATTCTTACTTTAGAAGGCTATTGTGAGGATTAAATAAGTTAGTAGGATAAGACACTTAGAGCTGTACCTGGCACATGGTTAGGGCCCAGTTCAAGTGAGGTATTAGCAACACCCCCATTTTACAAAAGAGGAAACCAAGATTCACTGAATTTAAGGAACTTCTCTGAAGTCCTACACTCAGACGGGATGGGGCTGCTGGGATGTGAACACAGGGCTGTCCAACTGGTCTCTCCTGATCACAATGGAGGCTTTGATGTGGTTCCATCCCCAGATGTGTAACAGGTGGTCAGAGCTGTGTTCCTACTTGAGTTGCTCTTGTCAATGACTTCCATGTTGATAAATCATTGGCTGACTCTCTTCCTTCACCTAGTTGGCTTTGTCAGTTTCATTGATGTGGTTGATACCTCCCTGTATTGGGAAACACTTTTGCGTTTTCCTACTACTTTCCTTCATCTCTCTGGCCTCTAAATATTGAAGTACCTTCAGCTCAGTGCTTGGACTTCTTCCCTTTTTTATCTGTACTCCTTCCTGCTGCTATCAGCCAGTCTTGTGGCTGTAAAGATCATCTTTACGGAAATGACTCCCAGGTTTATCTCCTGATTTTCAGACTTGCTTAGCCAGCTGCCTACTTGAATCTCTGCTCAGGTGATCTCTGCTTGTCTGATACGTATCTAAATCTTGTCATTTTCAAAATGAACTTTTGACCTTCTTTCTAAAAGCTTTCCATTAACTCCAAGGCTATATTCTTTTTTTCTTCATAGCTCTTTGTACCTTCTTATATATCATGTATTTTACTTATTTTTTCCTTATTTCTATATTTTACTTGTTTTTACTATTGTCTGTCTCTGTCCTCTAGAATATAAATTCCATGAGGGCAGGAATTTTTTTTTTCCTGTTTTGAGCTATACTGAATTTTATTTAAGTACTTGAATATGGCTGAACATATAGCACAGTCAATAAATGTTTGTTAAATGATTAAATACATAAATTGAAAAGATGAGCCATACAACATCAATGGAGTGCTATGGAGAAAGAAATAGTAATCTGTTCTTGTTGTTGGTTCATAACCGGGACCAGTAATTCCATGTCTCTTTACTCGCCCCACTTTCAAACAAAAACCCTAAACAGTATGTGCGAATCTGCTGCTGAAGACATGACACTAGATGGAGGAATAGAGCGCAGGTGGCGTTCGGAGGGGGGTAACTCCAAGAATTGGATGGCAGAAAAACAGCGATGGGAGGGAAGAGAAGTCACGCTGGTAACTTCCATAAACAGAGGTCGTGGGAAGGGGAGGAGGAGAGAAGTTGGGAGTGGAGGGAGAGGTGATAAGAAAGTGAGAAACAGATTGGCTTTTATTGATGAAAAACTAGAATTATTGAGTAAATGCACAGAGTAACATGAAAAACAGGCTGCTTGGTATTGCAATTTAAAAAGAAGAGTAAATTACTTCATTCAAAAAAAGTGTTTTAACTATCGAAAAAAGTTCCAGCAAATTGAATAGAGCTTTTTTCCTTCTCATTGTGAAAGGTCACAGCGGTTCTAATTCCAGTGTCCAATTACCAGGCCCCATCAGCACAGTAAAGCAGATCAACTCAATTTCAATCTCAGGCGTTTGCTACACCTTTAACTAGCTTTGGTATGACTCACTGCAATTTTCTCATCAAAAAGCTAATTTTAGGAGCAAAATGTCAAGAAAAGATGAAAAAGAAGAGCCTGGTTTTGCAGAGGCTGGGTTTTTTTGAATTTGGGCTGCGCTTGTAAGCTCCTTGTCAAATCAGTCAGCCACGGAAGCCTCTGATGTTTTCGCTGTGCTGGAGGGAATTAAAACAAGGCAGGAAGACAAACGTGTTTGTCCTATTCCCTAATCTCAAATGTAGGGTGACATTCTGTTCCTGATGGTCCCCAAATTTTGACCTGAACTGATGATTTTTTAAAAAAGTTTCATTTGCTTGAGCAGACTTGATATAATGAACACTGAGTATGGTGGCTCCTTAACCAGTTGTGAGTGTCCTGTAAGAGAACGAATACTCGTGGGAAGTGGAACCTATGTAAGGAGGGAAAAATAGATTTTCATTATCTAGGCTAATATTTCTGCTTTTCATGACAAAAGAGGAACAATGTGTTTAGTTCTCTGAGTGATTATAATGAAACCATCAGCTAGCCTGTGATCAGTCCGTATGTGATCAGGCCTCCTGTGATCATGGGCAATTCCCACATCCCCTTTGTCAAGTTCCAGTGTTTCAGGAGCACTCACATCCTGGGACACATTCTGTAGGTGCCAGGATCTGAATCCCTCCTGCTGCAATTCTGGAAAATCTTATCTTATTGAATCAACACAAAAATGACAGAGTAGTCATCCAATTCCCTTTTTATTCTTTTTTTTTTTTAAAGATTTTATTTTTACTTATTTATTTTTCCCCCAAAGCCCCAGTAGATAGTTGTATGTCGTGGTTGCACATCCATTCTAGTTGCTGTATGTGGGATGCGGCCTCAGCATGGCCGGAGAAGCGGTGCGTCGGTGCTCGCCCGGGATCCGAACCCGGGCCGCCAGCAGCGGAGCGCGAGCACTTAACCGCTACGCCACGGGGCCGGCCCCCTCCCTTTTTATTCTTGAAAAGTCAGACTTCCGATCTGGAAGTCGCAGGCCCTGTTCTCTTGGTCCTTGCTGGCAGCATTCTCTTCTGGGCGTTTAACCGTATTTGCTCTCTTGTTTGATCCTATGTTAAAGGCTCCCCTTGCCTGTGAGCAAAGATATGAGCTGGTATCACAGTTGTCTTTTTTGCCATATTAGTTCAAGAAATTATTTTTATTTACTATTAATCTATTCTACAGATGTACGAGAGGAAGGCAATTAAAAAAAATTCAAATGTTTGACTTTTTTTTCAGCGTAGACAATCTTGATGGGCAAGGCACAACAGTACCAATCCGGAGGGATGGAGAAGGAGGCCGGGCACGGCTCCCTTCCCCCAAGTGAGGGCCCTGGGACCAGGCCACTGCGGCGGGAGCATCTGACTTGACTGTGGCCGCTGTTGGCCCAGCGCCCTCTGAAGGACAAGCGCCCAGGCAGGAGGGGTCCTCACAACACGGGGGAAGGGAGCAACACCCGGAAGGGGCACAGGCTGTGGCCCACCTCAGGCGGCTTGGCTCCTGCCCACCGCACACCTCCACAGCTAGGGGGAGGGGTGTTAGGGGACTGGGCTAAACCTGTTCCTCTCCACACCCAGGTGCCTGCCTCATGCCTCAGTTTCTCTCCTCCCAACGATTAGCCAGGTTGGACCACCAGGCTCTGTTAGTGACCCAGCCTGACCCAAAGTAAGTAGTTCCTATAACCATATGTTAGCCATTGTGTGGACTGCAGGCCTTGGCAGCCGGCCGGGATCACTGCGGGTTGGGCCTCGCCAAAAACACCCCTCGCTAGACCACAGAAATCAACCCAAGATGACAGGTATTGATGCTGCCACCCCACGCATGCTTTGTCTCCTGAAGGCAATTGACCCTCAGTACAGACAGCTCTTGCCGCCCACAATCATGCTGGTCCAGAAGTGTGGTGCGATAACGGAAGGATCTGTCTGCCAAGAAGCCTAACTTGGCCTTAAGCCCACAGGGCCTCACTCAGGCCAGCCTGGTCTGTTCAGACAAGGCCCAACCCTGCAGCAGTGCTGGGCCTCCCGGCACAGGCTGCCTGTGTCTGGTCATGTCCTCCACACACTCCCGGAGGCCCTTCCCCATCCGGGGAGGCCCAGGCCCTCCGGCCAGAGTCCAAGTCAGTTCTAAGAGTCAGGCGGGATGGGAGGAGTGGGCCCGGGCCAGCAGAGGCTGCACGGGGGTCACGTCCTAATCGGCGGCGGCAGGCACAACGCCGTCGGGGCCTGGAGGGCACCAGGCCAGGGCGGCTGCGTTACCCGGGCCCTGCCCAGCCAGCGGCCGGAGCGCCAGCGCGGCGACGAGGTCCGGAGTCCGAGGGCGCTCGGGGCTCGGCGCTCGGGCTGCGCGCGCGGTGCGGGCGCGGCGTCGCCAGGGGGCGCTCCGCGGGCCTCCGGGGCGCGGGAGGCGCGCGGCACGTGCGGGGCGCGCTCTCAGGGCCCGGCCCGCCGCCCGAGGCCCGGCTCCAGGAGGTGGCCGTACCGAGGAGTCCCCCGCCGGGGATGTCCGGGCTGCGCGTGGCCGTGACACGTTGCCGCGGGTGCCCCAGGGCCTTGCGAAGTCCCCGTCCAGGCTCCCGCCTGTCCCGATGGGTGGAAGGCCGCAGACGCGGGCTGGAGGAGCACTGGCCAAGGAGCAGCCGGGAGTCCAGGAGGGCCTGGAAGGGTCTACGCTGAACTCGCACTGGCGCCCCCACCGAGTCCACAACCTTGAGCTCCACTTTGTCGGGCAGGGAGATGAGGCTCCGGCGGTCTGTGACCGCGCACACGGTCACCGGCTTCCGCACTGCGGCCTCTTTGGCTGTCCCCGGCGAGGTCTCGGCCGGGCTCAACCGGCCGGCAGGAGGGCCAGCAGCTGGGCCGGCACCGCCTCCTGGGGCAGCCGCGCCGTCCGCGCGACGTTTGCTTTTAAAAGCATTGGGGCATTTTAAATTCGTGTGAGTTTGGCAAAGGCTTCCCGTTATGAAGGTCATGCCAAGCCCAGGATGCGGTCAGCGGAGCTCTTCCTGATCTCCCCTCTTGGAAAACCCCTGTTCTCTTCTCAGGCAGGAGCTGTGTGCGTGTCTGCAGGTGTGCACATCTGCATATGTGTGCTGGTTTGGGGAGGTGAGTGGGGGGTGGGAAGGAGAGTGCCAGGGTGGTTTGCCTTCCTGACTTTCTCTGGAGTGTGTCAGGCAGTGATAGGACAGAGGGATTCACCATAGCTCTTGATTCTTTCTATTTATCAAAGTAAAAGTACAAATTTACAGTCCATGAACTTTTTTACTTCTTTGAGGAAAAGAGATATTTAATTTCCTTGGATTTCATTTCTCTTGCAGTCCTCTATTAGAGACGGGGCTATTATTTTGGAGAATATTTTTCAGGCTGTACAACAAAGCTAAAAGGAAAAGAATCTAGCCTTTTGTGAAGAGATCAAACTTATACCATTTTTTTAAAACTTTGCCAGCTTTGTATTCTGATTGTTCAGACACTTTCTTACAGGGTTTGGGCTGTTTCATTTTGGAATGGAAAATTCTGTATCCTTGCCCCCCAGTTGTTCCCCTGAACCCTTCATCACAATGCACTGTTTATGGCATGGGTGAGAAATAAATGCCATCCATCCTATTTCAAGGAGTTCAAACGCTGTAGGATCAAGTGTCAATGACACAGTTATTCCTTGTGGAAGAAAATCTGGAAGAATACTAAGTAATTTAACCAATTCTTTTTCCGAATTCATTTGTTTTTCATAAACTCAAGGATACTTTGAATTAGAAATAAAATAGAAAATATGAGTAATATACCAAATGAGTTAAAAATCAAACAAAAAATTGGGGCTGTATTTGACACAAATTTAACAGATCAAATGTGGATTTCCTCAATATAGAAGAACTCATAAACATTGACTGAAATTTTGCTTTGATTTTGCTTTTAGTTCTTTGTAAAATAATAAATCACATAATAGGATCAAGTAGTCAACTTTTTCCCCCACTATTAGATGTTTATAGATGAGTAAACTAAGATAAACTAAGACTTGGAGGGTTTTAAGCACCATCACTGGATTAGTTAGTGGCCTTTTGGGGTGACCTCAGACCTGTGGCCACATGGTGTCATTGCCATCTGAGCATGTAACTCTCCCTGCACCTGACTGTAATGGTTAGTTTTATGTCTCCACTTGACTGGGCTAAGGGATGCCCAGAAAGTTAGCTGGTAAAACACGATTTCTGGGTGTGTCTATGAAGGTGTCTCCAGAAGAGAGGAGCATTTGAATCAGTAGACTGAGTACTGCAGGCGGGCGTCATCCGGGCATCATCCAGTCGTTGAGGGCCTGACTAGAACAAAAAGGCAGAGGAAGGGTGAATTTGTTCTCTCTCTGCTTGAGCTGGGGCATCCATCTTCTCCTCCCTGGCCGTCAGCTCTCCTGGTTCTCCGGCCTTTGAACTCAGACTGGGGTTTACACCATTGACTTTCCTGGTTCTCCAGCTTGCAGACGGCAGACAGTGCGAGCCAGTTCCTATGATAACTCTCCTCATGTATCTGTATAGATCTATTGCTTCTGTCTCTCTGGAGAACCCTGACTAATACACTGAGGGTCCTCTCCTGCTCTTGACGGAAATGCCCCCGTCGTCATCCTTTATGCTAATTAGGACCCTCATCTTGCCCTTTCTTTTAAAATGTAGTGACTGGGATTTCCAACAGCATTTTAAGAGGGTTTGTGTGAATGAATTTGTGAGACCAAGACTGCTAGAAAATATTAGAACGCTGGCTGTGTGGGCAGTGGATAGATATGAAAAAAGGAAAGAACGATTTAAAACAATTGAGAATACAGAGAAGAAATGCTGCAGTTCATAATTTTGACTATACATAGGCCTTTCACTAAGTGACAATGTTTAAAGTGTCAAGATTCCTTATGAAGGAAAAGCTAGAGATGATTATTTTTTGTTCTCAGAAAAGTAAAAATTGTGACTGAGGCAGATTAATTTCAATTTTTTTCAATCTACTCAATTTAATATGACGTCTCTTTGCTATGGTAGCATGAGATATCCATTTAATAAATTGGAGGATTAGAGCAGTTTGCTTTTAGTATATTATTCCTAGTTAACAAATTAGGAGATCTTGAACATATTAACACTCAAACTGTATACTAATGAATTTTCAGATAGTTGCCAAATGTACTAAAAACTTACAAATGAATAAAGAATTCTCAAATTGCTGTCTTGGAAAATTTTATTTGAATGAATAGACGCAGTTCAGACTGTCTATTATTAGCATACAAACACTGCCAGGTTCTTTTTTTGAAAATGCCATCGTTTACAAAAGTTGAATGTTTTTATATGAAAATTCCACATTAAATCTTCATCACCATTAATAAATCACCAGATCTATTAATACTAGGCAAGGCATTGAAGAAATACAGCAAATAAAAGTTGCAAGATTTTTCTTCTGTTCATCCTTTTGGAAAACTGTTATGAAAAATACATTCAAAATAAAATGTTGTACACCTGTGTGGTACTTTTTAGTAACTCAGTGTTTGTATTATATTACATCACTTAATCCTTATGACAACACTATATGTTTTGGAGGGAGAGAGTTTATACTATTTTACAGATGAGGAAATGTGGATTCAAGAGCCTAAATGGCCTGATCCAGGGCACATGAGAAGCAAGTGAAAATTCAGGGTTTGCATCAAGGTTTTTTATAGATCCTTGCTCAGCATCCTCTCTATAACGTTATGGTGATGCTTTTCCACAGTTAGCCATAAACACTGTTCAGTTTTTTCCAAAATATTCATAGTGTTGGAATGCCCATTGCTGCTGGAGATATATGTTACTCCTTGTGTTTGAACCATAGACTGGCGAAATGATAAATAATAAACCAGGTGCGTAATGCTGGGAAAAGTAGAAGGCAGCAGGAAAAGAGGAAGACCAAATGTGAGATGGACTGACTCCGTAAAGGAAGCCATAGTTGTGAGTCTGCAGGAGCTGAGTAGGCCTGTTGAGGACAGGACATTGTGGACATCACTCCTTCATAGGGTCACTAAGAGTCGGAGCTGACCTGATGGCATATAACGACAATTGTTCTCTTGTCCCTCTCTCTGTGCTCAAGGCAGTAATAAATCACTGTGGGTTAGTGGTAATGCTGAGTTTACTGGGGATGTTTTTACAGTACTGTCAGTCTACGAAGAAAGTGAAATGGTAAAACAATGTTACAGGTTGGTAAAGTTTTATTTCATCTACAAGGCTGCCATAAAAATGGCACTGGGTTTTCTGGAACTCCCCTTTCCTAGGAACGAGCAACTTGTGTGAATTCACTTTTTGTGAAGGTGACTATTTCCCTTTGAAAACAGCCCAGTCTGTTTATTCCAGCACTTGATGTGGGGCCTGGGGTTAAATTCTTTTGCCAGCAGCATGCCTTGACAGAGGAAAAATGAAGGCTGGGCTGAGGGCTGTAGGGGAATCTGCATCTACTGGATCTGGCCAAGCCTCATGCTAGGCAAGGCCAAGTTCACCTTCCCATCACACCGTACGCTAGGATAAGATCAGCCAAAGGAACAAGGTTCTCCCAAGGTGTGAAAATCGTTACTCGGCTTGACGTGCAGTCTGGGTCTTGGACATCCTGCTCTGGTGATAGTCGGTTCCAGCTAGTGAAGGTAAGAGTTGTTCGCAGCATGCCTTCTGCAGCTTGGACTGGTGGCAGGATGGGACTGCGAAGAGGGAAGACATAGAGGATGCAACAGTGTGCTGGGCTGTGTGGTGGAGGGAGGCCTCAGAACCGCAGGCGGCAGGAGTTGTCTCTGTTATTTTCTGATATGACTCATGTAGGGGAGGAAAGACTCTCCCTCTACCCTCCTAGGTTTGACAGCAGGGCCTCTGAAATAATCTGACAACAGGCAGATTAATAGGAGAAAATGTAAACAGATTTATTAATTTTTAATATTGTATGCATGGAGAAATCACAGGAACAGAAAGTGAATACCCAAAGAAGTGTTGAGATTTGAGAGCGTATGCATGGTCTAATAGGGGCAGGGGGCATAGTTAATTTAGGGGAGAGTAAACAGTTTTTAGGGAAGATGAATGGCCCATCCTCGAGGCAAGGGGATAAATGACAACTGAGTTCCTTTTGGGGATCTGTCTTTAGGCCGAGAAGGGAGTGCAGAGAAAACCCCGCCCTGTGTTGGCTTTTTCAAGTGCCTTCAGCGCAAAGAATCAGTACACCAAGGTGGCACATTTTGGGGCCGCATGTGCTGAACTCCTTCACTCCAGGAGAGATTAGCAGACTCTGCACTCAGTCTGGCCTCTTCCAGTCCATGTCTCTGGATGGGCAGCAGGATGGGGAGGGCAGAGACTGCAGGGGGTACAGAACAGTGCCGAGGGCTGGCAGAGGTCCCTGGCGGTGGGCCCAGCCGGGCCTTGAGACCTGGCTCCGTGGCAGGATGGGACTGTGAGGGTGTCACAGTCCCTCTGTCAGCTCAGGCATGTCCCGTCGCCTCCTGATTCCCTTCTCTCAGTAGCCGGTGTACTGTTGTTAAGTACAGACTGCCAACAGCCCCAAGTTCTTCAGTCTGCCCCCAGCTCTCTCTGAAGGGGTGGTGGGGGGAGATCAGCAGAGTTTCTCTTTGCTTCCATCATAAAATCCAGAAAGATCTGTGTGGAAGTGACCAACGGGGTGGACTCCCAGGAGCAGTGGAGGTGGGGCTGGGCTCAGTGCAAGAGCAGAATCTTGAGATGGAAGATGCGGCAGGTTGGATGGAATGGGTGGATGGCAGATTTTACCTCCATAGATTTTATTTTGTGGTAGGATGAGAGGCACTATTGGCAAATTGATTCTTACAGTATTTTTAGGAAGTGATATACCAATATGTAGGACTGATTACCGAAGTCAGGTGTTATCAGATACTAGAACATATTTTAGAGGAAGTTGTTACATTCCTATTTCTTGATGTTACTTGTAGTGGAGGCCCTATTTTCCTTACAAAGAACCTTTTGTTTTTCTGATTATAAAAGGAATATGTGCTTTTATAGAGTACTTAAAAAATACAGATAAGTATAACAAAGAAAACAAAAATCACTTATGATTCCACAAAAAAGAGGTAACCACAGTTAAGATTTTGGAAGTGTTGTCTTCCATTATTTTTGAAACACATATTCATATCTAATATAATATTCAAGATATACCACATATAGAGATTTTTTTTATTAAACAACTTCATTGAGCTATAACTTATATACCATAATATCCACCCACGGTAAATGTATTCGGTTATTTTCAGTAAACGTGCAAACTTGTGCATCTATCACCGCAATCCAGTTTGGGGACATTTCCATTCTTCTAAGTGTAACCTCCTGCTTCTTTGCAGTTAATTCTTGTCCTTGCCCCCATGAGTCCTAGGCAACCACTGATCTGCTTTCAGTCTCTAAAAATTTGCCTTTTCTGGACATTTCAGATAAGTGGAATCATACAAAGTGTAGCCTTTTGTGTCTGGCTTCATTCATTTAGCATGTGTTTTTGAGGATCATCCCTGTTGTAGCATGTGTCAATAGTTCACTCATTTTTGTTGCGGAATAGCGTTCCATTGGATGGATACGCCACATTTTGTTTATCCATTCACCTGTTTTTGATTATTATGAATATTGTTGCTGTGGACATTCATGCACGTGTGTTTGTGTGGACAAGTTTTCATTTCTATTGGGTAAAATCCTAGGAGTTAAATTGCTGGGTTGTACGGTAAATTTATGTTTAAATTTTTAAGAAACTGCCAGACTGTTTTCCAATGTGGCTGCACCGTTTCACATTCCCATGGGCAATATATGAGGGTTCAAGTTTCTCCATATCCTAGTCAATACTTGTTCTTGTCTATCTTTTTGATAATAGCCATTCTAGTGTGTAGTGGTTCTCATTGGGATTTTAATGTGCATTTCCCTAATGATTAATGATGTGGAACAGCTTTTCATGTGCTAATTAACCATTCATGTATCTTCGTTAGTGAAATGTCGGTTCAAATCTTTTGCCCATTTAAAAAATTGAATTAGGGCCGGCCCTGTGGCTTGGTGGTTAAGTGCGCGCACTGCAATGCTGGTGGCCCGGGTTCGGATCCCGGGTGCGCATTGAGGCACCACTTCTCCGTCCATCCTGAGGCCGAGTCCCACATACAGCAACTAGAAGGATGTGCAGCTATGACATACAACTATCTACTGGGGCTTTGGGGGGAAAAAATAAAATAAATAAAATCTTTAAAAAAAATAATAATAAAATAAAAAATTGAATTGTCTTACTACTGAATTATGAGTTCTTTATCTATTCTGGATGCAATTCCTTTATCAGGTGTCTGATTTGCAAGTATTTTTTCCCAGTTCATGGCGTGGCTTTCATTTTCTTGGTGGTGTCTTTTGAAGTGCAAAAGTTTTAAATTTCGATGAAGTACAATTTATTAATTTTTTTCTTTTATGGATCGTGCTTTTGGTATTGTATTTGAGAACTTTTTGCCCAACCCAGGGTCACTACAATTTTATCTTATGTTTTCTTGTAGAAGTTTTATAATTTTAGCTCTTACTGTTAGATGTATAATCCATTAATTTTTGTGTATGGTGTGTGATAAGGGTTTCAGTTCTTTTTTTTTTTGCCATGTGGCTATTCAATTGTCCCAGCACGATTTGTTGAAATGCCTTGGCACCTTTGTCAAAAATCAATTGACCGTTGATGTAAAGGTTTATTTTTGGACCTTCAATGCTATTCCGTTGATCTATGTGCCTATCCTTATGCTGGTACCACCTGCCTTGTTTACTGTGACTTTATAGTCATTGTAAAATTGTGTGGTGTAAGTCTTCCAACTTTTTTCTTTACAAAATTACTTTGGCTGCTTTTGGTCCTTTGCATTATAAAAACATACATTCTAGGGTCAGCTTGTGAATTTGTACAGCAAAGCCTGCTTTGGTTTTGATAGAGATGTCATTGAATTTACTTATTTTGTTAGAGCATTTTCCATGTTTTTATAATTCTCATATTTTTAACTGAGATTGTTTTGGGGGCATTTCTGGTGGGAAGATGGGAGTTGGGCTAGATTACCTTTCGGTTTCCCTTTTGGTCTTAGAATTGCTCAATATCCCCTGGCCTCCATACATATGTTTGCAAAAGAGATAGTGGGTCTTTATAATTGGGAAGCTTGTGGCTATCAATTTGTCAGTTCTTAGAATCTTTCTGAGTTCTCCCTGGCCGGTCCTAGGGTAACCTGGAGGAGAGAGTGGCTGGGGCCATCTTGGAGGCTGGCGATCACATTGATGGGTCAGTCAATACCGGAGCGATTACTCCTTGTGCCACCAAGAGTGTAGGTTGCCAAAGATGGCTCTCAAGATGACACAGACACGTGCCGCATTACTTGGTGGGCAGCCAGCTATTGCTGTCAGGAGGGCGTCTGCCAGACTTGTGGGGAGACAGCATTCCTGCCATTTCCTGACATCAAGATCGGTGGGAGGCAGTGCCAGCAGAGTTCCAATGGGATGCCACACACACACAGAGTGCAGGAACTGACTCTCTGGCTTCTTCTGGATCAAATGGTACACGGTGGGGTTTACAGCCCTCACTGCTGATGTTATAAGGTTAGAGGAAGTGACCTTGGGAGAGTTTCCACTCAATTTAATTTTTATTGTTTCATGAAATGGGAATTGTTTTCTGCCAGTCAATAAAGCAGTGAGCCTCCTGCTGTATAATGGATGTGGATGGGCTATTACTGTTTGTTATAGCCGTTTAACTGCAGGGCAGTCTTATTAGCGGGGATTTCGGAACGACAGGACTTCTGCCAGCCTCAGGGCTAATTCTTTATCCATGTCAGCATTAATGCTGTTACATAGAACAGGTTATGGCCACTTCAGAAGGAGAGGAAAGCTCGAAGTCTTGGAAGTTTAAAACGCACCAAAAATGAAAGGAGCTGAGAGAACCAGGGGTCTGAGCAGTCAGGAGGTTCAATGGAGACATGTCTGAAAGGTAAGCCAAGCAATCAGATGTTCCAGGACATAATGGCTCAGCCAACCTATCAGGTAAAAGAAGCATTGTTGAAGGAATCAGCTAAGTCACAGAGAAGAAGCACAACGCTTAAGGCCAAAATCATCATCAATTTAGGGATGGAAAAATGATCAATGATGTTCCCTGCATGTTATGAAAACCAATACAAAATGTCCTAAATATTCCCAGTTCCCAATTACCTATCCAAATTGAGCAGAGGTCCTATTGAAGCTTATATGAAAGAGCAGGTTATAAAAGGGAATGTAACTTGGCTTTGGAAGGCCATAAAAATGTCCTCATTGTACCAGTGTGGTATAATCTGAAAGTGATTTTTGCATTCTTGCTCATGGGCAACTAAATGGAAAGATGTTGGCCTCAGAAGGGATGGGGAGAAGGTTGGAGTCCCAGGCTATGTTGAATATAGGAAACAGAAAACCCACAGGAGAAGTGCTTCCTCAAAGATGACATGTGGCATCGAAGAATACTGTGGGTAAACAAGTCTGATAATGGGAATGGGCCAGAGTTGTGTGTGTGTGTGTGTGTGTGTGTGTGTGTGTGTGAGAGAGAGACAGAGAGAGAGAGACAGAGAGAGAGATCTCCAATTATTCTTTGTGCCTCTATTTAAATTAGGTAATGATGGCTATTATAATGGATCCTTTCATTTTTATAATGCTTTACGGTTTACAAAACATGCTAACATATAGCGTCTGCAACTAGCTTGCAGGGTGGGCCGGGCTGGTCCCTTACTGGTGGGACTGACTGGAAGACCTGGCAATAGGTCACCCATGTAAATCCCATCCCTTTCCTACTCTCAACAGCTCCTTCCCTGCACTCCCAGCCCCTCTCATCTTGTTCTACTCTTTGCTTCTTCCATAGCACTCATCATCCTCTAGTAAACTATCAATTTACTTATTTATTACATTTGTTGCCTGTCTCTCTCCCACTGGAATGTAGAAGGTGGGAGTCTTGCTTTGTTTTATTCACTGATGAATAAAACATTGATGGTTCACTGATTCACCTAGAGCAGTGCCTGGTGCCTGGCACCCAGTACACGACTGATGGAATGAATAAAGACCCGATAGGGAAGAAGAGGAGGATTCTGAGCCAAATAGGGAAGTAAAGGGTTATAACTTCTTACCACTGAAGCAAGTGGTGGCACAGAGGGAAGTGGGAGTTATTCCAGGAGGATCTCTGCTAAAACTGGTCTTTCCTGCACTGGTCCAGAGAGAGCGTCTCCCTGAAGGGTGGGTCTTAATAGTTCACCTGCAACAGCACAGACCGGAACAAATCCTATGCAATTCTGTAATTTGATGAGCAGTCCTGAGGTTTTTGTTTTTTTAAGAACTTGCAGGCTTTGAGGGACTGAAGAGAGGGGTCCAAGCAGAAGTGGTTCACCCATCCTTTCAAACCATGTCGCTAAAACTCAATCACAATGTTAATTTTGAACACAGCATTTGTCCTTACTTTTAAACCACTATATTTTAATGAAGTTCTGTTTGCCAGGTCTGTACTTAAAATCCATAGGCTTTACTAATTTAAGGAAAGATCAAAACACGGGGAAATTCACAGTAGGTCTATATACGAAAAGGGGATGTTCCCAGCAAGCTCTGACAGTACAAGGGGTTTGTTAATAATAGGTTCATTTTACAGGGAAACTGAGCACCAGAGAGGGCTGATAATTTCCTCAGAGTCACACAGTTACTAATTGGTTGTGCTGAGACATCGAATTTGTAGTTCAGTGGTTTTTGCAAAGCGGTTTGAATCACCGGAGCAGTCAGCATTCAGATCCCATTGAAAGTGCAAATGAAAGGGATCTTGAAGAACAACTGATGCAGTTTCCTCATTTTACAAATTAAGACACATGCTCAATGTGTCAGTCTGGGTTCTCCAGAGAAACAACCAATAGGAGATATATTTATAATAATAATAATAATAATAAATAATTTATCATATTTATTATAATATAGTATAACATTTATTATGATGTATAGTTGCTACAAGGAATTGTCAAGTTGGAGACCAAAGAGAGTGGATGGTATAGTTTCAGTCCAAGTCTGAAGGTCTGAGAGCCAGGAGAGCTGGGGGAGTAAGTTCTAGGCCAAAGCACAGTCCTAAGGCAGGAGACGACTGATGTCCCAGCTCACGGAGAGAGCGAATTCTCCCTTTCTCAGCCTGTTGGTTCTGTTCAGGGCCTCAGTGGATTGGATCATGCCCACCCACTTTAGGGGGGGCAGTCTGCTTTATTGAGTCTACAGATTCAATGCTCATCCAGAAACACCCTCCCAGACACACGCAGAATAATGTTTAACCAAGTATCTGGACACCCATGGCAAGTCGACACATCCAATAATCATCACACTCAGGAAGGTGATTTGTGCACGTCCCAAGTGAGCTGGGTCACAGCTGCGAGGACTCTGCCACTGCGTTTCCAGTTCCTGTGCTTCCCTTCTCCACGCACCCTTACACCTTCAGATCCATGTGTGGGAAAACGCACATTTCCTACATCTCGATTATTAACTTATAATTCTCATACATCTAATTAGTTCTAGTTTATGCATATTTAAATAATTCATTTCTAACAAATTTCTGCAACGTTTTGTATATAATTTTCCTCAAATGCTTAGAAAGATGCTATTTAATCTCCATATTTAGAATACTTTAACTACAAATTAAATTTTTTTCCCAATAAAAGTAAATGCTTCATTACTGAAATTAAGCTTTCTTATCAGTGCATTGTCAGTCTGTGTATATGATGTGGAAGGTGCTAAAGGTATTATTGAGAGTGTTTAGCTTGAGACAATTGAGAAAGAAACAATGAAATATTTCCTGTTGAGACTAGGCAAAAATAGGATATTTTCTGTTGCTTCAATCTTGCTTCCTCATGAGAAAAAATTTCTTGGATCTTTATACTAGTATGACTTATTTAAATGATCTCCATAAAGATATTAAAAACCTGCTGAGTGTTCTAGAAATCAGCAGAATCAGAGTGCATCAAAGTAAATTGGAAGAATTGGTGCAGTGTGTGCCCCTAGACAGATGGTGTGAGGGGAGAAGGGGCAGGCCACTTGTGCTTTCACTCACTGACAAATGGAGTTGATTATCATTCATTGAGGACTGCTCTATGCCAGTGACTGTGGTGAAGGCATTAGGCCTGAGACTTGGAGATGTTAAGTGACTTGCCTGAGTCGCATGAGGACCCAGAAGCTGAGTGGCATCTCCCCCAGGTTTATCTGGTTACAGCTTATTCCAGTCACCACTATTTCAGCCGTGCAAATGAAAAGTGATAAACATCGCCTGGATGCTTGTTGAACATTCAGATTCCTGGCCCTGCTCTCTTGACATTCTGGTTCAGTAGGATTGGAAAGACGTCCAGGAATTGGTGTGCTTAACAAGCATCCCAGGTGTTGCTAAGGCACGTAGATGGTGAACTTCCCTTTGAGCAATTGCCCTGTGCTGTCCTGCATCTTGGGTCTCAGCTCCCCCAAACTTCTGGGAGCTGGGTCCGCTAATGCCCTTCACTGCTTGCTAGACTTTCCATAGTCCTGAGCTACGTAAAGCAACAAATACATCAATGACTTCCACTCCGGCTTTTGGGAAGGCTAGGAAATGTTAGGATCACATGCGACCTGGGGATTTGAAGGCCCACCATGTGGCTTCCTTCCTTACTTTGTTCCTTGAGCCTCCTTTCTGCCAGCTGGGCCTGGCCTCTCGCAGTGGTTGCAGGGTCCCGCGGTCCTTCTGTGTTGCAGCTCAGCCTCCACAGTTAGAGCTGCTGGCTTCTCTGGTCCCCCAAGCTCTGCCAGATTGCGCTGTGAGGACACCTGCTCCTTTAAGCCGCCTCCAAACCCTAGTCAAGAAGAGGGGCCACTTATTCATCCTGCAGAGCTGTGACTTTGTACGCTCTGACCAGCATCTCCCCATTTCTCCCACCTCCCTGCTCCCCGTAACCACCGTTCTACTCTCTGGGTCTATGAATTCAACTTTTTTAGGTTCTGCATATAAGTGAGATCATGCAGTGTTTCTCTTGGTGTATCCAACATATTTCACTTAGCATAATGTCCTCCCAGTTTATCTCTGGTGTCACAATGTACAGCATGGGGACTACAGTTAATAATACTGTATTGTATACTGGAAGCTTGCTGGGAGAGTAGATCTCAAGTGCTCTCACTGCGTGCACATACACACACACACAAATTACGTGAGGAGATGGTAACTGTGAGGAGATGGATGTTAATTAGCTTGACTGTGGTAATCATTTCACTATGTGTATGTATATCAAAACATCGTGTTATACACCTTAAATATATACAACTTTTATTTAAAAATACAATACAATAAAAAAGAAGCAGAACTTCATTCTCTTTATGCCTCTTCTCTGGGCGTCCAGGCTTGTCCTGTAGCAGGGGTCCCACTGTCCAGGGCCGTGTGTTCCACATGAGAGCTGAGTCCTGAGTGCTGACTATAAAGAGACTCTCGACACTTCCCTGTCTCTCCCAACTGATGAATGTTTACTGTAGGTGCAAATCTTTGTCTTCTCATCTTTCTCACGATTTCTGGAATTGTGACAGAGACTGTGGTGGTCCTTGGACTAGCCAGCTCTCAGCTGTATTTCATTCTTGCATCTTTATGCTGCCTGTCTCTTATCCCGCAACTGTCATTTTCTTTCTCTCTCTGTCACCTTTCTGCCTTTCTCTGTCACCTTTAACTCTTTTCTTCAAAAGACTTAAAATCTTTTGAAAATTTAATATTCTGACCCTTAACTTCAGATAGTTTTCCTGTATAACCGTAAATAATTACTCTTGTTTACTCTCAATTGGTAGATTTGGCTACCTTTAAAATGTGATTTTTCTGTTGCGTGTGTGTATTAATCTGCCAGAATCTTGCTCTTCCAAGTGATCAAGTGGTTTTTTCTTTTATCAGTCTGGTTCTCCATATTTTATCCCTGGGTAAGCCTTAGCTTACAAACCTCAAGTCCTAACTTCTAGCTCAAAATCCGAAATTGCAAAGAAATTCTCCTTATTGATTTTGTATTTTTAAATTTCAAAATATGTCTTTCTTATAATAATTTTAAAGATGAATATTAAAGAAATAGATAAAAGACCATTCTTTCTTATCTCATTCCATACCCCAGATGGGATCATCTTTAAAAGTCTAATGTTTATCCTTGCAGACATCTTCTATGCATGTTGAAATATGCCGGTGTGTAGATATTTACAAACCTGAAATCCCATTGGTTTTTCTAATGCATATATTTTACTTCATTTTGATTGAAATAGTCATCCTTAACTTTTATATATCTAATGCTTCTGGCAGAGTATTAGTACCCTTCATAAAGGGTGCTAATTATTATGGTTGTTATAATTTTCACATGAATAAAATATATTGCAGCATGTGTAAAACTGCTGAAATCAAAACGTTTAAAAAAGAAGGTTAACTAGTTAAGGAAGTTTCTTCTAAACTAGTGGCTGCTAACCTGGCTGCACAGTGGATTCACCTGAGAGCTTTGAAAACCTTGGATGCCTGGTTCTCACCTTCGGAGATTCAGACTTAATTGCTCTGTCATGTGGCCAGGGTGTTAGGTTTTAAACACTCCCCAGGTGATTCTGTTGTACAGCCAAAATCAAGGGCCATTGTCCTAAGCAAAGATTAAGATTCATCAATGTTAAAATGCAAAATATAATTAGGAGCAGCCCCTTGGAGAATGACTCCTTTTCTTAATTAAAGACTTTTGATATTCACATGACTCCCATTAGTGTGAAGTTTTCTTAGAACACAGACAAGCGAACAGCCAACCAGAAGGAAACACCCTACTTCTCAGATAGATAGTCATTCCAGAGGTCTCATATCGGTTGGTGATGGAGCGAGCATTCACCTGCAGCTCTGACAACACATCAGGTTGTGTCAGGAGGACGTATGGCTCTGCCCCTCTTCCAAGAGCCTTAACCTGAAGGTGAGGGAGGGCGCAGAGCCTGGATGGAGAGGAGCAAGGAGAAGGCAAAGAGTCGCTCATCTGTTAAGGACAATGTCAAAAGGTGTAGGTTAGGAAGTAGTAGATAAAGAAAGAAGAATAATGATTGGTTTGGGAGAAAGTTGCCGGGGTAGCTATTATGCCTTCCAGAGGTACCAGGCACAAATGATGCCAAGTCCAGATTCCAAGTCAAGAACTTGCAGAGGTCTCTACTCCAGTGCACCAGGCTAGGATCCAGCCCCACTGCACTCCTCTCCCGTATTGGGAGTGGCCTGAGCTAACTGCGGGGCAGGCAGGCTCCAGGTTGATGGGGACCCTCAGGCATGACTTCCGTCAGACTCCAACAATGGGAGTGGGTAGGCAAACAAGAGACCTCCAGGTCCCTCGGCTAGGAAAACAGCCCTCTGAGGGCTCAAGTGGGTCCCAGTCCTGTTTTCCTCAGGTGCAGTGCAAATGCAACAAATTATGCATTCAGCCAAAACTTTTGAAGAGACGGAGTTATACCCTCAGCAGGTAAGAGGTAGAGATTTTGCAGATGATCAAGCATCTAGTTGTACATTTACAACTATTTATTTGGGGTTTGGACAGGAGGTAGTTGAGTGTGCTCCTTCCTATTGTGGTTGCACGAAGGGCCACTGCTAACTGACATTTGCTCCTGGACACATTGGAGGGGGAACCACCTCCCTGAAAGCTCTCACACTGGGCAGAAGCATTTCATCATTACTTATTCCCTAGTAGTTCTAAAAAGAACAACGCTTTGTTGTTTGATAGAGTCAGAACAAAATAAAATGATGGAGATTCAAAACTAGAAGTTCGTGTGTACACATTAGAGTGGGTACTATGTACGTGGATAATTTATTTAAAATCTGTGTTACAGACTGAGACATTTTCTCCAGTTTTCCTTAGGAATTTTTATTGAAATTTGGTCTAAATGATATAGAATGAAAAAATTATTTTCTTTTTCTCTCCAGCGGATTCTTATGGAGGTGCCTGTGTGTGCATACCTGACAGAGAATTCCTGAGAGTGATAGAAGGTTTGCTAAACTTTGGTCTTTGAGAAATCATAGAATACCACCCTCCGTAGAACAAGTTCTCTGAAAGAGATTGCTGTTGATGATAATTATAATTATAATATCATAAAAGTTGGTGATAGCGAAGGAGTGGTCAGTTTGACAAGAGGTCTTGGGGATGAAAAGGAATCTACTTCCTTTATTTAATTCCCAATTGTGAGATACAGATGGAATTGGCATGACTCCGGGTATAACTACAAGACTTGATTCAGTTACACACGTGAATGAAGGAGAAGGTCAAGCTTGCCTGAGGTCCAGAGTCAAAGTAGTGAATTCCCAGATGCTCAGAGTCAATTATGCAGGGGAGGCCTCTGCCAGTTCCGGTTCTGTTATTGCTCTCTTGAGACTCCCTGCCTACAGCAGATGCCTGCTGGCAGTTACAGTCGATAAACCTGGTAGCAGTTTCCTGCTGGGGAGGGAGGAAAGGCTTCTGTGGAGACCCGTCCTTGGCAGCCGCCACTGGCAGTTGGGACTCCCAAGCTACTGCCCAATGCCGGAAGTTATCTGGCAGTAACTTAAGATGATCAGGGCTAGGAGCAACTCTGAAATCATTCTCTCTCTTTTGGACTGATTCAGAAGACTCCAGGGATCAGGGTAAGTGTGATCTTAAGATGGTAGGAGTCCTTGGGAAAACCTCTTTGGCATGTAAAACACTGGCAAATAGAAGAGGGAATGGCTGTTTAAATGCTGCTCACACTGCACTGAATGGATTTGAAAATAAGAAGAGGATTACCGGTCTCAGGACTAATATAGGATTAATCTAGCTCTTTCTTCAATACCAAAGACACAAACGTCCTGAAGGAGAAATTGATGCTCTCAAAAAAAATACAGCTAATAATTCTATAGAATTATAATTCTCACAAGGAGATCATCTTTTGCAAGATGATTTAGAAGAAATTCATTCCCTGATCAGCTTATGTTCATGATTAGTGTAAACGTTGTTTTTTATTGCCATTAATGGCAACAAGGCAGCACTAATTTGGGGAATGCTGAATTCTGGTTGATGAGCAGTCTCCGAGTTTGGGAAGTAAGTTTCATGTTTACAACTTAGAGGTACCAATGAAATACCAGCTTGGATGTGTTCCTGGTTATTAACCTTTGGAGAAAGGGAACTCATCAACATTTTATTAAACCTATTTTCTTTAATGTGGCTTTCTTATTTACTAATCATCATTCAGCTTATGCATTTCACTGCAGGCAGAAGTTTCAGAGCATTTTGTGTCTATTTTCTTCTCCATCTTAACATGCAATCATTGTTGATATTTAAGATGTTAATATCTAACATCTTAGATATTAGACAGAAAAAAGAATGCTGTCATCTAAAATCTCTACTGTTTTTGGAATAAGCCTCTGGATGGGAGAGAGGATGGTATCAATTTAGGGACCATTCTTGACAAAGATTCTGCCTACAGGCGTTCAGGACCCTGAATCTGGAAATGTGTGGTTGGTAATTATGGTGGTAGTAGAGAAGGGATGCATACATGGGGGCAAACTGAAGAAAGCACTTCTGAGTGGTGTTATATGGGACCAGTGGCAATACAAATTAATGTTTAAGATTTTGAACTTTGGAACTGGGCAGACTTGGGTTCAAATTCTGATGCTGCTGTGTACTGGCTGTAAGACCCTGGGTAAATTACTCAGCCTCACAAAGCCTCAGTTTCCTCGTCCCTACAATGGGGACGATGAAAGTACCAGCATCATAGGATTACTGCGAGGCTCAATTGACGATGCTCCTGGTACATAGTACGTTCTCAATAAATGTATGCAACTGTTTTGGCTGTTGTTGGGGGCCAAAATGATGGGTCAAAGGAAGAAGGCAGCAGGTAGAAGCAGAACACCTATGTTTGATAAGGACTGACTCTTACAGGCCTTGATACCTCCAAGACGTCTTTAAAGAGGATTCAGGAGGAACTTACCCCAGAGATACACTGTGTGGGGCTAAGGAGAAAAAAATGAGTTTTATTGGTCCAAGGATAGCAGGATGTAATTTATGGATTGAGTCAAATTTGGTTGCTGGTAAATGCTATGGTATATCATAAAATAACATCTTATATCCGCATAATACTCTTGACAATGTTTTTTCTCTCTTGCATTTTTGGCACTGACTCTCCCTTGACTTTCAGATATTTTCATTTCATTTGGGTTTTCTCTAGGTAGCTTAGAGGATTGTGCTGCAAGTTGCTAGCAGGGATGGAATGAACATTCCTGGCAGAGAGGACAGTATGAGCTAAAGTGAGACAGGATCTACCGAAGGTCACGACCAGTAAGTGGCAGAAAGAGTGGAGATACTCAATACATGTCTTATCTTATAAATGAGCAAGTGAGAAAATGAATCATAATTACATTCACAATTCCTTCTTTCCTCCCAGAATACCTCTTGCTAGCTCCTTATTTTCACTTTTCTCAGTATCCGGAATAATTTTTTGCAACGCCTAATTAATTTGTAATCATAATCAATCAATCAATTGCTTGATTCAATTAATATTGATTGAGAGCCTGCTAGGTACATTGTATTGTGATAAATGTTTATGTATTGCGAAGATAGATAAGATGATAGATAATGTTATCTAATCAATATGACAAGACATACATAAATGACAGTAGTGGCATCAACTCATCAAAGCT
Source organism: Ceratotherium simum simum (assembly GCF_057802395.1). Taxonomy (NCBI): domain Eukaryota; kingdom Metazoa; phylum Chordata; class Mammalia; order Perissodactyla; family Rhinocerotidae; genus Ceratotherium; species Ceratotherium simum. The sequence goes on from NC_141913.1 coordinate 56,456,643, forward strand.
TTGACTCATCTTAAAACAAAGCACCATAGTCTTTTTGTAAACCAATTGAAGATTTTTAGAATAGCTACAAATTAAAGATTTTCAGTTTTAAAAATTGACTTTTTTTCTTTAATGTTGGAGAAGTGACCAGAGCTACAGAGGGATCATGGAAAGGTGAATTCCTTAAAGAAAAAAGGGTACAATTTATACACTTGATTGTCAAGCTGCTTGTAAAACCAGCTGTAAAAATCGACATATTTTTGTCCAGGCAACAAGGCAATCAAACCATTGGCGAGATTCCATTATTGAACATTCAAACCAGTGTTGGAGGTTGTGGAATACCAGTGGCCAACACTGTTGAAAATTGACGACTCCTCTGTGTATGTGCTTGTAGATATATGCTTTATGTCTGAGCAAAACCCTTGATATTAAGTGCCAAGTACAGAACAGCTCTTGGCATATGTGCTGCATAGATGCAGATGAACGGATGGCACTGGATAATTTTTGTTCTTTTCTTTTCTTTTTCCTGAAAACACATAATGCCGAGTTTTAGGTTGTTTAGTTCACAATTACTTTGTGAGCTACGATGAAGCCTGGAACAGCATCAGTAGGACTAGTATTTTTAAGGCAGCAGAAGTGTGGTCAGTGAACAAGGGTTTTGATATAAAATAATGAGACTGCACCCACGGGGAAATGTTTATTCAAAGAGAAAAGTTAGTGGTCAACAACAGGACTCTCAATTTTGATCTATTCTTGAGGGAAATAGTAAAAATTGTAAGATGAAATAATGACCATCGAGTGCTTTTCCTTACAATATTTTGACTGAAGAAATGGGCTATGAAACTGCTTTTTTTTTTTTTTTTTTTTTTTAAATACCAAAATGCATTGTCTGCTGATGGGAAAGTTATTACATAAATTTTCATTGAGATAAAAACTTTTCTTCATGTTATTGATAAAGCCAGTAAAGATGATTCTGTGACATCAGGTGGTTTAAGGACATGTAATTTCTGGGCTAGCCTGAATCTATCACCTTCAACTGAATGATCACAGTTTTTACTGTTGAGAATATAATATTAGGATTTATTACTGTTGAGAACATAATATTAGGATTTATTACAGAGACCCAACTCTATTCACAGATAACTCAATCACAGATAACTCAACCACTGAAAGCTTAACTCTTTCCCAATCCTTGATGATTTTCTCCACTACTCAGAGAAAGAAATCAATGAGGTCTTATTGGGAATATTTATAAACCACATCCTAATGCTGCCACAGAGCGTGAGGAAATACTTTCCAGAGCCAAATCAGTCAAAGAGAGGATTAGGAATCTATTTTCTGTGATTTCTTAAATTTATGTAATTCAAACTTCCAGCTTTTGAGTGTCAGAGGACTTTATTTTAGCATCTCTCCAGTCCTGTAAGTGATTTGTAGTAAGAATTTCTTCACAGTTTCTGAATCCGTGATCAAGCTAATGTATGGAACTAGCTGATAGTCACAGACAGTTGCTGTCTTTCTAGAGGACCATGAATGTTCTGTTTATTAGAAGGAGACTAACCAACTGTCCCATGAATCAGGCAATCTACTGAGCTGGATATAATCCTTCTCAGTGGTAGGAAAGAGAAATTATTTCACATTTAATGTTGATTTATTTAAAAAAATTGTTATAACTCATCTTAAAAATGTCACTAAAGTTGGTGATCCTTGTATGCACCAGAAACCCATTAATAGCATGTGGTTGCCAGAAGTGTGAGAAGCATTATTTACAGCTTTTGTACATGGTTTCCAAATGAGGAGCATGAAAATAGTAAAACTGCTATTTATCTTTATAGTTCATCTTAAACTTTAAAAATTTCTGTTTTGTGTCTATTTTATAATGTGCATAACATTGAGTATAGTGATAAGTATGTATACTCATGTGAATATACATAGAATGCAGGTACATACTCAAAATTTTTTTTTTTACGGGTAGGGACCAACAATCAAAAAGTTTGAAGATAGTTGATAAACTCATTAGAAATCATTCATATATATTCCTATATTGTCAGCAGTGTTCGCTTCTTTTTTTATTCTCTGTGAGGAAGATCAGCCCTGAGCTAAAATCTGTTGCCAATCCTCCTCTTTTTTGCTGAGGAAGATTGGCCCTGAGCTAACATCCCTGCCCATCTTCCTCTACTTTACATGTGATGCCACCACAGCATGGCTTGACAAGCGGTGCGTTGGTGCGCGCCCAGGATCCGAACCTGTGAACCCTGGGGCCGCCAAAGCGGAGCACGTGCACTTAACCGCTACGCCACCGGGCAGACCCCATGTTTGCTTCTTTTAAGTTGTTTAAAAATAGTGTCTAAATCACATAAACTTTGCAGCCCATCAAACTTTGTGTTTTGCCTGGATAGAGACACCCTTAGAGAACACTCACACGCTGATGGTCAAGGCACCCATCAACATGAGGCTGCTTCTCAACATCCGGCCGGGCCGTGCAGGGCTGTCTCAGCCTCCATGCTGTTTCCTCCAGCTGTACTGGAGCCACAGGGTCCTCATTCTCCAGCAGAACCAGGGAACTTGTTGTGCACGGTGATGCAGCCCTGGAGCAGGGGAGGATGGCTGCCCCAGAGCAGTTTTCTGTGCTACATTCAAAGACCCCCTCAGTGCCGCTGCACCCCCTGAGTCCTCGGGCCAGCACTTCCGCTAGGAATGCTCCACCCCCCAGGCTGTGAGGGGCTGAGCAGTCTGCCTAGGTTCCTACATCCCATCCTCATTCTCAACCAACCGTGAACTCCTTCCCTGGAAGGTGTGTGCTGGTCATCACAGTCTTACCATCATTGTACCCTATTTGCTGCGTTTCACAAATTAGGAGCTGTGAGAATGACTTCTTTGTTACTGTACGTATGCAATTTACATTGTAGACGTGGAAGTGCTGGAGATAGTTTTTTTTTTATTTTTTAATATAGTTTTTAAAGTTTATTTTTTGAAAGTAATCTAAGAATATGGTCAAAAATGACCAAGGAGCACCAGAATATATCTATGACACAGTAGAACCTGTCTCCCCCTGTTCTTTCTTTTCTAGCCCCACTTCTTAGAGGTCATTCCATACTCTGCCAGCCATGCTATTGATAAACAAGCATGTATATCTGTATTTTAAATGCAAGGTGGGAGTGTATGATATTCTTTGTTCTACACATTTTTCCAATGAACAGTGTCTCAGAAATCTTTCCGGATTGATGTATCTAATTCTACTCCCACTCCAAATGTTGGTATAGAATTCTATTGTATAGATGTACCAAGATTTATTTATTCAGCCTCCTCTGATGGACACTTAGGTTGTTTCCAGTTTTTTTGCTGTTACAACTTGTGATGCAATGAATACCTTTGTTACCAGTGTGAATAGATGTGTAGGATAAATGCCTAGATATGTGTGGACCCCATTTGTAAGATCGATCATGATATATATTGCTAAACTGTCCTCTGTAAAAATTGTAGGAATTTCTTTTCTTGCCAACAATATATTTAGAGAGGTTGTTTGCCCATACTGGCTTTAATATGGAAAGATTACAAAATATTTTTATTTTTATCAATTAGATAGTTGTTAGACTAAAAATGCATCTTATTTGCATTGCCTTAATCATTAGTGAGGTTGAGCGTATTGACAAATGCTTAGAAACAATCTGTATTTCCATTCTCTCTGAAAATTGTCCACATTTGTCTCATTATATGGCTGGTATTTTGATTGCTGGTTTGCATAAACACTTTTTAAATAGTAAGGAATTTAATCTTTTCATATATATTGCAAAAACTTTCCCAGTTTGTCACTTGTGTTTTGACATTTAAGTAATATTGTTTTGCACGGTAAAAACTTGCCATTTTATGTAGTCAAATCACACAATTTTATCTTTATAATTTCTAAGTTTTGTTTCTTACTTGCAACACCTCCTGGTATATTGTTTAAATAGTCATCAACAAAGATTTGGTTGATCTTTCTGTCTTCTCAGCACTTCCTATGGCACCTGGCAGCGTGTGAGTTTCAAGAATTTATTTTTATATTTTAAAATAACATTTATTTTTTAAAGTTATCTCTCTCTCAAAAATTATTCCTTTTTTAACAAACTAGCAACTTTTTTTACTTTGCAAATTTTGCTCAAATTAATTTTTTTAGATTTTGTTTTTATTGAGATATCACTGACATCACATTATATTAGTTTCAAGTAGTGCTCGCTTTGGCTGCACATATATTAGTTTCAGGTGTACTTATATCGAATATAAGAATTCGATATGTGTATATATTGCAAAATGATCACCACAAGTCTAGTTAGCAGCCCTCACCTTAAATAGATACAGTTTTTTTTCTTTTGCTGAGAACTTTTAAGATTTACTCTCTTAGCAGCTTTCAAATATACAATACAGTATTATTAACTATGGTCACCGTGCTATACATTACATCCCCAGAACTTATTTATTTTATACTTGGAAGTTTGTACCTTTTAACCCCCTTCACCCATTTCGCCCATGCCCACCCCCACCTCTGGCAACCACCAATCTCTTATCTGTATCTATGAGCCTATGAGCTCTTTTTTTTTTTTTTTAAATTCTGCATATAAGTGATACGATACAGTATTTGTCTTTGTCTGACTTATTTCACTTAGCATATTGCCTGCAAGATTGATCCATGTTGTCGCAAATGGCAGAATTTCCTTTTTTTACGGCTGAATAAATATTCCATCGTATGTATGTAGCACATTTTCTTTATCCATTGATCCATTGATGGACATTTAGGTTGTTTCCATGTCTTGGCTGCTGTAAATAATGCTGCAATGAATGCGGGAATGCATCAAGGATTTCTTAAAGTAACTTTGGTTTTACTCCAGATAAAATGAAGTCAGTCTGAACCCTAGAGAAGAGCCCAGAATGCTCTCTCCCTTGTCCCAGCAGCCTGCCTTCCCCCTTGTCTGTGTCACAGAGGTCTGCCTCTGCCTCCTCCCAGAGGTCTACCCAACCTTGTCCCAGAAGTGTGCCTTCTCTTCCTTCCATCCCCTGCCTTGCCTCTGGACCAAAGAATCTGGCCTGGAACTCAAATGGGGGTCTCAGGCAGGAACCCAGCCAAATATTAGCACAATCTTGTACTTTTTTCTTTTTTAAAATTAATGAATACACAACTAGAGGTTTAGTATGCTACAGATATTCTGTTCTTCACCACGTCTTATGATTAAAAATCATTGTACTTCTGGATCCCAGGACAACTTTCTAAATCCATCGCCAGGAAGCTTATTGCAGTAGCGCTAACTCTGGCCCTTTGGCTAATTCTGCAGCTTTGGAACAAAACAGACAGACATTTACTGAATGTTTATACTGTTCAAAGTTTCAAAGATGAGCAACACATGCCCTCCCATGGATGGGCTCACAGTTCTAATAGAGAAGATACAGAGCTGAAAGATTACGGTACACGTGGTGAGTGCAGCCTGCAGAGGCCATGAGAACATTGAGGAAGCATAAATAAATTGAGAAAGAGGTTACAGATGGGGTAACTTTTGACCTGGGACTCGAAGCAGGCATAAGAAACCTAATTCTCTAAATATGTTCTATTTTTTTTTGCAGTGGATATTTCTTTGTATGATGTAGTTTCCATTTGTTTTATTCAGTAAAGGTAAACATTTGTTTAATAGAGGAATTACAGTGACTGTCTGGAATTATATCTCTAATTCCAAAAAAGTCTTAGTATTTTTTTTCTTCCTGACGCTGGTAAGTTACGTTAATACTCAAGGACTTTGTTAATCGCAGTGTTTAAAAAATTGGCCAGCAGAGGGCACTGCACACTGACAGTGTCTCCACACAGAATGCTCAAATCCTCACATAACTCGGGTGTGTTTGCAAGTGCTTTGCTTGTTACTGTTTCAGACAAAAATATGTGCAGAAACTAAAAGAGGAGTGTGAAGAAGGAAATTAGATAAATGGTATAATTTCTCTTTATTTCTTAACAAAGAGAAAAAATATCTGTATGTACGTCATGTCTATATGCTTATGAATGTAGCTATATCAATTAAGAGAAGGTAATATGATAACACTAATTTCCTGTATAAATCAGCATTACTCTTTGAAAATTTTTTTGGTTTCATTATGTAGTTTAATTCTCAATCTTAAAGATAAAAAACCGATTCCTAAAGTATTACATTCTTTTAAACATTGAGATAGATAATATGGTTTGAATAGTATCAAAATGTTGTGGTTCTGTACAAATTCTTTTCATATCTGTTTACAAAGACATTTTAATTTATATTTTTCCCCTGTAATTTGAGGATTCTAAAACCTTTCTAAAAGCATAAATTTTCTCCTGTCCATTAAAACTTTTTAAAGGTGTCATGTTTTTAAACCCATTTGCACTTGATTAAACTTGGCAGTGTAGAAATCCCTTTGTTAACGTGGCTGGCACATTAAGTCAACACATGGCATTTGTGTTTTTCATTTAAGGAGCAAACCCAACTGGCCCCATGAAATGCCACTGACTTTGTTGGCCATGGCTCATCTATTTGATGTAAATATGGATTCCATCACATTTGCAGAGTGAAGACAGCCTCCAGGGACTAAGGCCCAAATCTATAAACACTGTTGAGAACCTACCCAAATTTTCTTAGAGTAGGAAAACATTTGAGAAAGTTTTTTTTGATAGGATTCCATATCCTAAAAGCTGTAAGCCCTGTGTTCCAATGATTTTTTTTTTTTTGGTGAGGAAGCTTGGCCCTGAGCTAACATCTGTTGCCAATCTTCCTCTTTTTTGCTTGAGGAAGATGGTCCCTGAGCTAACATCTGTGCCCATATTCCTCTATTTTGTATGTGGGACGCTGCCAGAGCACGGCTTGATGAGCAGTGTGTAGGTCTGTGCCTGGGATCCTAACCCGCGAACCATGGGCCGCCAGAAGTGGAGTGTGCAAACTTAACAACTACGCCACTGAGCCGGCCTTTCAATGATTTCTTACCAATTTATCAGATATGTTTAATGATAGTTCATAACAAGTTCCTACTCTCATAGCTGTTGTGTGGAATCAAAAAGTTATAAGACATTCTCTGATGTCCTAATCTATGCTCAATTTACCCAGTAATTTTACTTAGGTTTCTTGCTTGGCATAATAGAAGTTTAGTTATATAAATAAGATATGGCCTAATTCAGACTATCAAATATTACTGGGGAAACTTTTAAGGGAAATAATTCTAATTTTGAAAAATACCAAATAGCAGTTATGGAGTGCTTTAAGATTTAAATATAGGTTAAGCCACTACTTTAGGTTAAATCATGATTTGTGTTTTAAAATTGGAAAGCAAATTAACTTTAGCCTCTTTGCAATGAGTGACCGCTGGATACCTGTGAGTGATCTTGTGGCCATGCATCTTTATGCAGAGAGAATCCATCTGTACCACCAGGTGTTTGGTGTCTTGCATTTCATTTTGGATTGACGAGGCTACTGGAGTAGGAATTGCTTGGGGCTGGTGGGTTATATACAAGTAGGATATTGGTAGAGTCTGCATTGACAAGACTAATGCCAGCCTTGGGGGTTTCATAGCTTGATGGTCTAAAGATTGGCTTCGAGTCATTAAATTTGTACAGTCATTTATTTAAAGTGATTATTGCTTGTAAATTATTGCTATCTTAAGAAAACCTTTTCTCTCTTTGCCCAGATCAACAATGACTGGTAATAGATTCAGTATCGAAGAGTCATTATTTCCTAATTACCTGTAAATGTTGACCTCAGGCCTATCTGTTTTATCTTGGGGCACAACGGGTGTGGACTGTCCAATCCCCCATGGTTTACATAACATCAGTGCCCCTAACTCAGTAAGAACCCAAGGATTCCACCCCCCACCCGTGGCAGGGTTAATTCCCTCCTTTCACAAACATTTACATGACATTCTCTAGGGAAAAGACAATTAGTAGATTGTTGTGGATAAGACCTAGGTACTGGAGTCAAACAGACTTGGGTCAGCATAACAAATTTTGTGAATTTAGACCAACAATTCAACTTCACTGCCTCAGTTTTATCATCTGCAAAATGGGGATAGTAATAGGTTGCTGTGAAAGTTAAGTGCTACTATGTCTGTAAAACATTGACCAGTCATTATTAGTTATTATTAAATGTCAGAATTGATGCTAAAGCTGGCCTTTCCTATAAATTTCTTATTTTAAATTAATATTATTTTTAGAACAGTTTTAAGGGTTTTTTTTTAGAACAGAAAAATTGTTCAAATAGTACAGAGATTTCCTGGATACTCTTCTCTCCTCCACATAGTTTCTCCTATTATTAACATCTCCCACTAGTGTGGTCCATTTGTTATGATCGATGAGCCAATTTGATACATTATTATGAACTAAAGTCTCTAGTTTACATTAAGGTTCCCTCTGTGTTGTACAGTTCTGTGAGTTTTGATGAGTGCATAATGACATGTATCCACCATTATAGCACCATACAGAGTAGTTTCACAGCCATAAAAACCCCTGTGCTCCGCCTATTCATCCCTCCCTCCCCTCAAACCCCTGGCAACCACTGATCCTTTTACTGTCTCCATAGTTTTGCCTTTTCCAGAATGTCATATTCTTGGAATCATACAGTATATAGCTTTTTCAGACTAGCTCCTTTCATTTAGTAATTGGCATTTAAGTTTCCTCCATGTCTTTTCAGGGATTGATAGCTCATTTCTTTTTCTCTCTGAATAATATTCCACTGAATGGCTATACCACGGTTTGTCTACCCGTTCACCTCTTGTTTTCTATAGTATTTTCACTGCTTCCTTGCCTGTCTCATCCACTATTGTGAGCTGATGGAGGGGGAGAACTGCAGCTGACACATCACTGTAGCCTTAGGACCTGGGACAATGCTTGATAATCAGTAGGTCTGCAGTTAATGTTTGTTTAAACACAGAAGTAGAAGGAAAGAACTTTAAAATCAGCCACAACAGCATTCATTTTGGTAGGTGCTGCTGAGTGGCAGAGTTTTTAAAGGGCTGTTGTAAACAATTCCAGTTATAAGGACACAAGTCATTTGCTTGTTTTCGTCTTGGGACCCTGGAGGGATTGGTGGTCATGGGAGCAGAATGCCCACTGCTGAGCCTGCAGTGCGGTAACTTGTGTCCCGAGGAGCTGCCCTCGCCCGTGGACAAGGGCAGTGGGCACGTCAGCGGGACACATATTTCCAGCCGTTCCAGTGACTACTGCTGTCAGGAGCGCCCTTGTGCTCCCTGGGAGATGGCTCGGTGGTAACTGTCACATCTCTGCTTAGAGAGGAGTGAGTGTGGTTGGGGGTATGGAGACTAGCTGGCATATGATGTGATAAATTATAGTTTCCTGGGGATCCCTGAAAATACATCTTTAAACCGTGGAGTGTCTAGGCTCAAAGCATGGCCTTATTCTTCATTTAATGGCTGCTGCAGAAGTTTTAGAATTTTCATAGGCAAAGTAAAGGGGACATAACTCATGTTGTAGGTGGGAGGTTATTCTTAAATCACCACAATATGCATGATAAAAGAGGAAGGAAGGATAAATTACTGTTTGGTATAGAACTAACCTGAAAGAAACCTTTGCCTGGATCTTTTTTTAACAAAAGAAAAATATTTGTTCCATGAACTTGTGTCTTTAGAGAAATTGTTACTTATTCAAGAACAGGAAAAGATTCAAGATATAATCATTCTTACTATTGTTTTTTCTTGCAAAAAAAGAGGGTCAGAGACCTGTCGTGTGGCGTGGCATGAGGGGAGGTTTCCCTTGAATTGCCCCTGACCCATCTAGGAGGTCACAGCAGCTCAGATTTCATGTGGTGACAGCTCAAGGGAATTTTGAGAATTAACCAGTTATGAAATGTGTTGTTTTAATCACCTCCTATTCACGGTGTTGACGAGGGAAGGGATGGTCGAATACCCAGCGGACACTGGACAGATGAGATTGACAGCTGTTTATCAGCTGCAGTAGGGGTAGGAGGACACCCACACCATGCACTCGGGAACAGAGTGTACAAGCAGGGACTGTGGGAGGCAGGCTTTGTAGTAACAAGAGGGTGAGGTGCCTGCTGGTTCTCCTGGGAGGATATGACTGCTTTGTTCAAATAATTCCCTGGGCTGGTGGGGAACTGAAACCCACTGCTCAGGGATAAGCAGCACCTGTGCCTGGTCCCTGTGATAAGGGTCATTTGGCTAGAGTGGGATTGGAATTTGAGGCTAGCCTATCCAGGGACCTCTTGGTCTCAGATGTCAAGACGTGCATAATATTGAATCTTAATTTTAGGTCTTAAACCACATGTGTGTAGGATAAAGGAGACAAAGAGAGAATGACAGGCTGATGATAAATTAAACACAATTAATCACCAGCCAAAGTAACCAGCTTACCTTTTTTCCCTTATATATGGCAGCTCATTTTTCAGTTACAGTGCCATCCTGTTCTGTGAGTCACTTTCTCTGAGCTTCATCACAGAGAATTCATAAAGAGCACACACCTCACTTACTAGAGCAAATGAAGAAAGTCCCAAAGAGACACTTCACGCCTACAGCAGGTGATTCATGAGCAATGAATGTTTAGTGTACCAGACGTGAAATCTGAAGTTCAGTTTTATATAAACCCGAGTCTAAAAGCAAGTTTGTGCACATGGGGCCACAAAGCACAGAATGATTTCTTTCTGCAGAGTGGATGTGGAATTTTCATTTATTTTTAATAACATATATCCTCTGGTGGGATTTTTTATATCCCAGTAGATATTCTCCAAAGGCGCACACATAGAATAATATTTACATGTCATTGCGTAGGTAGAGAGAGTCGATCATTTCATTCATTGAATATGGGGTGGCTAATTTGTTCCATCATGTCAAAGGGCACTGTTGATAAGAATTGCCATTTATTGTGTTCAAATGTGTTTTAGACTACCGTGGGACTGCCAACGTATATGTATCTTGATGTCAGCTTTAATTTTTGTTCCTAGGCATTGCTATATATTATTCCTAGGATGCACCTGATGAGAGATGGGTAACATTGCTGGGTCTGAGTTTTCAGATTTTGCTAAAGAGTGTTATGTCTTTTCTAGATTTTCTTTACAGAAGCACTTAAAACCCAAACTCTGGTTCCTAATTGGGCTACTTGTTCTTAATGTTTGACAGCCCGTTTACTCCCCTAAGGGCTTCTCTGTTCATTGAGGATAAATAATATAGCTCCTAATTTGTCTCTTTCTTGCTTGGGGGGTTAGTGGGTGGCAAGGTCTGACACAGGACTCCACAAGTGAAGTAGAGACTGGCTTCACTGTGTTAAAATTGCTTGTGCTTTTCTCCGTTTCCAGTCAGCTGTTAGGAATTCTGTGGCTCTCAGCCCCTAAGTGCCTTGGCACCACCATGAGTTTGTGAGGATTTTCGCCCAGTGTAGGCAAAGGCAAGATTTAGGCCAGCTGTTAAAATCCTGATGCGAGTTAATGCACGCTGAACATGGATTTACTTTCTAGCTTGAGAGTCATTAAAAATGAATGCTATGCTGAGCTATTTTATCTTGGCTTTGGATTTGGGAAAAGCCTCTAAGTAAAAGCATCTAAGAAAGTCTATGAATATCTTGAAAGTCCTTTCATATTCATCATAGTTTTTTTGTAGCAAAGAATTTCCAATGTCCGGTCATGATCAGTGACCCACAGTCAGCCCCTGGGGTGGGAATTATTACTCTCTGTGACCTCTCAGGCATATGCCTAACCTGGGAAAGCAGAAAATGAGAATGTTTTATGTCGGTAAATTAAATCTGTCCCAGGCAGATCAGCCGATTATGGTTGATGACAAGCCTTAGTTGGTGCTTACCATTAATAATAATATTGTAAGTGTGTAGTTGGATGGTGGGGGGTGTGATGTGTGTCAGTATCTTTATAATAGATTTCTCTCCAAGACGCAAGCATCCAGAGATGTGTTTGGCAGATAATAGGTTCAGTTTTATGAGCTTTATTGTTATCTCAGTGATGTGCTGATATCTGAAATCTCAGTCGAGGCATAGCTGTAGCAACTGGAATTGCCTGAGGTTATAGATTGCTAAATGTAATTATTCAACCACAGTTGTGTAGACAGATGACTTCAGAAATATAGAGATTCTAATCCTGGCTCTGCAAAATTTGGTGGAGATTGCTGCTTGAATAAATAAAATATTAAATTTATACTGATGTCATGTGAATGATCTTCTAAGAAATAGCCTTATTAATGGAAAAAAAGTGTGTTGCATTAAAGGTCAGATATATTACTTTTAAAATATCTGAGACAAGAGAAGAATAACTTAACATGCATTTATCGACAGCATTTTTTGTAAGGTCACTGGTGAGCACTGAAATAGTTGAAATCCCGGTTTCTGATTTCATGGGCTTTAATGCAGTTACTGAAAAAACACACATGTACACAAGAAAGCCTGCGATCAACTGTAAACCTTATGTAAGTAAAGACTGTTAGTTTAGCAGACTAGAAATGAATGTGAAAAAATTATTTTAAATCCTGGTTTCATTACAGGGAGCCAAACTGTGGTGAATCAACTAATCCAGTGTTAGGGGTATCTGGCCTGAACCTCCAAACCTCTAAACCTCTCTGCCTAAACCTCTCCCTCGACTCAACTGGGGTGTCTCAGCTGGATAGAGAATGAGGGGGAGAAGGAAGCTCACAATATGCCCAGTATAGTAAAATATTCATCGTGATTTTTATAATTTGAAATTTTTGTGCTCCTCCAAGAGGGTTGCCAGATTTAGCACATGAAAATACAGAACACCTGTTAAAACTGAATTTCAGATCAACAATGAATCATTTTTTTTCACTTTTAAGAGACTAATATTTTTTAAAAGCAGTTTTAGGTTCACAGCAAAATCAAACAGAAAGTATAGACATTTCCCATATATACCCCCTGCCCTGACACATGGACAGCCTCCCCCACTACCAACATCCCCCACAGAGTGGTGCGTTTGTTACAATTGATGAACCTACACTGACACATCATAATCACCCAAAGTCTAGTTTACATTAGGGTTCACTCTTGGTGGTGTATATTCCATGAGTTTTGACAAATGTGTAATGACATGTATCCACAATTTTAGTAACATCCAGATACTGCCCTGAAAATCCTCTGTGCCCTATTCATCCCTCTTCTCTTCCAACCCCTGGCCACCACTGATCATTTACTGTCTCTGTAGTTTTGCCTTTTCCAGAATGTCGTATAGTTGAAATCATACAGTATGCAGCCTTTTCAGATTGTCTGCTTTTACTTAGTAATATGCAACTTAAGGTTCCTCCATGTCTTTTCATTTCACTTTCAGTGCTGAATAATATTGCATTGTCTGGATGAACCATAATTTATCCCTCACCCACTGAAGAATATCTTGGTTGCTTCCATGTTTTGGCAACTGTGAATACAGCTGCTATCAACATCCATGTGCAGGTTTAGTGTGGACATGTTTTTAACTTCTTTGGCTAAATACCAAGGAGTGTGATTACAGGATGGTATGGTAAGAGTATGTTTATTTTGTAAGAATAGTATTTTTTTTTAGTATATGTGTGTCCCCAATAGGTAGCGACTCTTTCTGCCAAAGATGGAGGGCTTCTTTCAGGACAATGGACACAGAGTCACAACAACATTTTTAATTATAGTTATGAAAAATAGCACAAACTCAACATCTCTCTCTGCCCCTCCAGTTGAAGTACCTCGCCCCTGCCCTCCTGCTGGTTTCCATGGCAGTAGGTGGTGCTGGAAGGAACCCGAGACCCCAGATCAAGGAGGACCGAGCTGTGCCTGGGCACTTTTTTTTTTCTTTTTTCTCCTCAAAGCCCCCAGTACATAGTTATATATCCTAGTTGTAGGTCTTTCTAGTTCTTTTGTGTGGGACGCCACCTCAGCATGGCTTGATGAGCGATGAGTAGGTCAGCGCCCAGGATCCGAACTGGCAAACCCCGGGCTGCTGAAGCAGAACGCGCGAACTTAACCACTGCGCCACGGGGCCGGCCCCCACCCTGGCGCTTTTTTGATTATGAGGCTGTGCCTGCCGCCTGCAAAGCCTCTCACTGGACGTGGACTTGGGCCTGTGGCTGGAGGTGCCCGAGTGCCAGAATGGCCTTTGTGGCTCCCCCAAATGCTTGCTCTTCTCTGATGCCTCTCATACTTTCAGGCCTTGTTCCCGCTGTCCCTAACTTACCGTGTTGCCCTGGGCGGTTGCTGCCCTCCTCTGCCTCAAGATTCCTCAGGGTGGGTGGCAGGCTTTCAGAGTCCAGACCTGAGGGCTGGAAGGCATCAGCCCTTCTCTGCAGAGCTGCTTTAGGTTTAAAGGAAAAGCGGCTGGCCAGGTGTGAGGACGATCTGTAAACAGCCTTTGGTGTTGCAAAGATTCGGGCTCCAGGGCAGCCAGGTAAGCTTTACTGCCTAAGATGGCGTGTGGGCCCTGCCAGTTTATGAACAAAGGTCTGGAGCCATGGTCCCCAACTCTAGCTGCACAGCACAGTCACCTGGGGAGCTGTTAATCCCGTGCCCAGGCCTCCCTCAGACCTGCTGAATCCGGGTGGGGAGGTGGATGGACACAGGCAAAGAACTCTGTGCACCTGAGGGAACTCCTGGTCTCAGCAGAGAGGCAGCTGTTCCCTGACTGGAAGAGACTCCTAGAAAGGAGCATTTAGGTTCTGTAGGGCGGAGGGCTTTCTCGTTCTGGGATCTAGCAGGGCCAGTGGAGAGGGGACAGGACTGCAGCTGTGAGGGAGTGTCACGGCCCTGAGTGAGTCCTTCCGGAGGGCACTTCACCAGCAGGCTGCCCTACAGCTGTACGCCCCCTTTTCCTGGGTGTCCAAGACACCATGCAGACCATCGGGTCCATATGACGTGCCCTACAACATTCCTGGCCACCGCTGGACCCTCGACACCTAACGGAGCAGGCGTGTTTTTTGCACTCCCACGGCCCAGGGCCGTGCTCGGGCTGTCGACCCAGGGGCTTATCTGGTCAGAGACACAGTGGAGTGGACATTGCTAAAAAGCTGAAAGGTGGCTTGAGGAATGCACTGATGATCTGTATGCCTCAGTGACCACCTCTTTTGGAAAATCAAACTTCCCTAAAATTCTAAGAGTCAATCTGATAAAATAGGACATAAAATACATATTTTTCCTTCTGTGTAATGTGATGAAGTTGGATGAGCTATCTGAGGAGCTTCAAAGAATGGGCACAAGAGGGCACCACCTGGGGAGAGCTCCTGCTCGTCCTCCCACCACCCCTGACCCCCCACCCCTCGCCAGGTGCCTGACTGGCCTGGACAGAAATATGATATTGTCAGCGTCCTCAGAACAAAGCTGTCACACTGCTCAAGCCCATGAGCCAGGTTTATAAAGCCCCATTTTTATAGAATCAGGATGCCAAGTGACTAACAGTGGAAACATAAAAACTTAATCATAAGGATTGTAAGCGGGCATGGATTCCCAGCAAAGGTATTCAGATGCTTTAAATGTCAGTCACCAACGTTTCCACAAAAGGGGTTGCTCTGCAGGGAATCGCAGCACTCATTGCTGGCGGAGGTTCTTCTCTGGCTGTATTGGAAGAGGCACGGTCAATGCAGGCCTGTGACTGACACCGTTCTTGACTTCCAGGGTAGACAACCTACCACTGGATTAAAAAAGCTAAATACACAATTAGGGTAATGTGTAGTACTGCAATTCGTAAGCAATTTTTTTTTAACTTGCATATTTGTGCTCTGATCGACCATCGTGTTTATACTTTGATTTCAGAAGCAATTCTCCCACTCCTATTTCAAAATATTCAGGCTTCATTTCAACTAAAATATAAGGCTTTTAAAACAGAAATGTGTTAGTGATCATATATACTGATGATTAAACACCTGAGGATCACATACAAGCAAGTAAATCTGAATCAGTAGGTCTGTCTGGGCTGCTATAATGAAGATACTGTAGGTGGGGTGGCTTAAACAACAAACATTTATTGCTCACAATTCTGGAGGCTGGGAAGTCCAAGATCAAGGCTTCGGCTGATTCAGTGTCCGGTGAGGACCCTCTTTCCAGTTCCTGGTAGAAGGCAGTCTTCTTACTGTGTCTTCCTGGGGTAGAAGTGGCAAGACAGAGAGCTCTCTAGGGTCTCTTTTCTAAGGGCACTAATCCCACTCATGAGGGCTCCATCCTCATGCCCTAATCACCTCTCAAAGGCCCTATGTCTTAAGACCATCACTTTGGGGATTAGATTTTAACATATGACTTTTCAGGGGGACACACATATTCAGTCCATAGCAACACATAAATGGATACAATATAGAAAGACTAAGAAAACAGTTTTCATAGACCTGGGTTCAATTTGGTATAACAACCATTTGTGGGAGTCCTCCTTGTGTTACGCACAGGGACTTGTTATTGGATCAACATGAGTGACTAGAATGTCCTTGTCTGTAGGCAGTCAGAGGGAAAATGGATAAATTACTGATAATTCTGATTAAATGATCAAAGGCAATTTGAGTTTTATTTAATGTTTGTCTATAATTTTGTTATAAAAGGTTCTCTTTTATTTTAATGCTTTTAAATGGTAATAGATGTGGATGTTGGATCGACATTTCAATACTAATAATGATCACAAATAATGGTCTTTTCATTAAGGCCAGGAAAGAGAGGGCTCTACAATGAAGGATCTTCTAATAGTCTAACCCTAAACAGGGGTTAGAATAGACTGCTTGTTAATGTTTTATGATTTTATTTCATTTGTAAACTAGAAAGGACATTGTCTAGTTACTTGCACTTCTAAGGACACACATGTATTTTAATTATTATATTCATTGAATTCCTGCAAGACCTGAAGGGAGTAATCTAAAAAGAACATTTAATATGCCACGGGCTGGCACTGAAGATTTAAGGTGGATTTACTTTAATAAATGTTTTATTTTTAATTTTGATTATTGAAAAAAATTCTAGAACTTTCTGCTTTTCCAAGTGAAGAGAAAGAGAGTTTGTCAGAATTTGCAGCTAGGGAAGTATTTACACTTGCATTCACCTTTGTTATGGAATTTTAACCATACAGCGCCGTTGCGAATAAATCTTCTAAAAAGACAACAGCTAAAAAAAAATTGCAACTAGATGTGCACCGAATGTTTTTCTAACAGGTAGTTAAACTGGATTATATAAATCAAATACAGTGATGGTTTTTAAATCTCCATTTTCTCTAGGTCCATTTTTATGATTTTGTCATCAGACTCAGAAACTGTGGGGTGATTTTATGTTCTGTCATTAGATTCCTTTGGTGACACCCACACTTCCTGTCTTTTTCCTGCATTCTTTTCTTTTAATATCTGCTTTATTATTTAATTTGAACTTGAGTCACAGTAAGTCATCCTCCTTATCTGTCCTTTCCTTTTCCTCCTTTTAGTTTTGCTCCAGTGCTTTCAATTCTGCCGCTTCTCTATTCTTTCTAAAGTATTTTATATACAAATAACTTTTATCTCAAGGGCTGAGAACTTCTCTAAAGGTTTTCTTAGAATATGATCCAAAAAGTATTGAGTTGAATGCTATCACTGGATTAAAATGCTGTGATTAAATATGTTAATTTAAACTTAGATTTGTGAAAGTCAAAGAGGGTTGGTAGTACCATAAATATATTTGGAAAATAATTTGGGCTCTTTTGCTAGAGTTAGAATAACATTAGTGGGGAAGAAATTTAATCTGGATTGGTTAATTAACAGTTTTCTTGCTGGTGTATTTTGCATGGATGTGCATTTAGGAATATCAGAGACCTGAATATTGTCATGCTGGAGAGAGGTTGTGGAATTGCTTCAGTCGCTGTAGATGCATTGACTGAGAATTTTTTTTTTATCTTTTTTTTTTGTGTGAGGAAGATCAGCCCTGAGCTAACATCCATGCTAACCCTCCTCTTTTTGCTGAGGAAGACTGGCTCTGAGCTAACATCTATTGCCAATCCTCCTCCTTTTTTTTTTTCCCCCAAAGCCCCAGTAGATAGTTGTATGTAATAGTTGCACATCCTTCTAGTTGCTGTATGTGGGCTGCGGCCTCAGCATGGCTGGAGAAGCGGCGAGTCAGTGTGCGCCTGGGATCCGAACCCTGGGCCGCGAGTAGCGGAGCGCGAGCACTTAACTGCTAAGCCACGGGGCCGGCCCCACTGACTGAGAATTTTAACTCAGCTGCTGGTGTGTTGGTTGTATGTACATGTGTTCAACTCTGTTTCAGTTGTCTGTTTAACAGTGTCTAAAGAGCACATCTGAAACTTCCCATCTATTTTTCTGGGCAAGTAAGCATATTTAAATGAGTATTTTGATGATTCTGGAAAATTTCCATATTTTGCTATTCAGACACACACATATACATACATACATTTGCCTCTATACAACTGTATTTATATGAAAATAACATTTGCCAATTAAAAACCAAGAATACAGAAGTCCTTCTTCCCAGAGCTTTACTTATTAATGATCGGGTGTCTATTCTTCCCAGCTTTTTTCTGTGTCCCTAACAGGGGTTCTTAAACTTTAGCGGGCACCAGCATCCACTGCGGGGCTGATTAACACAGATTGCTGCGGCCCACCCCACAGTTTCTGATTCAGCGTGTCTGGGGTGGGGACTGGTTGATTTTTAACCAAATGCATGTAATACTTAGATCAAATTTCTGAAAGTTTCCAGGTGTTTCTGATACTGCTGGCCTGGGAATCACATTGGGAGGCCACTGGTCTATAAAATGCTACGTGTTAAAAAATTTTTTTCTAATTTCCTTTTACCAAATCTATCTTAGTGGAGGCATATAATTAATTTTGTGCTTACAAGAGTGGCCTCTAAAGTCGAACTGCCTACCTTGAAATCCTGGTTTGTCAACAACAAAAACTATTACTATTGTTATGATTATAGAAATTTGATCTAAGTATTACATGCATGTGGTTAAAAAATTGTACGGTACAGAGCCATTTATGATGAAAAGCAACATCCTCCCTTTCTCTAATTTCAGTTCTTAGAGGGAACCATCTTTAACTTTGTTAACCCTTTTCTCTGCTATTTACCTCTATATTGCTAAATAATATGTTTAAATTGTTGTTTCTTGATTCGTCAATTTTAGACATGTTTTGTTTTGTGAGACAAGTCCTTGAATCACTAAACCAAACTTCTCTGCCTCCATCCCAGAATGATTGTATTATTATTTTAAGTTCTTTGATTATTTTCAGACTCTAAGTAAAATTTTACCTTTTTTTCTTGCTTCATCAATTATAGAAAATCTCTCTTGATTCCTCACTTTGTGATATGAAGATATCAATAACATTATCCTTTCAGCTCTTCTTACTTGCCAACTCTTGTTTTCTGTAACTCTTGTTTCTTGTTTTACGTTGTCCACATAACCTATTCATTTTATTCTGTAGCCATAATTGTCTTCTTGGTCGAGATTTTGATAAGAACTTGGAAATAAAATAATGTACTTGGTCTGGCTATGTGCTTATGGTTTGCTAGGGGGCCCTGTAGTGTACAATGATTATGTTTTCTTTGTTTTTGAACTCTTTGTTTCACATGGAGTTTTTATTGCCTTTTTTTTTTACTTGACTCTTTGCCTTTATCATAGACTCATTTTTAAATAAATCAATATAAAACTGTCTATTTTATTGATTTCCACTTTACCCAAAGATCTCTGAATCCTTTATCTTTTTTCTCTGATCTTAGGTGACTGCTCTCTAGGACTGCTACACAACTCTCACCTAGGGACTCCCCTTCATAGCTCTCCTCAGCTGGATCCACTCTTTCCTACATCCTCTGATTTCCTCTTTCTCATCCTCTTTCTTGACTTATGCCTTCCTTTTGCTGAATTACATCCTTAATTAACTTCTTAAGAAGAAAATAATTGTACTGAGTCCTAGCGTGTTTGAAAACGTCTTCCTTCGGCACTTACAATCAATTAAGTGGTTGACTTATATAGAAATTTCCATCGAGAATGATTTTCCCATCAGAAATTTGAAGACGTTGCTACATTACTATCTACCATCCAGTGTTAATGATGAGAAATTTTATTTTCATTTCTTCGTAGGTGAGTTTTCCTCCATCTTCTATGGAAGCCTTAATACCTTCTCTTAATACCTTCTCTTCTTTATTCTCAGGGTGCTAAAAAATTATCTATTAATTTCTTTTTTCTGTTCTCCATTATTTCTGTTTGGAATCTGTTAGTTCAATGGAAAACAAACTGGATTTCTTTTCTGATTTTATTTAATTACTCTCATCTCTTCTTTGTGTTCTGTTTTTTCTATGAGATAGCCTTTATTTATCTTCTTCCTATCTTCCTACTGAAGTTGTTGGCAGTTATATATTTAATTTCTAAGAGTCTTTTCTGATTCTCTGATTTTTCTTTTTTCATACCAAATTGTTATTTGTGGACGGAATATCTCCTTAGAGTTCTCCTACTTAGACTTTTAAAAAAGTTCTCTTTCCTGCATTGTGTCTTTTTTCTTTTTTAACCCTGGGATCTTTTTGTTTTGTTTTGTTTTTTAAGTCTTGGTCTTTATGTTGCAGGATTTCCTCAAATGTCTGCTGGTGCTTGGTTGTGCATTCATATTTAATAACGAGGCACTAACAAACTGACCCCAGACTGCATGGGTTAGTTTTTGATACGTTCTAAAACCCTAAGCTACAGATGGCTTCCCTTAGTGCTAGGTCCCCCATAATGGCTGTCCTGGTTCTTCCCAACTTTGTACCCAATTTCTTTAGGGAAGAACATCTTTTTCTTAAAACAGGCTGCCAGGTGTTTTGCACATAGAAGTGGAGGGTGGAGTGGGGAATCAACATTTATAGATTATTTTTATTCTCATGTCTCCTACTCCTTCTTTCTTGACACTTTTGAATCTTAAATTTTTCCACATTGGCAACTGGCTTCACTAAAGTCCCTGTTGTACGTCTTCTAGGTTGTGATTTTCCTGCTCTGCCTCACATTCACATCTCCTGTGTCTGTACAATTGTATAATCCTTTGCAAAATCACTTTCTCATTAAAAAAAGTTATTATGGATATTTCTTATTCATCATTCCCATTCATCTAGAATAGAGGCAAAAAAGCATATACTCAATCTTGTGTCCAAAATATAAAATGTCACATATAAAAGTTTATATCCAAGGTATGTTTTATCTTATTTTGGTGAAATCTCATGATTTAGAAAGAATTGAGTTTGGGCCAAATTTTGAAAGTAGTGGGAGACTTTCGTTCTTGCATTAGTGTACAGAATGAGCTGTCAGTCAATGGATCTCTGACAAAATCCTTATTTCATTCCTGTAAGTATGGGAAACATTTTTACATGGAAGATGTTCTAGATCAGCAGTGCCCAATAGAAACTTCTGGGATAATAGAGATGTTCTATATCCGTGCTGTCCAATAAAGTATCCACCAGCCACATGTGGCTGTTGAGCACTTGAAATGTGGCTAGTGCTACTGAGTAACTGAATTTTAAATTTTATTCAACTTTAATTACTTTAAATTTAAATAACCACATGTGGCTGGTGATACACCAGGCAGTTCTAGATCACTGGATTATCATTTGTCATCAGGGTTTACTTGAGTGGATTCTTTTTATAACATATGAGAACTTTTAATTTTCTTAAAATACTTATAAATGTTGATTTTGAGCCCATCAGAGTTTGGTTCCTTAAAGGCAGGGACATGGCCTGTCTTGGTCCCTTGTGTATCTTCAGTGCTTGTAATGGTACCTGGCACACAGTAGGGGCTCAACAATACTTGTTGCCTGACCAAATAGAGAAATGAGAAAGATAACAAAATTCTTAGTGCATGTGTAGATATGAGTTTTATCAGGGCTGACCTAGGTGGAGATTTAAGACTAGTACTGAGTTGTAAATACTAGATACATCACTTTCCTCTTCAGAATGTCACATAACATGAGCTTTTATATTGCTCACAGAAACACCTTATGTTTCGTGTGAAGCTTTTCTTCTACCTGGATGGCACATTTGCCCTTTTTTTTTGGTTCACTTTTTTACTTGGCTAAATTTCTACATTCTGTAAGATTTAGCCTGGGGGACACTGTACTCCAGGAAGTATTCTTTGACTGTTTTTGCCCCCTCATCCCCACTGCAGCTCATCCTCCCTGGGTCTGGGTTAGATGCTTCTGCTCTCTGCTGTGGTACTAGCACACTGAACAGGTCTCACCGTGCTCTGCTGGTGCAAGTTCCCATGCCTTCTCCATGACGCCCTGAGGTTCTTGAAGGCAACACCGTATCTTCTTTAGCTCTGGTTCCTAGCATCATACCTGAGAGGTGTAGACATTTGACCGACTCTCTTACTCATATCAATTGCTAAACTGGACTGTTGTGTACAGTACTAACGGCCTGAGAGGTAAGCGTTTAATATCCCTGCATGATTGTGGTTGTGGTTGCTATTCTCCTATTTTAAATGTAGTTATCAGAGGTTGAGGAAAAGGACCTATCTCTTTTAGTTTTTAATATATTTGGTGCAATTTAAAAATGTGGATAAAGCCAAGAATTCATAACTAATAAATAACATCATTAACTTTCATCCATGTATTTACCAAAAAAGATTGAGCTTTTATCAAGACAACATTGCTTTGTCTATGCATTTTCTCTTGCTTGGAGGTAAGAGTAGAATGCTAAAATGCATTTTGTGTCTGGGTAAAAGGCTGCGCTTGATAATTGTGGAGCTGACATGAAAGGCTGCAGCGGCTCTGAAGGGACTGCTGTGTTTCAGAGTGTTTGGATGGATGCCATCTCCTTGAGCGGGGCTTGCATGTCTGTGAAGCACATTTTAGCAAAGCAAGCAAATGCTGATAAACCATCCTCGGAGTAAGAGCAGGAAAGAGGCAAACAACCGAGTGTTTTTTTAACATGAGACGTGCAGAGAGACACGGTCCTGAGAACAAAACAGCCAGGATGTTTTATGTCTTTCTAGGAGAGAGGAGGGAAAGGAAGACACAGAAACCAGGGATCGTCATAATAAACACTGTGAGAGGATTACATATCACAGCCCGAGGAAATGTTTCTAAACTATGATGTCCTGGAGCTGCTGAGGCCACATGCAGGGAAACAGCCTGCAGCCGTTAGGCAGGCCTGAGGGGCAGGTGCTGCCCCCAGAGGGACGGTTGTGCACACCCGAGTGTCTCTACCTCGGCCCAGAACTCTGCGGGTTTTATCTGCGGGCTGCACAGTGGTCCTCCTTTACTGGCCTGACAGGGGATCTTGATGCCCATCCTGGGTGACTGCATGTCAGGGTCCTCCCTAACAGGCAGCAGCACGCAGGCCCCTCTGCCTTGTCTTGGAAGGAGATGGCGTGGATGAGGCCCAGACCCTTCTGGGGCCCTTGACGACACACCGCACTACAGTACAGCTGAATATATCGGTGAATTGTTGAAGGGTGGTGTAGCGTAGGTCAGGAGTCAGCACACTTTTTCTGTAAAGGGATATGTGTTAGTCTGCTAGCACTGCCATAACAAAATGCCACAGACTGGATGGCTTGAACAACAGAAACTTATTTTCTCACGGTTCTGGAGGCCAGAAGATCAAGACCAACGTTCCTGCTGATTCAGTTCCTGATGAGGCCTCTCTCCCTGGCTTGCAGACGGCCACCTTCTCTCTGTGTCCTCACGTGGGCTTCCCTCTGTGCACGAGGGCATCCCTGGTGTCTCTGTGCTTCCAAATCCCCTCTTATAAGGACACCAGTTGGATTGGATTAGGGCCCACCTAACTGCCTCATTTTAATTCCATCTCCCTGTTAAAGGCTCTGTTTCCAAATACAGTCACATTCTGAGGTACTGGGGATTAGGACACCAACATAGTTCGGCCCATAACAGGGTAGATAATAAATATTTTAAGCTTTTGCAGCTACTCATCTCTGTTGTACTGTGAAAGCTGCCTCAGGCAGTAGGAAAATGAATGAATGTGGCTGTGCTCCAATAAAACTTTATTTATGGACACTGAAATTTGAATCTCATACAATTTTCACACATCAGAAATCTTCTTCTTCTTTTTATTTTTTTCATTCACTTAAAAATGTAAAACCCTTCTTAGCTCATAGGCTGCCTAAGAACAGGCAATGGGCCAGATTCAGCCAACGGGTTGCAGTTTGCCGACCCCTGGGTTAGGATACACGTTTCCATAATCCTGTCAGATGAAATGCTGTGTGTGGCAACCAGTCCTCACAGGTCTCTCTCTGTAGCTGAGTGGATTTATGTGGGAAACTCATGTCCTGACAAGTATTTTCATAGAGGACTTAGCCTGCTATGGAGATGTTTTGCTCTTGGCTGAGATACCCTTGGACACGGTGAATAAAGCTGTTGTCACTGTGAGTGTTGACAGAGTCCCTCCCTGGTGCCGAGGCAAGGAACTGTGTCACACACACACTCTAGTAGGTGCAGTGGTGAATGGCTTCTAATAAGTTCCCTGTTGGAGCTCTTGTCTTCTGGATGATGGGTCACAGGTTTGCATTCAGTTAATATCCTTTGCCATTTGGAGCTTGACTTAATTCCAATGACCTGCGGCAGTGCCTAGGGGAATAAATCAATAGTTTCTATAATCCCGTCACAGGACAGCGTTCCATTAACCATCACCAGTAGTGGCCCATTGGAGCAGGCGATGAAAGCCGTTATGTGCCTCTTCCTCCTGCTTCTCTCCCTAGTTTTGAGTTTGCCCAGTGAGCTTACTGCCAGTTCTCTATCCCTCAGTGAAGAAGGGAGACTCAGTCTTAGGGCAAATCCTACACTTTGACCATAACCCCCATCAAAGAGTATCCAACTCACTGGGCACCCTCTGCAATCTGTGCCCTCTTTCTGGGCTGGAATGTAAGCGGATGTAAGCTGGGCAACGAGAGCATTGAGAAAGCGTGGGCATTTTAGGGCTGAGGCTGGGTTTGTGTAGAGTCCTGATGTTTGGTCTGTCAGCACTGCACCCAGTGCTGCCCAGTGGCTGCCATTCTGCGCTGGCAAGCCCGTCAGTAAGCGGGTTTTCATTAGTCTAAACATGAGAGGGTACCTCATCCTATATGGATATGGATAGCATTCTCAATCAGTTCTGAAACTGACTCTGACTAAAGGTTTTAATAGGTTTCCCATCTCCCTTCAAATCTAGTACAACCCCTTCCCCCAGGGCAGACACATGAAGGGAAAATACCTGGTGAAGGTCAGCAAAGGCCAGAATCAGATGCCCACCGCAAGCCTTTCAGCCTGCTCGCAGTTCTCCCTCCACCAATTCCTGCAGTGTGGGGACGCCAGGCCTCCGTTCTTGTCCCGGGACTTCCATGGCCAGCCCTCCTGTAGAGCATCTGGTACAGACCTGGCAGCTTTAGGTCAGACTCTTGAGCAGAGTTTGGCAGAAGGGGAGTAGCTTTGATTAACTTGCATACCACCAAGTGAAACTGCAGAATATATTTGGCTCGCTGGGGTTGGTAGAAACAGAGATATTTTCAGAGATATTGTCAATCGCTGGGGAAACTCGAAGCCCTAAGCAGAAGGGAGAGGCACGCAGCGCCGGCCTGGGGGAGGGCGCAGCCTGGTTGCATCTGCACAATGCTGGCTGCTGACTGCTTGGATCCAGCCTCTGCAACTGAAGCTAGAGCAGGAGGTGGGGCCCAGGGGGCTGGCGGTGTTGTGTAGGAGGTATCCAACACAGCCTCCGGGGCTCTACTGAAATCCATTCGTCTGAGTGTCAGAGTTCATCTTAAAGTAGTGGCCAGCTACGCTCTCCAGAAAGACTCAGTCCAGTTGTATGAGTCATAAAAGACACTACAGAACCCACTGCTGTAGCTGCTCTCCAGACCATGATTGAGAGCACCAGCTTCCTCTCCCCCGCCCACACGAATTTCCTTCATCATCGGCCAATGTTTCAGCCACTCTGCCCTGCAGAGGTGAGGCGATCCAGCGCTTGTCCCGGAGGCTGGGCGTGGGCAGTGTGGTCTTTTCTTCCTTGTGCCAGGATTGGTTGCTGCAGAGGCCTGCTCCCTGTTAAAAGCACCACGGGCAGCCCAGGTGCTTTTTTGTCCTGCCGCACCAGCATGAGGAGACAGAGCAAAGAGGTGGGAGTTGTAGCTTTAGATTTGGTGGAACTTCACCGTATCTTCTTGTGGAAGTGATCATCATGCTGGCAACCAAGACCTCTAATCAAGCAAACCTTAAGGTTACAGGGCTGGAAAGTGTAGTTTCCCCAAGTGGGTCTCTAGGACTGGTGGGTAGAAGGTTAATCCTGCTTCACCACTTGCTCCCAGGGGTGAGACTCTAGCCACTGGGGACCCAGCAGCCTACAGTGGCCTTTGGTTTAGTGCATATACTGCACCTGGAGGTGAAGCCTGTGTAGTAAATTCCCATTGGCAGGCATGCTGGATCATGACATCCTGAGGGTACAGTATACCCCTAAGTTATTCTGGAAATTCCAGATTCCTCCAAAGTGCAATCAGATTATTCATTCAACCCACCAATAGCGAACCCTGCTTGTGGTTGTTGAGGGTCATGGGAGCGATGCTGTTCATAGGAAGATGGTAGCCACTTGTTCCTCTTTGTCCAGTGCTGCCCAGCTTCTGCAAAACACACATGGCTGTGGAACTCTGGAATGAAGGGGGAGCTAAAGACGAGGAGAAATGCCAGCCCCAGATGACCTGAATGGTTTCACTTCAGGGTACCAAGATATGGTACAATGAGGTCTCTTCTTTGATGCTTTCTGGGGGGAGCGTGTGTGCGTGTGTGTGTTGTGTAGTATTTCTGCTATAAAGCATGCCTATTTTTTTCTTCTCTGATCTGGCATTTTGTTTTAACATTACCTAAAATCTGGTCTCTGAATTTAGTGGAATTATAGTCAGAGAGAAGGAAAAACAAGGGCGATGGCATTAGTTCCTGATCAGGTGTCCTTAATTGACATTATATAAGTTCTATGACTTCTGATTTCAGAATCACAGAATGTCTGTTAGATTCATATCTAATCAATATCAAATTATTGAAATGCTTACTAGATACCAGGTACTAAGCATGCTTGATTTTATCAAGAGAGAATTAAATATCCAGACTTAGCTACCAAGAAAATCTAAAATATATCTAAAAAATAGTTTGATTTTCATTTTTTGAGAACATATATTCAAAGAAAATACAACTATGGTTTTCCAAAATACAGTTGTCTAAACAGTCATCGGAAAACCAGAAATAATTAATCAACAAGTAAGCTGAGGAATCCATAAGAAAAGGCAGCTCAAAGCTGTTCATGTCTTTCTTAATGTTCAGTGACTTAGGAAATATCCAAACTTATTCACTTACTATTTTGTATTGTTTAGTCATTCTTGTTTGTTTCCTATGTTTTTATGAGTTTTTCTGTATTTTTTGGTCATTGGTACCAGATGATTTAACAAATATGTTTTTTTTTTCGTTTCTTAGTTGGCCCTGGTTAATTGTTTAATGGAATTTAAAAGATTATATCAAAAGG
Organism: Ceratotherium simum simum; assembly: GCF_057802395.1. Lineage (NCBI taxonomy): Eukaryota > Metazoa > Chordata > Mammalia > Perissodactyla > Rhinocerotidae > Ceratotherium > Ceratotherium simum. The sequence goes on from NC_141913.1 coordinate 56,484,002, forward strand.
AAGTATTTTTCTCTCTTATCCGCTTGTAATCTAATATCTATATTAGCATTTCTATGTAAGAAAAATAGGCACTCTAGAAATGAATAGGTAACAAATTGGCTCATTCTTGAATCACTGAGAGGCCAAAACTCGGGAGGAAAGGATTGAATTGGATTAATTAATATGAATCATTGCTATGAAAATGAGTCATAGGGAAGCCACTGTTAGAAATCTCTTGGGAACTTGCTCTTTTGAAAACATGTGAGAAAAGTCAGAATCCAATGGGGAGGCAAGTGTCTCTTTATGGAGTCTGTTTGTTGGGGTATTTTGAAAAGCTAAATTAACATGTAATATGGTGAAAAATAAAATAAATGTAAGGTTATCATTTAGATCTGTAAATTTAAACTCAATTTAAATTCTCTAAAAATATTATAGGTGCATTAAAACTACCAAATTGGTATGCCATAGAGAGCGTGGGCTAAAAGTTTTGAAGGCATTGGAACTATAAGTATTCCTACTGTTTGGAATGGTTGAAATAGCTTCTGATAGTGTAATTTCGGTGTGCAAGACTCAATCAAGTATGAAGACTATGAAAATGTTCAGAAAGTCTTACTTATGATTGCTGAGATACACGTGTGTGTGGGTGATTACTTAAATAGCAGTAAAATATGTTGGCCAAGTGTAATTGTTTCTACGTTGGCAGCAATTTACTATAAAAAGTAGTCAGATAAATCACTGCTTACAGTTCTCATTGACTCTTTGGGGGAGAAAAGACAAGGCTCTTTATTGCTATTGATGTTTTACTTCTTTGGGTGAAATATTTCCCACACTATCAGGTACTCTCAGATATAAATCCTGAGAAAACCTTGTTAGTTCATTTAAACATTAATCCATTTTTCAAATATATAGAGTATCCATATGTTTAGCACTAGATTTAGAACAAAATAAATGAAGCTGAACAATCAAACAAATCTTCATATATTTTTATTTAAAATCTGAGAGAGAGTTATCTCATTTTTCTCATTCTCTCATGTTCTGCCCACCTGTGATGCCCAGATTTAATCCTACTGCTTGAGCTGAGGTCAATATTTATTTTTATAATTTAAAAATGAACTTCCATATGTAACACATAAATATATTCCTATGGTTAAAAATTCATATGATACATATGAATCTAAATCTCCATTGACCCCAATCAATCTCATTCCTCTTTTCAGAGGTATCCAGGAGTGTTAGTTTTTTGTTACGTAACAAGTTTCTGCAAATTTAGTAGCTTAAAACAGCACCCATTTGTTATCTCAGTTCTGAAGGTCAGAAGTCCTGGGGGCTCAGCTGGTTTCCCTGCCCGGGGTTTCACAAGGCTGAAATCAAAGTATCTGCCAGAGTTAAGCATCTCACCTGGGGGCCCAGGGTCGTCTTGCAAGCTCAATACTTCTTGGCAGAATTAAATTTCTTCTCGTGCTTTCCATGTGGCTCCCTCCATCTTCAAACCAGCAAGGCTCCCGTCTTTCTCATGCTTTGGATTTTCTCCTAGTGCTGCCTCTCTTGACTTCCTCTTCCTCAGCAGGGACTTTTAAGGGCTCATGTGATTACCTTGGGCTCGCACAGATAATCCAAGGTGATCTTCCTATTTTAAGGTCAATTGATTTATGATCTAAATGATGTCTTTGCCGTGTAACTCGTGGGCGTGACACCAGGGGACAAAGGTCATGGGGGCCAAAAATCTGCCTACTAGAATATGCTGTCAATTTGGTGCTTTTTGAATTAATGTTTTTGGAGTCAAATATGTAGCTAACTTTTATGAATTGCCTGTAAGTACTTGACAAGAAGTCATTTTCATTATTTTCTGAGTTTCCTATATAAATTATATATAACATTAATTATGTTATTTAAATCCTTTAAACTTTGACTTGGTTTTGTCTACTAGCTTTACACTTTGTCATCTCCTACTATTAACTTGTTTCTGCCCATTTCTCCTTGTATCTCCTGTAATTTTTGCTTTATAGATGTTGTGGCTTTGTTATTTGGAGCATAGGTATTCCTAAGTTAACTTCATGGTGAATTGCACCTTTTGGAATTTGAAGTACCTATCTTTGCCCTTGTAATGTGTATATTTTTTGTCTTGCAAAGGTTTGGATTCTATATTTTACAGCATCTTTTATAAAGATCATGATTTCTCTCCCTCTCTCATTTTCTTTCTCTCTTTTTTTGTTTTGTTTCATTTTCATTTCCTTTTACGATCAATCTTTTCAGTTCTGTTTAGATTTTTCTTTTATATACAGTTGTTTTTGTTTGGAATAAAACTTTTTTTAAGTTGAGTTTAGCTCATTTACATTTATTGATATGAAAGATAAGTTTGGTCTTAGTTCTCTTATATTATATTGATATATTTTTTGATTTTACAAATATTAAAAAGCGTTTGACTAAGATGTCTCTGTTTCTTTCTGTTTTTGTTGTGTATGTGTTGTGTAGTGTTTCTGATATTATAAGGTTTATATTTCTGTGGTTTCATTCTAGGGGTTGTTATATTTTAAATTCCTCATTTTATAAAATGTTCGGCCACAGATTTTTCTGTTCTTGGGCAACATTTTTCTTCTGGTGAGTGTTATTCATCTGTTAATAAGTTTTACTGACCTCTTCCCTCTTATTTTATTTTTCATTATTGCATCTTTGCAATGATACCCTGCCAGTTTCTTCTGTTTTATGTACCTTTGAATGAATTGGGCTTTCCTGGACCACCTATTTGCAAGTTTCCTGTGGGATATTAGACAGACCAGAGCAGAATTCCTTTCTAGTTGCTTTTCTTTTCCTCTGCTTTGGAAACTGTGACTTATTTGTAGTCGTATCTCATCTGGTTTTTGAAACAAAACTGCATCCGTTGGGGCTTTTTTTGGCAGCTCGGCTCAATCTATTTCTCACAACCGTGGTGGCAAAAAAGGGATCTAACGCCTGCCCCGAGCATGTGTCCACACGTCTGGAAGTGTAACATTTATGTTCTCTGAGCTATGCCGCCTTCTGCGCTGCTCCCATTCTAGCTCAGGATTTTTTCCAGGTCTTACGTATGTTCTGGGGCCTAATGTTTATAGGAGTCTCCTAGTCTCCCTGAAAATTGATATCTGGGAGGAGAAGGAAAGAGCCCTGCTGATTCATGAGCTGTGTTTATACTGAGATGATGGATGGGAGAAGAGGAGGTCTCTGAAAGTTTTAAAAATTTGGATATGGTTCTTTGCATGTGTTATATTTTGCAAATATTTTCTCCCAGACTGGGCTTGTCTTTTGCAGTGGAGATTATAGTTTTTGTAGAGTCACACTTATCCATCTTTTCTTTATTGCTTCTCTGCTTTGTGTCTTGTTTAAGGAAGATTCCCACCTCTCCCCAAGCTTATAAGCAATTCCCTGTTTTTTCCCATGCTACCAGAGTTTTGTTTTTCATATTTAGTCCTTTAATATATTGAGAATTGATATGTTATTAATATTATGCAGGGGTTTAAACTTAATTTTTAAAAAAATTTATGGCCAATTGTTCCAACACTGCATGGGCAAATTGAATAATCCTTCCACACTGCTTTGGAATGCCACCTTTTCAAATTTTCAGCTCTAAATAACTAGGATCGCATATGAATACTTTCTTTGGTTTCATTGATCTATGTATCATTCCTGGCACCTTTACCCATGCTGTTTAATTTCCTGTAGTTTTATATTATGTCAGGAAAGTATTCTCTCTTTCCTTTTTTCAAAATTTCTTTGCCATTCACGTTGTGTTTCTCTTTTACGTGACTTTTAGCATTAGCTTGTCAAGTTTTGCAAAGTTCTATAAACATTAGGATACTTATTGAACTTTCATTGAATATATAAATTAATTTAAGGAAATGATCAGCAGTATTGGTATTGAGTCACCTCGTATAGGAATGGCTCCTCACTTTTTCATCTTGTCCTTCAGAAAAGTTTCAGAATGTGTATCATCTAGGTCTTGCACATTTCTTGAGAGATTTATTCATAAGTGTTTTATAGTTTCTTTAATTTTATGGCTCTTGTGAATGGAATTTTATGTTGTATTATTCATTTGGTTATTGCAAGTATAGGGGAAAGCTATTGGTTTTTCCTTGGTTAATATTGTACACAACCATTTTTATGGTTTCAGTCTTACTCATGTTATTCTTCAGAGCTGGAATGTTTCCCTGCCACTTCTCTCTATCTTATTTATCATTCAAGGGTGAGCTGAAATCCTAGCTTCCTTCGTGAATGTTTTTCCTGAAAACTCCTTTCCTTAACAACTTCCGTTTTCTCTGAAAAGACTTGCAGTCTACTGGCACAATTAAGGTATTCGTACTATCTTTATTGTTTCATAAATGTTTTGTTTTCTTTTCAGATTATAAACTGCTTGATGACTATGACCAAATTTCAAAATTATTCTCTTTACACAAATGATGTAGTGCTGAGATTGTGATTGTCAGTAAATACTTGATCTAGTAACCATTCATTTGTACATAGAACTGCTATTATTTTAGCATGTTAATTATCATATTTGTTGGTTCTTATAATTCTAAAAATATTTATAAAGAACACATGCTTTACAAAAGATTCTGCTTTCTCCAGTTTTTGCTGAAGCAATCAATGATAATAACTAAGATAATCTTTCCCCAGCTTAGACAATTGCTTTTCTGGAAAGAATTTGAAATGCGAGCAAAATTCTGAGAAGGCAGTCTTCTAATCACATATTCTCATTCAAAAAGAATGAACAAGAGTCATGGATTGGAAGTTGTTCCATTTCGTATGCAGTTTCTTTGGTCCTGGATGTAATATACCCTGGAGCATTTGTCATCATAAGAGGACGAGGTTTATGAGCCTGAGACCCAGGAGGTCAGATGTGGTGTGCTGCTGCGTTGCCCGTTACTGTTATTTACATTGACACTGGAACTGAATTGGTTTCCTGTTTCTTTTCATTTAATAATGTTTACATTGTGGAAATAAGCTGGCAATAAAATTTCTTGGCCATTTTTAATCTAGCCGGTGAATTCTGCTTTCTTTGGGAGTAGAATGGCTGCGTGGTTGATTTTGTGACCTTCTTGTCCCATTGCTCAGCCCACCCCTGCCCCACGCCATTCAGTTTCAAGATGCCAATCTGTTTGCCTGCATCACCTGCTCAGCTGGCTGCTTCAGGGAGCCTGGATATTCGTGTTAGCCTCACTTTGTATTACACTTGAGGGATTAATTACCAGGTACAAGCCTGTAAAGAATCTGGAAGAATATAAAATGCTTTAGTGCAGGCTTAGCAGAAGGGAAGTTTGAATCAACTTATTAAAATGGTGGGCTTGGAAATCACATTTTATATGAGACGGTAAGCGACTTTAAGATGAGATTTCTTTATTTTCTTGGGCAGGGATCAAGAATATCTCATTCTGGTTCAGTTTACGGGTATATATAAGAAATATAAAATTAAATCCTTCAAATTATGATGCATGTATATGGGTAAATGCACCACCTGAAACACAGTCCATGCCGTAATTTTTATAGTTTGGAAGCTTTTTTTTTAGTACAAGCATAAACTGATAGCAAGACCACTGGGAGGGTGGGTTTTATTAAGGGTTCAATAAAAAGTCCCTGAGGGTACCTGGCATGTTCTTCCTAGGAGTCTTGAAAAATAGAGGAGATTGTCATTTGTCTGGAAAGAAAAAGATGAAATATCTTCTCACCGTATGCTAATGACTAGGGAAAGTATCACATAGGTAATGTCTATAGCTATATCCTCAAAATACCCCCAAAGGAGGTGTAGGAGTTTGTGGGTAATTGAAATATTTTGTATAATATTTTCATTTTAGGGTCTGACTTTGTTGTGAATTTTATGCCCTTGCTTGACAAGCACACAGGAGCTTGGGGTTGAAATTGGCATGCTCTTGAATGCTCATGCTGGGCCTTGGAACTGAGATTTACAAACATTCCTTTTCAGCTGGGCAGCCAGAAGTATATGCCCCTGGAAGTATAGCTTTGGGAAAAAAAACAAAGATCTTGCACAAACTTGTGATGAGAAGGCCTAACAGTTTTCTTCAGCAGCCACACCGAACAGGGAGTTTTGCATCCTAGTCAGGTTAGATGGAAACCAAACAAATGAGCGAACCGGGCACATGGGGTAATTAGTAATTCTCTTACATCGGGACTCCTGTGCCTGGCGCAACCCCGGGACTGAGCTGCATGCTACTTTGCCACATAACTCTTCCTCTCAATTGTCATGGTTTTTTTTCAAGACTGGTTCAGCCTCATTGTTATTCTGCTTGTTCTGTGATACCCCTGCCTGGAGGCTGCTGTAGTATATACCTCACTCTATAGATATAGATGATATAGATGGAGAAATATTCCTTTCTCACAAACGGTGGAATAACGAAGGTAGGGTATGGAGAAAGAAATCTTTCTGGTTCTAAATTGGAAACTGTAGAGCTGAGCACATTCAAGCAGGCATGAAAACATCCTGGTTAATCCTCATGACACTGATATTCCCCTCGGGGGTCTCGTTACTTCAGAGGAAAGGCTGCCAAGAGACTGAAGAGAACATGGTCCATTCCGGAAACAACCAGCATTGCCCATCAGTTTGATGGGAAAGTTACAAGCACAAAAGGGCTTTCCTCTTGTTCTTTTAAGCTTATTCTGAACTTTGATATAGGCTCTGCTGTCAGAGATTTTGTTAATAGCCCAAAGGAGAGTCCTATATTTGGCTAGAATAAAAATGAAGCTTCCTGTTAAGGATGCAGAGGTCTGTGTATCCATCAAGCGCCTGGTGATCTGATTCTTTTCAACTTAGCTTTGTGACTGTTATTTCTGGAAACTGGAACCCTTCCAATGGGGTCCTAAGGTGTCAGTCCTAAATCAGTCAGGAAGGTTATATACTTTATTCTTCCTGGACCACTTGTCCAGGTGGAAGCTAGTGGGAACCTGAGGAGAAACCCGCTCTTTCCCTATTAGTTATAAAATACTTCTCTTGCGTTGTACTAAATTGGGCATGTAAAAGCGATAGGGCGATAGTCACGGGAATGGACAAGGGATTATGACATCCTGGGAGTGTCCTCCCTGCACTGGGCTGTGAGCATTTATGTTGATACCATGTCTTCTTGATCTGTTTTCTGCTGGGCGCCAGGCACGTAGCAAGCATTCGATAAATACTAGTTTATAAATACATGAGCCTTAGGATAAAAAGGCACTAATTATTTTATGTTAAGTACGAAGCTACTATAATAAGTATGATTTTAATGGAAAATATGTAGCAAAATTTAGAAGTTTAAGCCTTATGTCTCTAGGAATATAGTCATGCACTGCATGACGATGTTTTGATCAATGACGGATGGCATATATGATGGTGGTCCCATAAGATTAGTGCCCTGTAGCCTAGGTGTGTAGTAGGCTGTACCATCTATGTTTGTGTAAGCACACTTGGTGGTGTTTGTACAACGATGAAATCACCTAACGACACATTTCTCAGAATGTATCCCTGTTGTTAGGCGACACATGACTGTAACGAAATAGGAAATAAAAGGGACATTTTAGCTTTCACATCATATCTAAAAGCTAAGCTCTGCCTGAGTTTTTGAAAGTTAAGTTGTTTAGAAGCAAAGACTACCCAAATGAGAACAAGCAAAGACTACCCAAATGAGAACAAGCAAAGGCTCTTTATTCATAGCTTGCTCTAGCAAGGAGGTCGGCCACCGTTACCTGGCTTTGGTAGAGACTCAGAGGTAGGCAGGGGAGTGGGGAAGCTCTATAGTGAGACAAGGAAGGCTCAGGTCCACCTGATTGGAGGGTAGGGTATGCGGAAGCTGCACGGGGCTAACTAGAAATGGGACATCCTATGTGATTGGTTAGTGTGCATATTTGGCTCTTTCTGGCTGGTCTTAAATTGGATGTGAGGGCAAAAATTAGGGAAACTGTCAGTTACTGATCAAGTCCCGGCTATTTAGGGCTGATTGTTACAGGGGTTATTGTTCGGCTTCCTGGACTGATTGCTGGAGTTAATGGTCTCACTTCTCACAAGTCTGACTTGTAGATAGTAGGTTAGTTTCCAGGGCTGGTTACTGGAGATAGTGAGTTAGTTTCCTGGATTGGTTGCTACAGACTGTGGGGCAGAGTTCAGTTTTTCTGTGTGGTCTGGCCATTGTCCATTTCTATAGTCTGTCTCTCATAGTTTTGAGACTATGAGACAGCAATGCTGAGAGTCAAAATATTTGAAAACATATGGACAACTCTTTACATTATAGGAGTAAGCTTAGCCAAATGTTTGTTGATGTATAAAAAAGATCTTCTTTGTGCTCACAAGGCTTTGTAACATTCTCGAAATGGAGTGATTCTGACCTTAATTTTTGGGAGCTCTCTGGGCTGTAATTAGAAAAGTGCAACTGAGAGAGGATTTTCCAAAGTGACAGTGAAGGAATCCAATTTATTTAGCTTTGCAATTAGAACAAAAGTGATTCCTGAAGACAACAGGGATGATAAATCATTTTGAAGCAAAATGTGCAGAGATGCACAAAGTGAGGATAAAAAACCCTGGAAGAGAAAGTCAGGAGGGTGCAGGTGCCCAGAGGTTGCTGCACAATGAATGGATGTCTTAAAGATCAGGTGTGCCATCAGCCCACACACAAAGTGGAATTAAAAAAGACCACGGAAAATTACAAGAGCATAAGAAACAATTATAAGGAGAAGCAGTGATCAGATTAAAAAGCGTGTAACAAGAAAATACCTTGAAGTCTGAGGCAAATCATAAAGCAGGTACTTTATCAAGGAAAATGCTAAAATGATACTATGCTTGTAGAAAATACAGGTTTTGAATCTGGTAGTTTGACTAAAGATTGAGTGCTTCTCATTACGAAACAGAATAGATTTATTTATTTATTTATTTATTTATTTATTTATTTATTTATTTATTTCTGGTGAGGGCTTTTAAAGAGCAAAGTGACTACAGGTTCAGTGGTAATAGAAATGACGCAAAATCATAGAAGAGGGACACAGAATAAACCCTCCGTAGCTTATGGAACTTTTAATTTTGATCTATGAAAATTCAGCATTATCAATGTATGCTATTGTCATTATGGGGCTGTTAATTGCTTTTGTGAAATTTCTAGATTAAAAAAAATTGAGTGATGATTATATATTTTTGTACTCAGTTTATTTCATTTTAATTCTGAATTGCTTTCAAAGAGGATAAATTTTTGCTTTTGAAAAGACAGAGAATGAAGAAATAAACAACAAAATACAATCTCATTTTCACTACAAAATCTTTTCTCTCTCTCAGTCTGTTCTGGCTGCTGTAACAAAAATATCATGTACTGGACAGCTTATAAACAACGGAAATTTATTCCTGACAGTTCTGGATGCTAAAAGTCTAAGATTAAGGTGCAGGCAGATTCTGTGTCTGGTGAGGACCAGCTTCCTGGTTCATAGACGGGGTCCCCTCATTGTGTGCTCACATGGCAGAAGGGCTGAGGAAGCTCTCTTGTGTCTCTGTTATGAGGACACTAATCCTGTTCATGAGGGCTCCACTCACGTGATCTAATCCCCTCCCAAAGGTCCCAACTCCTAATACCATCACATTGGGGATTAGATTTTAACATGTGAATTTTGAGGGGACACAAACATTCAACCTGTAGCACTCTCCAAATATATCTAAGATCTGAGCAAGAAAAACTCTCCAGATAATAAAACAATTTATTCATTATGAATGTTACTGTATTTATTAAAGGGAATTTAGCAAATACAGACACATAGAAAGAAGAGAAATGCTAATGAATAATTCTATCATTCAAATAAAATCTTGTTTAAAAAGCTTTATTTTAAATTTTCTTCCAGTGCTTTTTCCTTGAGTATAATTTTTTTAACATGGTTTTTCCTTTTTTTAATCAATTATTATATTTTATTTTCTTCACTAATCATAACATTTATAATTTAGAGAAAAAAAAAATCACATAACTCACCTTCTGTGTTTCCTACCTGGAAGGACAAATTGGGTACCTTTGCTTCACCAAGTGTTCTTATTGGTTATTTTATGAGAACAGTCCTTTTGAGGCCAATCTGTTTTAGGTAGTAAAATGCCTTGGCACTCTCATGGGGACATTTCCATACTTACATTTCTTAACTTGAGATTACACTTCTCTTAATTTTGGGAAGGTAACTGGTTTAAAGTTATACAAAAAGGCTTTGTTTTTAGCCTCTGGAGTTGTTGTTATTTTGCCCCTACGTGTGTCCTCTTCCTTTTAGTAGAACTTTTTAATATGCCAACTTTCAAGCACTCACAAGAGTGGAGAGAGAAGCGCCTGTGTACCATCAGCACCTTTAGCCATGAGACCTACTTTCCAGTTTGAGTTTGAATCATGGGGTAAAGTTCTACGAGGAGCAAACGTTTTTGGAAGAATGTTTTGCATTTGATAACAAGATTATTCCCATAAAAAGAAACAGCAATCATAATGAAGTATTTTGCTTTAAATTTTGATTGACTTGTCCATATTTTCAGCTTCCTTAATGTGGTTAATTCAACCAGCTTTCAGAATTTCAGGTGATGATGCTCCACAGGATTTTTGTGATTGGGTGTTTTATCAGAAACCTGCACCCCATAATCCTCTCTCTTTTATTTTTAACTTTGATTTTCCTGTTCTTTGATTCTTAGTTTTGACTCATTTCTTGGTATTAAAGGTAGTTTTTCAGTCTTTTGCAAAAGGAATAATCTGTAGATCATAACCTTTAAAATTCCTTAAATATAGTACGTTGTTGCCCTATTTTGTCTTATGGCATTTAGTATAGAAGACAAAAATATATAAAGAAAAACTATTTTTCCTTTTTAGATAACCTCTTTTTTGTTTTTTTATTTCCTATGCTGTGGATTAAAAAAAAATCCTTGCATCAAAATCACTGTGTGTCTGGGCCGGCTCCGTGGCTTAGCGGTTAAGTGCACGCGCTCCACTGCTGGCGGCCTGGGTTCGGATCCCAGGCGCGCACCGACGCACCGCTTCTCTGGCCATGCTGAGGCCGTGTCCCACATACAGCAACTAGAAGGATGTGCAGCTATGACATACAACTATCTACTGGGGCTTTGGGGGGGGGGGGAAATCACTGTGTGTCTGCCTGGAGTGTGTCCCTTTCTGAATAGTTCTTGAGAAGGCTCTGTTGTGTGTCCCTCACATCTTCTCAGTGTCTATTTGTTTATCCTCTTCTCTGCATCACAAAGATCTTCTTACACATCCCTTCCCAGATAAAATCATGGCTGCCTTTTGCGCGTACTTACTATGTGCCAGGGACAGGGCTTTCTGTACCTTATGGGCTTATTTTGTGTTTGTCATCTGCGTCCCAGATTCAATTTTCTGTAGCAGCAGTTTAGCTGTATACTATCTCCAATGTCAATGTTAATGTTCTTTTCCATTTAAAAATATATCTGCAATTTTCTCTTCTTCTACTCATTTTCTGCCCTCTTGGCTTTTTTCAATATAGCCTCTTCTTATTTTCCCCTTATGACTTTCTACTACTATTTCATAAAGAGAGTGATTACTTCAGTCTTTTCTTCTTCTTTTTTTTGTGGTGAAATATACATAACATAACCATTTTAAAATGCTGAATAAATTAGCCAGTCACAAAAGGATCATATTGTATGATTCTACTTATATGAGGTTCCCAGAGCAGTCAAATTCATAGAGACACAAGAGAGAAGGGAGTAGCTGAGAGGGGTAGGGAGAGAATGGGGAGTTACTGTTTCATGGGTGCAGAGTTTCGGTTGGGGAGCATGAAAAAGTTCTGGAGATGGATGGTAGTGATGATTGCATAATAATGTGAATGTACTTCATCTTGAGTCTTGTTTTCAAATGCTAACAATTTATAGACGCTTTTTCTCTTTTTGTGCTGAGTTGTTTTTAGGGCTGTGGTCAGAATCTTTGGGATAATGTTCCCTTTCTATGATTCTGCATTTTTTTGTGTGTGACCCTACTAGTGTACACTCCCCAACCTGCCCACCTTTTTTTATACTCATTCTCATGTTAGGAGAGATCTGTGATCTATGCAGACTTGCAAGTTGGGGCTCTGGCCTCACTCATTATCAACTTGGGGGCCCCTGAGTCCCCTTCTCAAATCTAGAACTGGATGGTAGGCTAAGATGTGCATTTCCTAGCCCAAACCCCAGGATCTACTCAGTTTTTAACTAGTGTTCCTATTCTGACACTGACCATATATACAAAATTTAAAATAAAAATGTGCATTGCTGCGTGTATTGCTGTCTTTACCTCTCCTGCTTTACTTTACCTGCATGGGCTGTGTTTTCCGGGATCAAATTTACAATTGTCATTTCTTCTTTCTCTCTACTCCAGTTGTCATCTGGAGGTTGCAGCTTCTAATTAGACTGGATTATGAAGGAGAATTGTTAGTGGGGAGAGAAGAACTATACACTGGTTTTCTTAGAAACCACCTCCCAATATTAAAGTCGTGGTTATACACGAAATGTCTGAAAGAGCCAGGAAGGTAAGAAAAGGAAAGAAGGGGTCCTGTTCGGGTCTGTGGGGACTTGGGGAATCACGTCCAAATAAAACGACACTTGCTGCTAGCCTTTGTAATAGTTGCCAGTTCTTTTGATTTTTCACCAAAAGACAGAAATCTAGATTTTGTGAAATCACCTAATTGTTTAAACACTAAATAAGACTGAAACAAAACTATAGACATAAAATATACTATATGTACCTAACAAAGCCTGATCCATAGGCTTAAAGGATGGCTGCCAAATGTGTGGTCTACACAGTGAGTCTGAACCAGGGGGCATTCCCTAGAGAAGAAAAAAGTATAATTATCTACATTAGGATGATGAGTTTTTCTCAGCATCAGTATAATTATCAATGCCTTAATTTGTGATAGGGTGTTGAATTCAATTTCCCACTATTTCTTGTACTTTGAACAGTAAAAACAGCAGAAATGTCAAACATTTCTTTTTAAACCCATGAAAATTTCCTTGTTTATTTCAGAACAAGTAAATAATATAAAGTATTAAGAGAAACTTTAGATTTAAGTTAAATGAGACATTCTGAATTCTTACAATATTCTTGTCTCCTCCAAGAATGGATTTCATATCTAAAATGTCTCATATTCTGGTCCTGGCTTTACACACCTGTGAATTTTCACCTTCATTGTGTGATTTTCTGCTTTAGCAGCAAGTATTAAAGCCAAAGCAATCTAGATAACTTAGCCTACTTTTATTCTATTTCTCTCCTTACATAAACAAAATAGCCAAGTATAGAATATGAGGCCATATCTTGCTCGTATGTTATTTTTAATGTGTTTCTGCTGTAAATGGAAACGATGCCCCTAAGATCTCATTCCTTGTGCAACATGGAGCATCATCATTCTTTTTACAGGAATGTGCAACAAAACAATTTTGTTCTGTCTCAGCTCCAGGGCGTGCATTGGCTACTGTGTTAGTCTGCTCAGGCTGCCATTACAGAATGCCACAGGCTGGGTGGCTGAAGCAGTAGATATTTATTTTCTCGTAGTTCTGGAGGCTGGAAGTCCGAGATCAAGGCCTGGCAGGGTTGGTTTCTGGTGAGAGCTCTCATCTTGGCTTGCAGACAGCTGCTTCTCACTGTGTCCTCACATGGCTTTCCCCTGTGCATGCTCACAGAGAGAGATGTCTCTGGTGTCTCTTCTTCTTCTGATAAGGACACCAGTCCTATCAGATCAGGGCCCCCCCTTACAACCTCATTTAACCTTAATTACCTCTTTAAAGGCCCCACCTCCAAATATAGTCACACTGGGGGTTAGGGCTTCAACGTATGAATTTTGTGGGGACACAGTTCAGTCCATAAGAGCTATCTTATAAACAGTTCCTCTTCAGGGAACCTCATTCTTTTCTGCAGTGCAGCATAGGGTGGAAGGACACAAATAATCTGATAGTATAAATTGTATGCTGGGATCACATAAGTGACAAATAAAGATCAGAGGTACAGAAACTATATAATCTTATGTTTCTTTCTTCATATTGATAGGGGAAGCTTTTGAGTTTACTTAGTATGAAAATAAAATATTTTTAAATGCCTAAAAGTTCACAATAATTATGTTATATATATAATATATATTATACGTGTGTAATTATACATGTACATATAAATATATAAAATGAGATAACATTTCCAGCTATCTAATTTATATTCTGAAATTTAATTTTGCAGATTGCTTAACCCAAGAGGAGTAGTGTGATGTGTTTGTTTTTGAAGTAATTACAATATAGAAAATGGCTTTTTAACTGGGATGGAAAAGCTCAGAATAAAGAAAATTAATTAGTGAAATAGCTGATAGTGTACATTTTCCTATTCTGAATGGAAGAAGCCTCTTTACCAGACAGCAACGGCGTCTCTATCGCAAAGTCTTAGTGCGTAGTCTCCGATAACTGTGATCCTTTTTTTATGTGGTTACAACCCAAACTTCGTAAATAGTAAATGTTGCTGAGGTGGATGCTCTTCTCTGGGTCACTGGTTAGTTAGCCAGCTTCTGCGTGTTCATTTATTAAATTGTTCATCATTTAGCTTTTCTATGTGTAGGGTTTTGGGCTACAGACTGAGGTCTCGGATGTGTAATCTCTACCAGTTATAAGGAAAAGGTAACTGACTGTATTCTCTTTGTAGGATAATTGACTGTGAACTTTTAGTTAGAGCAGAAGAGAACTATAAATGCCGAGGAATTCTAGGCTCTGCTTGTGGTGATTCTTCTTCACGGCAGGCACTCAGATGTCTCGAGCACTGTGATCAGAATGTCCCACTCAACTGCGCAGACCACTCGCTGAGGCTGGAGCTGCCCATCAACAGGGCCAGAAGTCTACAGGAAGAGGGAAGCAGCGCCAGAGCACAGGTGTCCATGCCACCTCGGCAGTCTTCCGAGTATTGCCGCCAGACCCTTTCTTCACAGGCTCAACGGGGATGGAGGAAGTGGGTGAGTGTCAGTCTGGTCTGGTTTCTAATCTCAGAAAACAAGAATTATGGCTCAACAGTCTATATTAAAATTCAGTTCTATTGTGATGATTTTCTAGTGATCTTCCCCAAGCATTATATAACAGGATTATATACAAGTTCCAAGATGTCAGGAAAGCTAGGCGTCTTGTCAATGGTGTCATCCAGATTTTAGCGCACTCCTGAAAGAGGTTTGTGTAACTTATCCAAAATGCATTTATGCTCCCCATCACAATAACTTCTTCAGCAGATCTTATAGTTTGTTTCCTCTTAAAAGACTCCCTTGTTAGACTTAAATTGATCATACTATTTCTTCTACTAAAACTTTATTTCAACTTGGCTTTTTATGGACAAAGAATTTCAACTTTGTGAGAGACAGAAAGGGAGACGAGGGTGAACGCTTGGTGAGGGAGGCATAGCAAAACGGTCTGAGGGCCATCCTGCAGTGACTGAGCCAGTTAAACCTTCGTACAAATGTAGGATTCAGACTGAGAAAGTTTCTTCACAGACTCTGCCTCTACTTTTTAATCATGATTTATTCTCTCAACAAGAGAGGATTTTCTTCGTGAAGTTCTGCTGACAAAGCTTCCATCATTTTCCAGTGTGGCTGGGTGTTGTTTATTTATGTGACTGCTGTACAAGCAGGCATAGAGTGATCTGAAAAAACCACACAGCTCCCTGAGATAGTAGAAGAGCCCAGAAGTTTCCTGCGTGTACATGTCAAAAAAGATTTGGTGCATGATAAACGAAGGATGATTTCAGTGTTTTAAGATTGCAGTTGAAGCATACATATAATTGAGTGATTGGGTTTGCATATCTTTTTAAAAAATAAAAAGTATAATGCAATTCACTCTCTCCCCTTTTCAGAGATTATTTAACATATTTAATATTTAAAATGTAAAAATTGCACTTAGCTTACTGAAATTGTGATATAAATACAGATTATACCTCTTCCTTTCTCAACTTGTGGCAAGATAACTACAGGCAAAACTTTCAGAGAAATATAGGCCGAGGGAGGAGAGTTTGAGTGAGAATGCAGAGGAGACAGAAAGTGCCTACTGGTTGAATAGTTCCTGTGAGATGAATGCTGCAGAAATTCTAAGAAATTCTAAGGCCCAAACAATATTTTTCTCCCAGGCTATAGGGTTTGGCATCTATTTTTGTCTATTGTTTTTCTCTTGCAATTATATACTCTGTACAGACCTTTAGTTTTTTGACAAAAGTTATGTCTGTGGCTAAATGGCATTATGTATAATAGAGGTCAGAATGTGACTGTATGCAAGCTCTTTCTTTATAACTGATATGTCCCTGATACACACAGTGACTGGTCATAGGAAGCCAGGGAGTACATTCATATGGATGCTTATCATGTAGAAGGTGAGGTGAAACAAGATTGCTAATGGTGGTCAACACGTAAACAATACGCAGTTTCTTTAAACAACTTATCCTCTTTCTAGAAGAATAGGCTTCGAGTGTTTTCTCTTGTGATCTTGTCTTGCATTATTCCTTTAGGATGTCAACTCAACCTTTCATGCACACCCACCATGAAATGGTTCTTTGGAGCCTTGCTGAACTTGTTCTCCTTGGGGTTAGCTCTAACCCTGGGAAGGAGGAAGAGTACAGAAAGGGTCCAGATGGAGCAAAAGCCTTATCCTCTTTTCAAAGAGCTTCAGATATTTCATTGCCACACCAAGTAAGTGTTTAGTGTGTTACTTGTCCTGAAAAATCTAAGTCCCTCTAGTTGGAAAAGTACTACCTGGAAAAATGGTTTCCTTCCGGTCATGGCTTATGTTCTAGCCCAGCTGATAGTGCCCCGCATTTGGGTTTTCATGAAGAAGAACAAGGGGCTTCAATGCATGTGCATATCGCTACTTCTAAATGGAAAGGAATCACAAACAGCTGTATGTGAACAAAATAGACAGACATTCTAGGGCTCCAGCATGTGAGACTAGACCTCATTTTAGAAATAGAGGGTTTCCAGATAGCAGAATAACTGAAATCGGAATTTGTAGTTACTCAATTGGCATAAGTTATTATTCTGTCTGGGAAAGTTTATGAGTGGCTATTTCCATGACTGTACATATGCATATAGTAGGCTCATAGATCTTTTCCACAGAGCTTTTATTTTTCAACTTTGTAACATGTCCAAACTCTTACTTCCTTCACTCTGTGATTATGTGGTGGGAAAAAGAAGTACTTTTATATGTATTTGGAAGTGTTACTTAGGCACTTCTCTAGGTTATGGAAAAGTTGACAGGTTAGCAGTGATTTTTCTGGGATTTGGTACAACCAATGCTTCTCGTGACTTTTTAGACAGCTATTTGTTGAGACTTCTAACACGTGAAACTGATCACTGAGGGAAGTGGATCAGTTTACATTAGGAACCTCACAATCTTTAGGGAGGTGAGGTACCAAAATTCTTCCCAAGATCCACTTGGAGATCTATCAGTGTGGATTATGGTAGCTTTGGCTGAGGTCCAGTGGCAGGGAAGCAAATGAAATCTCTTGTAATACAACTTCCTCAAAAAAAGTACGAGTCTAGGCTGGTGATTCAAACTCAAGGCATGGACCTAAGAGTTCAAGGAGTGAAATGGTTCCGACACAACCGATACTGGAAAGTTTGCTCAATTTAGTCACATTAGCACAGTGGTTCTGCTATGAGGAGAACTAGCTGAGCATGAGAGTGTGAAATGAGACAGACTGCAGTTTCAGCATCCAACATGTGCCCTCCACTGTGGCTTGCCCTGGGACCTGGACCAGAAAGGGCATCCCTGCATGCATAGAAAATCATCATGTGTCAGTTGGTGTAGGATCACTCCTGGCAGCAACTCAGTGTGGCAAAGAGAAACAGTAGCAGCATTCAACTCACTGGGTACCAGATCTCTTTACTGGCATTTGTACATAAGACTGAGACCTCATTGGACTGGATCTCAGGCAATTTGTATGAGGGGAGGTGGTGGGGTCTCATGAGGATGATGAGACTTCCTGTTAGGCAGTGGGGATCAAGTGACTTATTTGTTTGGAAAAAAAAAAAAGATATATAATCACATCTGTTTAACTTCCTTAGTGAAATATGACCTAGTTTCATAGACTGATTGTTCAGCAAATAACACTTTAAGTCAGGATATGTGATGATGTGAAGAAGGCATAATATTATCAACCCTTAACCAATTTAAAAAAATCAATATTTCTTACCTCTTTTTATCTACCTTCATTCAGGCAGCCATGAATTTTTTCTATATTTACTGCCCGCTGAATAGTGGTACCACAGAAATGTAAAGAGAAAGAAATTCTCAGCTTTTGAGTTTCAAAATGGACTTTTGTAGTCTGTAGTGGACATAATAGCCTTGAGAGAAAATACTTTTCGAGACCCAAAGGGAGGTAGGTTTTGGAGAATAAAATAACAGTTGCAATCTACTCAATGTTATACATTAAGAGAAAAATGATGTATAATAAAGATTATGCTTGAAAATCCTTAAATTTCAGGGAATGAGCTTCAGAAAGCTCAAAATTCAAGAATGAATCTGATCTTTCCTCTCTGCTTCTGGCTTTGGTATCCATTTCACCAAGATAGTGGAGATCAGTTTTAGTTTGAAGGGATGGGGTATGGTAAAGGCATTCTATGGCAAATAGAAGAATTTCTAGACCCCCTCCCCCATTTAAATTGAGAAAGTGTACTTGAATTTGCATACGTGACAAGCAACAACTGTGCTCCTCCATTCTGCACAAGAGGGGTTTAAAATCTCTCTGACCTGGGAAAGGGAGAAAGACTTTCAGTGGAGGGCAGGATAGTTAGATGTCTTTATATACATCTGGCTCAACCTCTAATGATATAACCCCTTTTGGGGGTCTCTGGCTCCATCTCAGAATTGTGCTTGATGGTTCTAGAAATGTAAGTATGGCTCAAATTTTTTTTCCCTTTGTTATTTCAGCATTGTGCTTTAGTAGAAAAATGGAAATGAGACATTTTATCTTTAGGCAATGATGGATGGAGAAAGATTCCTTCGTCTCCCATGATCAAATGCAGCCATAAAAAATGGCTGATATAGATGCTGAGGTCGTCATAATTTCTGCTTAGAAATATGTGGAGTGTTTAGATGAAGAAAAGGAAACTGGTAAAAATGTGGATATAAGATGTCTGGTGGGATGTAATAAAATGGATTTGGATATCAGAAGGGCAGGAGATCAAATATCTGACAGTTCTCTCTGATGATGTCATCTTAGCTAATTTTCTTAAAATCAGTTCATTACCATGAGGATTCAAGGAAGCATCCAAGTTCAATTTTGAAGTAAGCGAAAATATTCATGTCCTAGTTTATAGCCTAACAGTATCACACCTGTTGCAATAGTGGTGAATTTGTGGATGCTATGTAAACTTTCATACATTTATATCAGTAAATTCCAGTTTAAACTGATGAATACCGCAAATGTTGAAAAATATGTCCACGTGGAGTTAAGAACTCAAATTCAGAGGGATGTCCATGGAACGGTGAAGAAAAAAGAGAGCATCTGACGAGGCAGATGAACAGAACTAGCCCGGATCCTCAGGTTCTATAGCCAGATGAACTTTATTTTAACAAGTTGGCTTATGTAATGTGATGGCTTTTGTATTTATAATGGGGCTTGGTAGTAGTTACTCTGATAGTCAAGGATGTAGCAAATCTAGTATTCTGTGTTTTTGGTGTAGACTTGCTATTAGGTTTCCATACTTTGATACATTGTGAATGAATTGTCTCTTTGACATTACATACCACAGACATTGGGTTCAGTATTTACTTGAAAAATGTATCATTTCGTTTAAGGTCACAAAAATGTAAGAAAGAAGAACAAAGAAAATTCTTTAAAAGATTCACTTGTTATCAAGTTAAGAGCTGTCTTTGTTTCCAGATGTTGACAATTTGTAGGTGGGACCACAATCAGTTTCAATGTTACCTTTATATTTCTGTTGTTTGACATTCACAGAAAACAAAAGCATTGTCAAAAGAACAATCCATCAGAGAAGCTTTGATGAGTTAGCTGAGGCACTGTCCACAAGCTGTGTGCAAAAACAAAAATAAAAGTGTAAGAAACCTCTTAAGGAATGTGCCTCCATGATTGCATAACAAAAGTCTCTCACTCTCAGGCCGTGATTTCTTCTTGGC
This sequence comes from Ceratotherium simum simum, assembly GCF_057802395.1. Classification (NCBI taxonomy): domain Eukaryota; kingdom Metazoa; phylum Chordata; class Mammalia; order Perissodactyla; family Rhinocerotidae; genus Ceratotherium; species Ceratotherium simum. The sequence goes on from NC_141913.1 coordinate 56,504,064, forward strand.
TAATTCATTATATCTAGTGAAAACCTTAATATTGAGAGCTAAATGAAACCTTGTCAGTTTTGGTTCCCCATTGTGAATCTAGCTTATGTTTGAGAATTATTTCCTCAATTAACCTTCTGAATGTTAATATATTGCAGTGTTTAAACACAACCACATTAGGCATTTCCATTTAAAACAGAACTTTTGTATGATTCATAATGGATATTTCACATTTCTGTCTTTCTAAAGATCTAGGGAATTGTTATATAAGTTATGTGTCTGCAAGAACAAAGCAATATGATTTAAACAGCTCAAGATCATTCTATGAAAAGCTCCTTTCTATCTAATGCATACACACCTTAGCAGCATTTCCCTTAGGAAAATGTGAAATATGATGCCCTATAGAATTGTAGAGAGGTAATCCTAATATTTGTTGTTCTCAAAATCCTTTTGCAAGAAGTTAGAAGAAAGTGCATCCATCTAAAGGTTAGAAAGGCAGAATTCTGGGCCCAGTTCCTCTCCTTTTAGCTGTGTGACCTGAGACAAGCCATGCAACTTCTCTGAATCCAAATTTCCTCTTCTTTGAAATGGGCAAACTAACATTTACTCAACATTCTCCCAAGCTGTGAAAATCAAAGAAGATATTAGATGAGACCGTGTTTGAAAACAGCTGTCTACAAAACTAATGAAAAGTTGATGAGACAACCTAGAAAATAGTGTGAATTGTTTTGTTTAATAAACTGAATATGTTGTCTTAATTGCCTATAGTGGACTCCCACCCTCGTCCCCAGACTGATGCCTACAGTTTGCCTAAGTTATCCCATCTTTCCTACCTTTCAGAAGTTGGTGATCTGGTGTTATCAGGAGTTATGTCATAGTTCATAAAATACGTCAAATGGAGCCTAAATGTCAAAAGAACCCAAGAGATTATCGGTAGTTACTAACAATTGGAAGGCCAAGGTTTTTACAGTTGTACCAATTCCTTCCTACAGTGAATGTTTTGCTATATCCCAGATCGAATGGATTTTGAAGGTGAGACTGACGAATTCGTAGGTCTCTCGATCTACCTTGTTGGCAGAATGCTCTCAAATCTGTAGAATGGAGCACAGCATTGTTTTGTATGTGGATATTTAATCGTGTGGCATTCTTTTTAACTGAGGGTTTTTTGTTTGTTTGTTTGTTTTTGCCTGCATCTCTCAACAAAACCTTTTAGAGTTTTTTCTTTTTCTTTTTTCAGTAAACAAGTCTTTCCCTGAGAAAAGGAAATAGCTGGAGATGTACCTTCACAAAAGCCCCCGATGATGTTCCCCTGACGTGTGCTGTCCCAGTTTTATAAATTAGAAGTCTGGTCATCTCAGCTGAGTCTCTGAGCAGTGCCAGCTGTCTTCTCTTTCTAACACTGCAAAGATGCTTTGAAGCTCCTTCTGTATTGTGTTGGCAACATTAGCACAGAAAGATTCGAAGACTATAATAGCTGGAAAAGGTTACATAGCCTCACATAATTGACTATGGCAATATAAAATATTGCCTGCTCTGTTTTGTAACAAAGTAGATATTGCTTTTTTTTCCCCAGATTTGAAGAGAAAGAAAGTAAAGCAGAATTTCCTTTGCTATTAAGTTTCCAGGTTAAAAGCTGCAAATCTGTGTTGTAAAATGTGTCTTTCCTGGCTGTGTATAGTAAATTACCATCCCATCCTGCTGTACAGACAATATGTTTTCAGCTTAATGAATCAGGTGCTTTGTATTTTCTCCAGCTATTTAGTGTAGGGCAAATGGGCTCATAAAAAGAGAAACAGCATTGAGGGACATCAGGTATTTTAGTTCATTTGCCTTCAAATAATTGTCAGGTAAAATAATTATGTGGAATTTTTTAAAATCAAGAAATAAAGTCCAAATATTTTGGATGTTTCTCCTGTTATAAATAAAAATTCAAAATGAATCATAAATAGCCAGAAATTCCTTTGCACTGCAGCAATAATTGTTAGTCACATGATGAACCCACTCAGAGAGCTCTGGTCTGAGGAAATAGAATTTGTAGTGAAAAAAAGTTGTTTCTGTTACTATTGCATTATTTGAAATCAAAGGGCAAGTTAGAGTTAATCTTACTTTTACTTTGTGTGGCTTTGGTTTATTTATTTGCTGGACTCTGATAGGCATTTAGGAAAACATCGGTGAAAGGACCAGATTCATTCTTTCTGTCTTCATTACTATACCTTTAAAAATGAATGTGATGAGACACTCTTAAGCAACAGAGCCATTACAGCAACTCCTCTGAGGAGCTCTTAAGAATTTAAACACTATTCAAACAATTTTCATAAGACAAAACCACTATGGAGCACTTTGGAAACAAGTATCAGGGCAAAATGAAAATATCTCTATATTTATATGTTAAACCAAGAATCACAAAATCACATTCATTCTAAGGAAGGAGATAAACGCCATACTAATGGCTATTGCTAGGGTTTACAAAAGGAAAGAACAATAAAGAGACTGCTTCCCAGGTATTTTAGAAGTAACAGAAATAAGGCTCTGAATAGAAGCATAAAATATTTATTGGGGAGTACACTGAACACTCTAGAATTACACAGGGCTGGTGACAGTGATTAAATGTTCTGTGGCTGCATAGAGAGATGCTGAGGTTTTAATGTACAAGATATTGATTACATGATGAATCTCAACAGTTTGTTTCCTGCGGTTGCTTGCAACATGGGGAGAAATGAAAATAACACATAAGTTTTTGTAGGCTACATTGCAGGAAAAATGGAGCAGGTGATGAGCTAAATAATTGATGAGCTTCCTTCTCCCATTCATAAACGTGAGCGTTGCATAATGAATTAATCTGTGTGAAACCAGGGAGTATAGCTATAGTGTACAACTATTAAAAATACCAATGGAATACTCATATTTTCAGTTCAACTTTGGTCCCACTATTTGGTTTTTATTTAAAATCTCAATGTGCAATGCCACCTACTAAGATTTCTTTCTAATGGCAGCACTGAACATATAAAATAGAGGACACTTAAGTAAATCAGAGAAAAATTGGGAAAAAATTGCACATTTTGAAAAAGATTTGATGGTGTTTATGATTTCAAAGTTCCTATGTAGATGGGTGCTATATAGATTATATTAAATTTTAGTTACTCCTCTGATTGTTATCAACACCTTTTATTTTCTTTGTTGCTTAACATCAAGCTTTAATTTTGAGTATAGTTACTCCTAAATAAGAAACAAATGGTTAAGAAGGAAAACAGAAACACAGAATCAGCAGCGGGATGACTGGTTGCAGATGAGAACCTGAGTCTGAGGGAAAGGGAGATAAGACAGCCTGAAATCGACTGAAACATCTCTCTATCCATGTTCTTTCAGCCCACTCTGTCCTCCATGCTAGAGTTTTCATCAAATTCCTCACTGACCAAACCCTGTCTTGACCTTTTCACATCCTCAGAAGAGTAAACCCAAAGAAAGAAGCAGCTACGCAGTCCTGTTTCTGTGGTTTTTCTTCAGTGTTCATGGAAAAAAAAAAAAAATGGAGTCAAGTGTCCAAGTGAGCATCAAAGTTGAATCAGAAAATAAAATAAGACATAGCAGAAAGCTCTTTGTGATACTGTTGTCTCTTTTAAAAGCCTCACCCTAATGGATGATGAAATGAAAAGGTGAAGTGGAGTTCAGGAGAAAGAGAGTTTATGGTTAATGGGCTTTGGATGGAATTGCATCCCAGGGCATTTATCTCCTTGAATTTCTTTAGATAAGAATATCTTCGTATGTTTTTACAGATCGTGGGATATATCTGTATCTACATACAAATACATTTTAACCAATCATCTGCAAGCTGTGATATATGAAGCACTTATATACTTTATACTTGCAAGTATATCATATAGTAGGTGATGGGGAAGTATCACACTAATTTTTAAGGGTGAAAGCAATGTGAATGCTTTTTTGCAATTTACCTGCTAGGAATGGTAGGCTGCCCTATGAAGGGTGATTTATTTAATAATTATCCCAGTGTAAAACTTAAAGGATTGAAGTCATGAAGTCCATTTAAGGTGTTTCAAATTGAAAAGTAATATTTATCACAGGGAAAAATGTTAGAGAAGGGATAATATTTATTAAAAAAATTGTTAGTTAAACTTCCAAACATTTATAAAATTAGATAACATTATGGTGAACCCCTAAGTCCCATTACTCAGCTTCAATGTTATCAATATATGACCAATCTTGTTTCATCTAAATCCCCAAACACTTTCCTCCATCAGAGGATTATTTTGAGGAAAATCTCAGACATTACAGCATTTCTTTCATACATACTTCAAGATATATCTCTTTAAAAGGAAAGTTCTTTTACAAAAATGAAACTACTATACTACTATCATACCAAAAATTAGCGATTATTCTTCAATGTCATGAAACCATTCGCCAGTGTTCAGATTTTCACCAAATGCCTTAACATGATTTTTTAGAGTTTGTTTGTTTGAATCAAGACCAAACAAGTTCACATCTAGGGGAGCCCTTTTTTTTTTTTCTTAGGACAATAACTCTCAGAAAAGAATGTGCCTTTTGGAGCCTAGAAATCCACCTCTGCAGATACATCTGACGGTTCTGCCTTATCTTTAGAGATTTGGTTATCTTTCATGAAAATATAACCCCCTCTTAGGTGTTTTCCTCTGAAGAATCATTCAGACCAAGGAACCTTTTGAGGCACTGGCTTTCTTTTATGAATCCTACAAAAGAAATGAAATTCTCTAAAGTAAACGGTGACCCAAGAGTCCAATGACATTTAATTTGGGCACTTAACGTGTACGTGGAGGCCACAACTACCATGAATCTAAAGTGTGTTCTTTCATCTATTTTATCTTGTCAAAAATTTCATGACTTTGACCTTTTCTTCTCCCACAATCTATACACATATAGTAGAATTTTAAAAGTATTTTTGGCAATCAAGATTTTCTTCTGATCCTTGTGTGAAAAAAGAAACGTTTATGATCTTGAAAAAAGCATATGTTAACTTCCTTTGAATTCTTTAGATCAGCTAAAAGATGAATTTGCCATTTAAGAATATAATATCGAAAAGATCTGTCTTCAAAGTGAACCCATGCAGGAATACTTTTTTATCTTAGGGAATTTATATTTTTTAAAGGAAACAGCAACCAAATTTGAAAACCAGTATGTACCCAATGGATCAAGCTTTTCAAAGAACCATGTCTCAAAAAATAGCGCTTTTGATTTCTTAAAATGATCTCTGAAGTCCCATCTTGAAATACATAGATCAACAAATTGAATTTTAATGGAAAATCAAGGGTATTTTTTGAAAGGCTCTTGAATGAAGCTTTGAAAAACATGAAGACAGAGAATTATCAGCTTGTTATGACAGCATTGACTTGACTCCAACACTTTATTTTTAAGTAAGAAAGGGTATAACATCAAAGACAAATGAAGAAAGCAGCTTGTTTAATAACAGAACTGGCATATCCCACCTTTTTCCCCCTGTGGACTTTCTTATCAGCCCGCCGAACCACCTGGTGAGCACCGACCGCTAAAATCATAATCACATGTTCTACATCCACTTTAATAAAGTTATAAATTGCCTCTTTATAATTGTCATTATATGTTTATATTTTGATTATTAAATAATAGAATAGAAGATGTTGTATAGCACATTTAATAAAATGTTGATATAGATTTCCTTCCATTCAATAATATATTCAAAATATAAAAACATATGGATTTCATGTACTTTAAATCTTTGTAAAGTACTGCTATGAGACTTATTATATTATTATTCCCATGTGCAAGTGGAGGAACAGAACCCGTGGGCTTGGGTGAGCGGCCCGTGTTCACTCTCAGTGGCAGGGGTATTCCTCAGGTTTGGGTTTTGGCTACAAATCACACATGCCTTTCATCTCATTATGCTTCTCATACTAATCCACATAAGAAAAAGGACAAATGAAAAATGAGAAAATATAATTTCAGACTAAGGAGAGCTTCCCTTTGAGTGGGAAAAATTGAAGAAATAAGCCAATAAGCAGGAGAAAATTGAGAGTAATTGTGAAAGCGCCAGAAAATTAAAATGGCAAATCTCTTTTAGAGGGTGATATGTTTATGATTGTTCCTCTACATTTTGCTCTTCTGTATGTTCTCTCAATGGGGAAACAGGTAATCACTGTAGCTGTTTGCTAAGTTTCCTACATTGCGTAATTACAAAGAATATACAGTCCTTGAGAAAGGAAGTTACTTTTCAGCTAAGGATGCCAATATGTCATAATGAATAAAGACATTATTAAATCTTAAATGAGTGTAGATAATTGGGTAGTATGTCATGTATTATTATGCTTTAATTTTTTTTTTTTTTTAAAGATTTTATTTATTTATTTTTTCCCCCCAAAGCCCCAGTAGATAGTTGCGTGTCATAGCTGCACATCCTTCTAGTTGCTGTATGTGGGATGCGGCCTCAGCATGGCCGGAGAAGCAGCGCGTCGGTGCGAGCCCGGGATCCGAACCCGGGTCGCCAGCAGTGGAGCGCGCGCACTCAACCACCAAGCCACGGGGCCGGCCCTATTATGCTTTAATTTTGAGTGTATGTATTTCATTCATGACCAGTGGGAATATTTAAGTTGTGTATAGAGAGGAAGAAAAGAGAAACACTACTTTCTTGTTATACTCACGATCTGCTTCTTGAGCCCTTGCCTTGCTTCCATCCACACCATGGCCTGGAATCTTTACTTTCTGATTCCCAAGATAGATTTGCTTAGGGATGGTGTAAGTGTGTGTGTATATGTGTGTTTACATAAAGACTTTAGAAGTTCCCTGAATTTGGGGTACTATGGAGTAGCAATTTCGTTTAATCTAGTTGAAATTGGTCCCATCTGGGATTCTCCTGATAAATGTTATTGAGACAAATTATTTTTATATTCTTGCTTTAATAACGTATCATGTCGCTTGATACAAACTAAAAAAAAAAACCCAAAAAACTGAGATCGTGTGTGAAAAGTCTTCATAGTTTGAATAATCACCATGGCAGTCTCAACTCCTCAGTAGAGTTTTATGTGACAATTTTACTGTGCTGGTTTCTAGCACTGTTTGTTTCTGTGCATTAGTCTGTTTGGAGCCCTCTGTACATTGTCGGGTAGACTTGTGTGTTTGCCTTCCTGCTTGGCCTGGGGTTTTCTTGTGGGTTGTGCTCTTCTAGTGCACAGGAGTGTTTCGGAACACTCAGAGAAGTGTTGGCCCCAGTCTGTGCCCAGGGTTAGGGAGGGAAGATCAAGGCTTAGCATTGCCCTCTGCTCCTGGTACACCTCTTCAAGGATTTTGTGCTGAAGAAGGAGATCGAACTCAATGAATTCTGTGATTATACATTCAATGTACACATTTTTGGGGTGTGCCTTCTTCTGGCCTTTATCCATAATCTCTTTATTTCATCTCATTAAATGGTTACTTCAGTTAGTCTGCAACTTGAAAAAAACATTTAAAATGCCATTTCATTTTTGCTGCTGTATATTCACATTTTTTGGGTGTACTTACATTATTGAATCTGCTATTATTTAGGCATTTTTCTACTACTACTTTTCTTTTTTTCTATATCTTATTGCTTTTTATTATCCATTTATTTCATGTGGTCCTTTAATATTTACATTTCTTATTCAATTTCTTTTATAGATATTCAGCTATTTTTTATTTCAAAACTTTTCCACTTCTTTCTTTACTTTAAATGAATTTGACTTTTCATACTCTTAACTTCTTTCTTAACATTTTTAAAGATTTTCATCTTTCTTATTTTAAAGGTATCTGAATCATCTATATTTCTTTGATTTTCTTCATATTTTACATCTAGCTTTCAAAATTTTTCATTCATGTTTTTAACCTTTTAATTTATTTTCTAATACTTTGTGTTTTCAATTATTGTACTTATTTTAAACAATTCTATTTCTTTCTCTTTCCTTAAGTAAAAGTTGCATTCTTTAGTTAACGGCAGTAAAGAAGTGTGGCTGTAGAGAAACTAGCACTTGTGAGGGTCCACATTGCAAGGGGGAGGTGGCTGGGGCTTTTTCCCCCTTTATTTGTCCCCGATGCCATTCCTCCTGTTCCCTCTTATAGCTTTTCTTTTCTTTTCTAATATCGGTGTGCCAGATATTTCTTTGGGATGCTCAGACTCATAGGATAATTATCCTGTTTATGATGTTTGTGATATAAACAGAAGGCACATGTGAACTTATAGCACAGTGTTGTTCTTTGTATTTGAGCATGATTCCATTTGTGGGACAAAAATGTGTTGAAAAGCTATGTTTTATGACAAAACTAAACATTAGATTTTGGGCACACTCTGTCAACAATATTTGCAATGGTAGGAAGTAAAAATGAGCAAGACCTTGATGATAGGGTGAATCCTTCTTGCAAGGACTCTGAATTGAAATTGAAGATGCTGGGTTTCTTTTCTTTTCTTTTCTTTTTTTTTTTGAGGAAGATTGGCCCTGCACTAACATCTGTTGCCAGTCTTCCTCTTTTATCTTTTTTCTCCCCAAAGCCCCAGTACATAGTTTTGTATCATAGTTGTAGAGTTGTAGCTCTTCTATACGGGATGCCACCTCAGCATGGTTTGATGAGCAGTGAGTAGGTCCACGCAGGATCCGAACTGGCGGACCCTGGGCTGCTGAAGCGGAATGCATGAACTTAACCACTACGCCACTGGGCTGGCCCCTGGATTTCTTGATAAATAGACCTGAGGCTCAAGGAATGTAACTCTCTCTTTCCTCTAGGAGCAATAGTTCAGTATTTGCTAAATCAGTGTTTACAGTGACTTTATAGAACATAATTACCATGAATAACGGGAAGAGATGTTATACAGAAGAGCGCATTCAGAAGAGACGTGGCACCAGAGGGTTTGTGCAAGGCTTCCAGCAATATTTCCATAGTAAGTACTCTCTCATATGCCTACCTTGGCTTCATCCATATTCTTTTTTAGCCCGTCTTAAAGAGTTTCATCCTGCAGTATTGGCTTTCGTTAGCTACCTACCAGAGTTATATATGGCCAACAAAACCTGGCTAGGACTGGAGTGATCCCTGATAGAGATTTTTAGCCATATTTCTATTGGATCCATCTATAGAGTAATCCATGACTATTACATTGATTACAAAAAACCTAAGAAAAAAAGATATCCCTTTCGTTAATTGGTTTCTGTCCCTGAGCTTTCTGAGAAATCTGTGAGAGGTGCCAATGGGTTTTTGTGTTCTACTAGTGTGTCTAGAATAAACAAAGAAAGCTATTCTGGAGAGCTTAAAAATCCCCAGGCAACCCTGACCACAATGCACTTAGGGCACAAAGCGTTAGCCCTTTTTTTTTTTTACTCGACAATTCCTTTGAGTTCTCCTCCCAAGTTTGCTTGACTTTGAGGGCTCAACGAAGGGGAAACAGGACCTCGGTGGAGCTCCTCCACTAATCTTCATCTGCACGATTGGAATTCCCAGTAAGTGTCAAATAGTAACATTTCCCCCGCCTTTCTGGGGTCTGCATCCTCAGAGTGTCCCTAATAGTTGCCTCATTGTACCTGCCCCGTGGTGGATTGCCCTTGATTTTGGTTTAGGAATCATCTAGACTCTCCTACTTTAAACTGTCCAATAGATAATCTCTTATTTTACAGTGGGTGAACTTGGCCCATCAGATATGAATTGAATGACTGACAAAGTGCAGAGGGACAAGGCCAATCACGATGTTCTTTTACATCTCATAGATTTTCCAGATTCAGCCTTTCAATGATTGACTCTTTCCTAGAATATATTTGGTTCTTGTCCCCAAAGAAAAGGAAACCCAGAGAACTGAGTGAAGCAAAATCAAAAACTTTAACGTATTCAAAGTTTTCGACTGATGTCCATTTTCCCCCTCCCATCATTAGGGCAATTAGCAGGAAAACAGTCATTGGTTATTCTGCTCTCTGTCAAACGCCCAGATCCCTGGATCTTTTGATAAATATCTGTTTCTTCTAATCTTCATAGAGTTCCCTGAAGGCTGGCCATAATCTGTCTCAATATTTAAATTATTCCTGACTTCATGGATATCTGGGCACATTTGGACAATCTTGTAAACACTATTAATTCATTATAGAGCAATTTAATAAGATATCAGAATGCCTGAACTGGCAGTGGGATTAACAATTCCAGTCTCTCACTTCCAGTCTTTGAGCAAGCAGAACACTGCTTTCCCAAAGACAATTCGAGAATGCAAATACAGTTGTGAATTCCTATTCCAGGGGAAGACTTCTTATTTTGGTTATTTCTTGGCTGTCACATAGATCTAGGGGGAAGAAAAGCCTTTAATTGGTCATCTGGTACTTTCTGCTGTTTCACGGTTAAACCGTACAAATAAATGAGGATCTTTATATGTAAAGAAGACTTCTAGAGGTTGAAGCACTAGAAATCCTTATTGATTTGTTTCTCCTCTGGAATCCTGTTGATTATAAACTTATGACAACCTTAAAAGTCATCAGTTCTCTAAGATGCCAAAGTATAGGAAATATGTATTTAGACCAGGTAAGTAAAATGAATGATAAAACTATTCTTTTAGAAAATGTTTCACTGATTTGACTTTTCAGTTTAATTTTAAGGCTGTCATTAAAGAAGTATAAAGTGTAATTCAGGTTTGTTGAAAAGCTTCTTTAAGAAATTAGGCAAATAGTAGGAAAAATGATCAATTAATTAAACTAGAACTTACAAAATTGTTTTGATAACTTTCAGAGAAGTTCCCATCTGAGATTCTGTTCTCTTGATAATAATTGCCATGCTAACTGAAAATTGTGTTACAAAAATTGCTTCTTGTTGTTATAATTGCCTTAAAAAAGAGTAAAATTACATCTATTTTTTTGACCATTTCCAATTTGTAATATGATTGCTACAGTACTTTCAGCTGACTCTCTAATATTCTATCTTGCCAAATTAAAAATTTAAAATATAAAGAGAGTTAAAAGACTCTACTGTAAGGTCTAAGTACTAATAGGAATTCCAACAAAATAACTGGTTATTCTCTAAATTTATACATACGCATGACAAGAGGCACTATGCCATTGAGCTATGCAATCTGTTTCAGTATTGATTTCTTGCATTTTATTTTATGCTTTCGATAAAACCAATTTTCAAGAGCATATTACTACAGCATATTGGTTTCTTCAGAACTGCAGCAAGGACAAGGGTCCTTGTGTGTGTGTGTGTGTGTGTGTGTGTGAACATATGTATGAAATTATTTATATATTAGTTTTCATAAAATTTGCATGCATTTTTGAGGAATCTGACATGTAGCCTAAAAGTGAAGTCACCGGACAGCCCTTCTTTGGGTGACAAATTTAGAAGTGAAATGTGACATGGAATGGAAATCTTACTAAAGGAGTTTAGTAAGTAGTAAAAAGGAAGTGAGAATTTACTATTAGCAGTTCAAGAGTTTCTGCAGTGTTTAACAATCTATCATTGCTTCATTGCCTGGAAATAATATATTGATGAAACCCAAGGAGCTATATAGAGACACTGGGTTATTAATCCTTGTTACATATCTGTTATGCTAGCACCCCTTCAACACTCAGAGGGGGCAGAAGTTGTCATCTGATCTCATTATACTCCTTCTATTTATGTAACCTTATTTACTTTTTTTGTTTTGCTTTGTTTTTAAGGGATTTCATAAATACAATATTATTCATGCTAAAACAATAATAACAATACTCTGAATTTTACAGCACTTGAGACAATATCGCAGAGAAATATCACATCCAATTTTAACTTCACAACAATGCTCTCTGGAAAGTAGGTCAGGAATTAACATTTTATTTAAAAATATCATTGAAGTGTTTAAATGCCACATGTGTGGGCATGACAGTTCACGTCATGTTTTTGCTCCCACAATGACCTTCCCCATAGTTAACCACTATTAACAGTTTTCCCTCAATCGTTTGATAATTTTTCTGAAGTGTATATCAATTGTGGACCTCAGTGTTCATAAGTAGCATAATAGCATATGTGCATAAATAGCATATATGCACAAATATCTATAGATTTGCAGAGAAGATATTCCTACAAGATGGCTCCATCTCAAGTAGCCAGGGATCAGGTTTCCCAGGCTCTGCCTTAAGTTGCATTTTCCCAGTCACTGTTTGAACACTTGAGTCATTTTGTTGGGGAACTGGAAGAGTCACCAGCAGGTCAAAATCCTTCTCCACGTATTTTAGCTAAGCTCCATTTGTATCCTTCTGCCGCGGAAGATGCACAGATGAGGGTGCATGCGCCCCCCTCTGAGGGGAATTGACTGTCATTTATCCGGAAGAGCTTCAGAAAGCCAAGATTCCTGTTCTTGATTATGGGGCAGAAAAAACAGTTCCGTGGGACTAAATACCAAATCTTTGCTCTTGGCACCCACGTTCCCAACAGCCCAAAGCAGGTCGATGGATTCCATTTCCTGGAAGTATGTTTTGCAGCTTATGAGGCCACTAGGAGGCAGTGTAACTCAAAAATAATATATTTCCTCAAATACAAAGAAGAGTTGATTTTCTTTTCTTTCGTTTTTAAAATTAGGAAGGATGATGGATGGTAACACCTGCACTTGAAATTTTCTAGAGTAAAATAATAATATTTCAGGGTATATGGAAAAGCCCAGAATTCTTAAAAGTACTGTCTAGCTAAGAATGCGCCTTAAATTACGATGTACGGGTTTTAGGTTAGTCAGATGGAAAAGCTCCAGACATGTACATATTGATTAAGAAAAATTAAGATGAAATACAGGTACTTGAATTCTTGTAGGAAAAAACCCCAAAACGATTACAGCCATTTCACATATTTGGATTACCTAAAATAGGGGAACATAGCAAATATGTATAATGACAGAATCAGGATTCTAAAAATTTACCCGACATGCAGAAATAACGCAATGGCTCTAACAGAATGAAAATTAGTTAGGACAAAAGTAAAGTTCTAAACAACAGTACAGTATACATGATGAGGGAGAGACAGATTCCTAGTAGAGATTAATAGGATTTAAAGTTGACTTTGTTTGTGTTAGAGCTATTCCAATATACTTAGGTAACTGTAGGTTTTATTTAATGGAACTGGAGAAGCCAAAACTAGATGTGTTAAGGTAGAAGGCTTGGGTCCATCGCCTTAGGATGTTAACTTAATTCTTGAGAACCTCAGCTTCCTCAACAGTCAAATGGGTATAATCATACCTATTTGCAAGGTTGTCATTACAAAATGAGATAGACTTTCTTTACAGCCGATCGGCTTGAAAGAGTTGTCTGTATTCACTGTCTCTCCATTTCTTTCTTCTCATTCCACTCAGGTTGTCGATGTTGCCACCACTGCTGCTCTTGTCAAGGCCACATGGCCTCCACATTGTTACATTCCACACCGATCTGATTCTCAGATTCCTTAGCTAGAGCAGCATTTGACACAGCTGATCATTCTCTATTCCTTGAAGCATGGTGGTCTTCGTTTGTCTTCAAATGCTGGTTTACTGCCTGACTTCTGGACCTTTCTTTCTCAGTGTCCTCTGCTGGTTTCTCCTCATTACTCCCATTCCTAGATGGTGGAACACCCAGGGCTTAGTGTGATATTATCAGTCTCATGGCTTTAAATACTAACCAAATGCAGATGACTCTGACTTTAAATCTCTAGCCTCACCTCTCCCCTGAGTGCCAGACTACACATCCCACTGCCTTCTTGATAGCTCCACTTGGATAAGCGCCTGAAACTTAATTTATGCAAAATGGAGCTGCTGACATAACCTCAGTGAACCTGCTCTTCCCTCAGTCTTCCTCAGCTCAGTAAATGGCAGCACCATCTTTCCAGCTGTTTAGGACAAAACCTTTGGGTTCATCCTTTACTCTTTCTTTCAGGGACCACTTTCTATCCACCAGGAAATTCTACTGGCTTTACCTTAAAAACATCTTCCGAACTGAACTACTTCTCTGCTAATGCCCTGGTCTAATCCTCCACCAAACCTTGCCTGGATTATTGAAATAGCCTCCTAACTGGTTTTTTCTGCTTCTGGCCTTGCACTCTCTTCAGTCTGTGCTCACACACAGCCAGAATGATCCTGTTAAAACATGTCAGTCCATGTTACTCGTCTGCCCCAAACATTCTCCTTCTATCTCATTCAGAATAAGTACATGGTCCTTACATATCTGCCACCCCTTACTGGTTGCCTCTCTGACCGATCTCCTATTACTTCTATCTCTTACACACTCCACTCCAGTAACACTGGCCTCTTTGTTAGTCCTCAAACATGCCAGGCATGTTCCTACATTAGGATCTTTTCCTTTGCTATTCCTTCTCTCTAGCATGCCTCCATCTCTGAAGTTGTCTGTAGCCTTGGTTGTTAGTTACCTGGTGGGGATATGGTAGAGGGGTTCAAGTATCATAGGGGTAGTTGAACTAGTTGTATATATAAAGAACTTTCTGTTTCTGAGACCATACCTTTATTAATTAGTGGAGGAAATTGATTGAATACCATGTGATAACTATTGAGTTTCCACTAGGTGCTGAACAGCTCAATTGTGACAGGTAAAACATTTCTTCTTGTACAGAAGAAGTTTTTTAAAGCTTTCTTTTAATAGTGAACACTTTTTAATAACTAACTTTACTTGGAACCTCATCTCCAGTACATACCATCAATGCAAGTGGGTCTACTTAGGGCTGATGACAGGCTGATAGACACCCGCCTGTCCATAACCATTATATAGAGATCGTGTCCATGCTGATTGGAGAGTACCTATGGGAACTGATTCTAAATGTTTTGTCCATCACCTATGCAGTTCCTTGGGTAAAGCGAGGCAGGGAGGTTCTTGAAATTCAATCTCCCTGGTTTTCTCTTGCCGCGCCTCCTCCTTGAGGAGGTTGTTCTGGTTAATTCAGAAGAACCTGAAGGTTTCATGAAACATAGTTAGAAAGCTACTGTTCTAGGTTCTATTTATGGAGTAAAGGTTACTTTTAGAATATCTTAGGAGAGACTTACATTCTTAAATTTGGGAACAAAGCACTTATTCATTCTCCTGATAAAAATTATCTTGAAAAAAGCAAGAATCAAATATTTCTTGTATGGATGTGTAATATTCAGCAGAGGGGGTTTGAGAAGTCAGACTGATCTCCCCTTTGGGTTTGTGAAATGACTTGGGGACTCTCTTCATTTTAGGGTAGCTGGCTCTTAGGGACCTAGCGATCTAGCTATTTGGGGGAACAGAAGAATTGTTCAGCTGTTATTTTCAATAGTGGCATTATACTACCTAGAATATTGTCAGAAGGAATAGGCAAAGGTCTGTGCAGAAGAATTCAGAATATTATACTTTCTTAGGAAAAAAACTTCAGTTTCAAAAGCTGTCCGGTTACATCCCAGTGTTTTTTTAATTAATGTATTTTATAAGATTCAACTAGAAGTAGAAGAGCTGATTCATGGTAAGAATGATCATTGATCAGTGATCTTTCATCTTTTTCCTCCAACTAAGCTACAGTAGTAAAATGTTTTCCAAAGGGGCTTTTCCAATATGTGTGGTAGAAAGATAATGATGAAGCTAAAATCTTGAGAAAATAATCACTTCTGAATGTAATGGAAAATTCATGGCCCTAAAACTTTTCCTTGGCCTCTATCAAGCAGTTGTTACCTCAGTCAATATCCTGTCACTGTTAATTAGAAACTATTTGTGCCACAGCTGATTTGTCACTCTGCGAAACTCCCACGGAGGGATGAGGGCAGTCGATGCCATGGCTCAAAAGAGAACAAAAGTCAGTTTTCAAAGAATCCAAACACACTCAGTGGTGACCCAAGTTCTGCTCTCTCCATTATTGCTGTTAGGCTGGAAAGCTAATTAAAAATCTCTGCTGGCACAAATGTGTGTTTGGTGTTCTGAAATATGTCATCTTTGAAAGACTGACTGATGGAAACCACTGCAATGAGCCTTTGACTCCACTTTGTCTTCATGTGCTCATTGTTTCTAACCCTAAATATGCCAGAGTTCTGTCCTTATTGGACCCAAATTTGCTGAGGAAATTTGACTTTAGCCTGGAAAAGTTTCTAATCATGTGGACAAAGCCGGGAAGGTGATTACCTCTAGTCTCATTAATGGCTCAAGAAAAATTGAAATCATCACCATGATTTAGTTGGTTACCTAATTGTCTGTTTTCAAATCCTATTTTTCTGAGGCCTCAGCAGAAAACCCTTTAATAATTTTATCTTTTGAAGATAAACTTGATGGTCCATAAATGCAATTATGATGACCACATATTTTGCAGTTAATTTATATATGTATATGATGCGAGTGGAGATGGGGGAGGTTAAGAAAATATGAGACTAAAATGTCAAGTTACTTTTAAAAAGTTCCATCATTCTGTGATTTAAATATAAATCACAAATATGTGGCAAGTGTATTATATGTACTAATTTTAGCGACTTAATTGCTATTTTTGTGTTTTTTCATTCAATGGCCTGATAAATTTTTGAGGCAAGCATTCAAGGATTGTGTTAGATCATACAGTAAAACCTGGTATAGTTCACAGTATCAATTACAGAATGTAATTATATTTGGAGACCCTTGGTAATACTTACAAACACTCTTGCTCCATTTAAAGATGCTAAAAATAGGACTTGTTAGTGTAGCTCCTGCAGAGTGCTACATGAGCTATTTGACAATGTGGGACCAGGGAGGCAGCATCCGAGAATATTTGAAAGATGATTAGTAAGTCTTGACTATAGACTGACAAGAAAATGACTCTGTAAGGTGGATTTCTAAAGATACATATGACTAATACACGTGTGGAGGGCCTTTGAAAGAAATATCATGTTCTACCTTGCTATCTTGTTGGCAAGAAATAAGGAAAATAAATGAGGGAGAAGACAGAACCATACTTGTACTGTTTAAACCAATATGAGGATTGGAAATGGCTCTTGATAAAAAAGCTGAGCATAAATAAGTGGAAGGTGGCAAATGGAACTGGATAAATTGGCTTGCATGTGTGAGCTGCATCTCTGTAGTGGGGCTGGGGGTGTGTGCACAGGGATGGAGACCAGGAGGCAAAGAACCGTGGTGGACTTCTGAGGTTTTGAGCAATTTTTATAGTATTTTCTCTGAGATTACTATATGAAAATGAACCAGTCATTATTTAGCATTTAATTGTTTTTGTCAGGTAAAAATAATGAAGTGTAGACTCCACTGTTTCAGAGCTGTTACAGCTAAAGCCACTGTCCCACATTCTGCTGCACAGTAGAGACCTCAGGAATGGTAATGAGATAACTGAACACACAACAGAACTGGGTTAGTCGAGGCATAGGTGTATGCCATCCTAATCACAAGTGACAACCACACTTGTCACTGTTTGCAAATTTCCCAGAACATCTGTCCTTTCTCTAGGCAGGGACTGCCTTACTATTTGCTTTCTTGGTTTCCACTGATTGGGTTGTTGGACAGGTTAACTGTGTTAAGTTATATTTCTGACATTGAACATTAACTTTCATTTATTCTCCAAGATATACAGGGGTTCCTAGGATATCTGTGCAAATGTGTAAGTGACTGGGCATTTTTATGTAGAGATGTTAGTTTTCACTGATGACCTTGGTTAGTGTTTTACTGAGGACATAAAGCAATCAGAAGAGAATTTCCTCAGGTTCTCATGATCCTGGTTATCTACCCACCAGCAGCTGTACCCACATGCTTTCCTCTTTCAACTGTGGCTGAGCCCTCTCTGCTCCCACCTCTGGCACTGCACTCTAGACCCCATCCCTCTGCTCAAGGACATCAGTCCAGCCACTCCCCTCCTCTCCTACACCCCTTCACTCGCTTCTCCCCTCCTTCGGAGAGAAGGCAAAGCCCTTACAGTGGTGTTTCAGGCCCACACCACGTGCCCCCAACATTCTATGGCCTCATCCCCTACTCTTCACCCGTTATGCCCTCTGCCCCAGTGACACCACCTTCTTGACTGTGTGTGGAGCTCCCTGAGCTGTGTGCAGTTTCAGAGTGTTTGTGTTTGCAGCACCCTCTGCCTTGAATGTCTATCCCCCAGATATCTGCGTACCCTCCCCCACCCCCCAGCTTCCTCAGCTTTTGCTCAAAGGCCACCTTCTCACTGAGGCCAATTTCACATCCCCTTATCTAAAATTGCAACCTCTGCACACATCATAACACTCTTGGTTCTCCATCTTCCGCTTGCCTGCTTAATGTCATTCCACAGCCATTATCACCTCTATCAGGTGGTATTTTATTTCTTTTATTCCAACCTCCCTCCCTCCACCCCCAACACCCAGGCAGCTCGATGCCCCGGAATATAAGCTGCCGAGGGCAGGGGTTCCGTCCGTCCAGTCACATCTCCATCACTAGCACCTACAAAAGTATCGACGCGTAGAAACCACTTAGTCAGGGTTGACTCAGTGGGTTACACATTAGAGAAAAATCACTAGCTTTTTACAATTGCATATTTGGTATATTTTATATGTTTTCTATTCGTGTTTCCAAGCTGTGAATAACTTATTCCTTCTCCATTGGTTCTTAAAAGACAGAATCATAACTCTTTAAATAAAATAAAGGGAAAGAGCTTCATATTTTTTATATACGATTTATTTTATATATTTATTATTTAGTACTTATTTATAACCTAAACATGTTTGCATTTCCTTGAAGTCTTTCTTAAGCACTTTAGAGAATTTTTTTTCTTTTCTGCAAAATACAAATTCCCAAAGAAGCAGCAACAATAAAAACACAACAACAAACAGAAGAGATGAGCTAGGAGTAAAAAAGAGCTTAGTTGGGAATCCTGAGCAATTAATAAGCTTAATGCTTCTCTGCACCCAAATTTCTCCCTGCTAGGCGCCTGGCGCTGAGGGAGATGCATCCGCTCAGCGAGCGCCGTGGCCGCTTTTTTATACAGCACAGCAGGAGCGTGTCCAGAGGACAGCAGAGACAGAGGCGTTTATACAGATTCCTCCAGTAAACTGGACCCAAACCACCTTCCCCCTGGCCCACTTCTTTCCGCCAGGTAGCTGCAGTGTGCTGCTGTTAACATAACCAAGATGATTCTATGCAACCAAACAAGAAACAGCAGCAATAAAAAAAGAGAGCAGTGTGTTCATTCTCTCTCTCCTCTACACTAGGTTCAGGAAATATGTCTTTAATTTTACAGGGACTTCAGGTAATAATAATGAGAACAAGAGCAAACACTTCTGTGGTTGTTACCACGTGCAAGGTCTTAATCTAAGGCTTTATGATTTGCATCCTCATGACAACCCTGTGTGTGTGTGTGTGTGGGGGGGCGCCATTATTATTCCCGTTTTCCAGATGAGGAAACAGACACAGACAGGTTAAGAGATTTGCTCTCATTCCTGCATCCAGTAAGTGGCGGAGGTGGGATTTGAACTTGGCAGTCTGGCCGTAGCATCCGGGCTTTGAGCCTGTACAGCTTGCTGACTCTGAAGGGAAATCTCCTTCCTCTCTCCTGTCTGGTGGTGCCTAGCTACCTCTGTCCTGTTCATACCTTCAGGTGAAGTGTCTCGCTGAGCTTTTCCCTCTCAAATTGGGTCTCATAGTCTTGGCCATTCCTCTTCTCCTCTGCCCTGCCTTAACATCTATCCTTTTCTTTATGGACCTGGTTCTCAGACCTCACAAAAGGAAAGCAGCAGCTAATGTGTTAGGAGATATTAATGACTGACTTTCTTCCCTCCATGGAAGTAGGTATTTTAACAGGGACTTTCCAGACGATGCCTTCATTCCAATTAGGGGCTCTGATGATTCAAAATTAAGGCATGGGAGTGGGACGGTTGTGTGTACATAATTTGGCTGATTTCCAACCACACCGGCTTAAATATCAAGGCTCGGTTTGCATAGTCCAATTAATTCTTCTAATCATCCATAGTTTATTGTCGTGTGTCTTCTTTGTGGTAGACACGCAAACACTTTTTGGTGGGTGTATTTTCAGGTTACTCAATAATATGAAGATTATGATGATGGTTAATTTTAAAATCTTAGAGAAAACATGTCAATATTACTTCACCTGATAAGAAACAAGATCCTAATCTTTATGTTTGAAAAGATATTTGTTTTTCTTTTCACTGTATTAGAGGAATTTTGGGGCTAAATTTAACCTATTAGTTTGGCAGTGGGAAATATACTCGATATAGTAAAAGAAAAATAATAGGCATTTCTCCAGGTCTAATACATTGGTATGGAGAAAACCCACAGAATTTTCTGGAATGATTCCATTGTGCTGTTGCAATAGGTAGAACTCCTGGGGGCAGTAGGATGCTGCTAAATTCTCAGATTTGAAAAAATATAAAACTGTTCTCTGCTGGGCCTCTAGGCTGGTACCAGTTACCTGGTGTGGTCTCCCATGACATCTCATTCTTACCTCTGCCATCTCCCAGTGAATTGATCAACACAGAAGACTCTGACAAGGGTCACATATCATCATGGTGCACCTGTGTGAATTTTTAATAGCTTTTAGATAGAATTGTTCTCTATTTTAAAGTATTCCGTAAGGCGAGTGTCAAAATAAATTAAAATTCTGATCCTATCAAGCCTGCGGATATAATCAACTCTTGCACACTCTTGTGACAATAAAGGAACATTTACTAACTGGAAATTGCTCTCCATTGTTCTACCTGACCTTTTGAAGGCTCTGCTGTAATAATATGTTAAATTACAAAAACTGTGATCCTAAGTAAAAATTATGGATTTTTGCATGGATTCATCTGAACTGTAATTGATTGTCTAACATGGAAACCATGCTATGTGAATTATTTGGCACAGTGCTAATATTGGCTAATTTAGAATGTAATTAGTATCAGCACGGATCCTTTCAACTGCACTTATGAACTTAGCCACCGTGGGAAAGCATATAGGACTTCCCATAGTGCAGAAATCACTTGGTTCTTTACAAGACATATAGTCCAAGTTTTTAATTATATTCAGCTGGAGTTCTTTTTAATTTTGTCTTACTAAAAAGGAATGGATTTTAGTATGACAAAGGTGATGCTCACATTGTAAAGGAAGCACATTAAACAGAGTTTATAATATTTCCCACTGAGATGAGTTTAACATTTAAAATGAGATAAAGGCTATTCTTTACATTAAAATTTTGACCAATCCAGGGAATAACCAGAATAAAATTTAAATGTCTTGATAGCATAAGCTTATCATATTTCAGATATGTACTATGCTCACCTATTTATATAGACTTTGTAGTCTCCAGAAGAATTTATTTGCTGAAGTCCTGGGAAAACAAGATGCAAACTCTCTCCCCCAAGTCACGAGAAGAAAGTCTCATTAGTTTTTCACGACTTACCAAAAGAATCGATATCCGTGTTTCCTCCTCTAATAGCAGTGGCAGCAAAAGAAAAGTCTTCTGGTCTTATAGTGATATTTTAAACGTAGATAATCATAGTGTTCAGAAACATTTAATATCCAGAAACATCAATTTATTTTATTTTCCTGACATATGAAGTATATTAATGACTAGGATTGATCTGCTAACCAAAAAATAAACCATTTGCAAATAGCTCTTTGCTCAAGTATAATTGAGTTTTCATAAGAATGAGAAACTTTGCTTTTTAGTATACAAACAGTGTTTACAGGCATGAATATAGTCACTGCAAGCATGTAGACTGGGAAGGATAATTTTTTATTTATTGAGGCTTCCAGATTGCTCTTGAAGACTGTCTAAGGGGAAGTGGACTGGGGGCTGACAAGCAGTGAACACGGGGAATGCTGCTGATAGCAAGCCTGTGAATCTGCTTGGAAGCCATGGGCTTGAGGGTAGTTTTAGAAGCTGTCTGCACAACTTTTCCTCATACTCTAGGAACAGCAACTTTAAAACTTCAGCACGCATCAGAATACCTGGAGGGCTTATTAATACACAGAGTACTGGGCCCCATCCCCAGAGTTTCTGATTCAGTGAGTCTGGGATAGGGTCTGAGAAATCTTTTTTCTGAAAAGTATCCATGTGATGGTGCTGCATCTGCTTTGGGGACCCTAGTTTGAGAACCACTTCTCTGGAGCCGTGGGGTAGCTGACGTGCCTGAAGCCTCCAGCATGGTGCTAAGACCAAGAGGAGAAGAGGCTGCTCTGGAAAAGAGAACTATTTTTGGAGTTCATGAGCTGTTGGTCAAGGATCGTGGAGTAGACAGACCATCGAAACCAGCGTGCAGTCTACTTCATTATCAACGGTTCATGAGCGTAACTGCATCTACCCTCATCTCACACATCCAACATCCACGGCTGGACTGTGGCAGCGCCTACCTGAGGCTCCTGGAGCCCACATCGTTTAGCTGACTTAGGGACTTTACTCTGAAATTATTTTTATTCTTTTCTGTGTCATCATTTTCTTTCTCTCTATGCCATCATCATAATTAGCATTCAAACATGCTCTCCTTTCTCTCATCTTAAGAAAAAGGAAAGATCATCCCGAGACCCACCAACTCTCCAAATAGTAATCTGTTTCTTTGGTACCATTCATACCAAAACTCTGAAAATTTTATGTTAACTTTCTCCACTTCCTTATCTCCTACTTTTCTAACTTATTTTTCTTCAACAAATTTTTCATTTCTGCCACTCCACTGAAAAGACTATTGTCAGTTTACGGGTGACCTTCCCCTTATGACAAAGTCAATAATCGGCATTCAGTTATCTTACTCGCCCTTGCAGAAGCGTTGGGTGCAGTTGATCACGACACCATTTTGGAAATACTGATGTCACTTGGTTCCAAAGAGCATGCTCTTCTGGTTTTCCTCTTCTCTCTCTGGCTGCTCCGTCTCGGTCTCCTTGGTTGGCAGCTCTTCACCTTTCCAGGGATTAGTAATTACTATAAAACATTGTTGGTTCTGACTAATGGAAAGGGACCAGTTTGAGTGAGTCAATGAATCAAAAAAATTAAATCATATGTTATTATTTTAAGGATTTACAAAAGTGTGTCAGTGTTTTGAAATTAGATGTGGTAGAAACAATTGAAAAAAAATCTAGTGGCTTAAACCAGGTTAATAATATTGAGTCACTAATGAATTAATAACAGTGATTTTGTCTTAAACATTGTTGATTACCAAATGATAACTCCCCAATTTCTTAAAAATAATAATCTCTCTTGTAGGATAAATATTGACATTTCAACTTTACTTCAAATACGCATTTCTTATTGTTTTCAAAAAGATAAAATTTTAAACTCAGTGTTTATTGATTTTGTAAAATATCCTAACTTAGCATAATTTGAATTTTTATGTACTTATCCTGTTTACAGAAAAAATGATATGACAGCTGAGATTTGCATCAAAACAGGAAGATGGGGAGTTGATGAGAGTAAGGATAATGGGCATGATTCAAAAAGTGTTGACGCTGAGTGATGAGTAAAGGGGGTTCCTATACCATTCTCTTTGTATTTGTATTTGTTTTAAATTTTCTATCGTTCATATTTTAAAGACATAAAAAAATGTTTACTCAAATTCTGTCACCAAAAAACTGCTTGACAGAGAGATACAGTCGTGTTAATTTTGAAAACATTTTCAAAAAAGTTTTTATGATTTTTAGGAGGTTTTATTTATTAAGTAAAGATGTAGCAAACGAGTTTATTATATTTTTCCTATTGGTCAATTCAAGCACCAACTTCAGAAACTCTTTAATTTATGCAAGTCATAATTTTATTCCTATAGATTTATTTAAATGCACGTATAAATACACATTTCATACAATTATAGATTTCATGTTTCTATCTAATTTTTTTATTAGACACAGGCTAGAGAAATATGTAATTTATACTCTAAATCCATCAAATGTTATAGTAAGTTCATGGACCAAAAATGTTAAAAAATTGCACTAGCTGGTGATACTGAAAATTTGCTCTGTAAGGGCCATTATTTACATATTTAATAATATATGTGGTTCTCATTAAATGATAAAAGTCATTTTGTAGATTTTAAAGAATGAAATCATCGTGCTTAATTGGCATATTAAGACCTACACCAATGCAGTTACCTGAGCGTCAGTTGGTTCCTCCCTCTTCTTCAGTAGCCTACCACAGGTCTATCAAACGGGCATGATGCTTATGTTTACCAAGATGTTTTTTGGTACAGTTATTGAACTGTACCAAGTGCAGTTATTGAACATTAGTATGGTAGTTAGAAAAAAATAGCCCAAATGCCATGTAATTATCTCCAAGTTGTATAGAGCATAAATATAAGTTATTACATCCTTAGAGCTCAGGTGGGAGGTTTTGAATATAAATGCCTTGAGACTTTTAAGAGGTATTGTGCATAGATGATCATAAGAGATTCTGAATATTGAATGTTGAGGTTTCACAGAGAATGAGGATAAATGGCATGGAACATCATTGTAGAATTTTATGTTAAGGTATTGATGTAATTAGATTGCAGAGATGCAATGTGTGTACTCAGTCACAAGGGCAGCAGCTTATCCCAGCTCTGACGTCTGCCAGCTGGGTGACCCTGAGAAAGTTACTTAGTTTTTATTTGCTTTGGACTGCAATCCATGCAATGAGGATGATTCTAATTCATAGACTAGTGATGATTTATTGAATCTGAAACATATTTTTCTTTCTTTATCAGTGAAATGATTTTTATGTTTGATATTGTTAATACATTAATCTTGTTAATATCAAGGCATAGTAACAAATATACCTATTTTATCGTTAAAAATAGACATTCTGTCAATTAATAAATGCATACTAAAAATTCTATCTTTTATATTCTCTGCTTCTTCTGTGATTAAAGGAAACTCACAGAAGACCGAGATAGTTCTTTAACTACAAGTAATAGGCAAATGATTTAATAAAGGTGAGATAAGTCAGAAAAGTAGGAAATCTGAAGGAAAGTACTGTGATTTGTATCTCCAGGAGCATAGATCAGGCACTCAGGAGAGTTTGTTGAAGGGACAGATTAAAGATGGCTGAAATTTCTTTTATGCTCCTCCTGAGAGCTGAGGTCCTTGTCTCCTCTCCTTGAACCTGAGCTCTACCATTGCTTTGAGCAATACAGGTTGGCGGAAGTGAGGCTATGCCTGGTATCAGGTCCAGTTCTTAAGAAAATGTCAGCTTCCACCTTCTGTTTCTTGGAACAGTCTTTCTGAGAGCCCTGGGTCACTGTGTAAGAAATACGAATATTCTGACACTGCTATGAGGGTGAAACCACCTGTAGGTCCTTCAGTTGACAGTCCCAGATGAGCCCAGCCTTCTAACAATCCCCCAAGGTCCATACATGTGAGTGAAGTTGTCTTAGATCCTCAGGACCGGCTCTGTGCCGACTGCTTACCACCAAGTGACCTCAGTTGTCAGTGTCCTATGGACTGTGAGAATCACCCAAATGAGCCCTGCTCTAGTTTTTCATCCACAAAGTAAGATACAATAGAAGAAATTGGTGGGTTTAAGCCAATTAGTTATGGGGGTAATTTGTTAGAAAGCAATAGGCAAGATTGGTTCCTCCCAAATCACTTAATATGAAGAAATAAGTCAAAACAGCAGAAAAAGATGTTGAAAAATACCTACAAAAATCTTATTATTATCCTTATTAGATCATTCTACTTAATATTGCTGAGTCTGAACATTGGGTCAAAGAGCTAATATTCGAAAGAAAAGAAAATAAGCTCGTTTTATTCTAGGACACAAATTTATTGCTCCTTGCCAAAATATCTGTGAATTCTGATTACCTTTGTTAAAAATAATTATTTAGTTTCTACCTATTCCACAGGGATTTATTATGTATTAGCAGTTTCAAATAAAAGATAGACCATTCTGGGGTGGAGACAAAGGATATTACAGATAACTAATATGCATTAAACTCATTTATGAGTAAAGTACAGTATTTGTAAGTAAAGGAAAAGTTAATTGACTTGTACTGGGCTCTATCAGCTTGTAAACATTTAGGATGCTTAATTTTAAGATAACTGAAAAATTGAACTTCAGAGCTAGAATTTGTACTTTTTTCTCAAGGCTCGTATTCTGAACAGTTAGACAAGAACGCTATAGCAGCCTTGTTGCCTCTTGTGGCCTTTGATGTCAATGGGAACGGTGAGCTTCAAAGATGAGCACTGTTATTTAGATCCTTTGTGGGAGGAGTTGAACTTGCAGAAAGGGAATGGTGTGCTGAAGAGCTAATGATGTCTTTCAGAAACTGCTAACCAAATTTTGTGCTTCCAGAGCAGCATGAAAGCAGCATTTTTGTTTATAAAGGAGAGCTTGTGCTTTCAAGTCAAAGTATTGCTCTGTCAGAAACATTTGCTCTTCTAAAGCTTCTACATTATTAATAAAAATATGTTGCAGTGTGACTCAATACTTATAAAAGTGTCATTAGAGATCTTCTTCATTCTGACTTAAAATTCATTGTGGAGATTCTTTATATTGTTTTGCTTTTCTTTTTATGTTCTTGGATGCTAATCTTGTTGCTATTTTTCAATTCTTCAGCATACTTACCAGAGAGAGATTAGTGAGAATAGAAGAGGGCAAAATACAAAGCAATTAATTTAGCGTTTTTGCTAAAACAACTTTAATGGAGTATAATGTTGAAATTTACAACAATAAGATCTCTCAATTACTTTCATATTTCACTTATCCATGCAGCGAGTCACTTAATTATATTAATTTCATAGATTTGTTAAAAAAAAACTTCAACATACAATAGATTATGTCATTCTTTGCATAATTTGCGGCTAACATAGTATCTGGATCACAATAGATATTTAATTATATTTGTTGAATAAAATTACTAAAATCACTAATTTTTGTTAAAATGCTTTAGAATTACCAAAGGAGAAGCAACATACAAAATGTTTTTTTTCCAGCTTTATTGAGATATAGTTGACATACAACATTGTGTAAGTTTAAGGTGTATAACATGCTGATTTGATACACTTACATATTGCAAAATGATTACCAACATAGTGTTAGCTAACACCTCCGTTGTGTCACATAATTACCTTATTTCTTTTGTGGTGAGAACATTTAAGATTTAGCCTCTTAGCAACTTTCAAGTATGTAATACATTATTATTAACTATAATCACCGTGCTATACATTAGATCACCTGAACTTATTTGTCTTATAAATGGAAATTTGTACCCTTTGACCAACATCTCCCCATTTTCCCCACTCCAGAGCCTCTGGTAACCACAATTCTACTCTCTGTTTATATCAGTTTGGCTTTTTTAGATTCCACATATAAGTGATATCATACAGTATTTGTCTTTCTCTGACTTTTTCACTTAGCACAATGCCCTCAAGGTCCATCCAATGTTGCCACAAATTTCCTCCTTTTTATGGCTGAATAATATTCCATTGTGTACTTGTGTGTGTGTGTGTTTATGTGTATCTATCTATCTATCATCTTCTTTATCCATTCATTTGTTGACGGTTGTTTCTAAGTCTTGGCTATAGTGAATAATACTGCAGTCAACATGGGAGTGCAGATATCTCTTTGAGATTCTGTTCATTTCCTTTATATGTATACCCAGAAGTGGGATTGCTGGATCCTCTTCCAACGGTGTAGGAAGATCATCTTCCAACCCTTCTGAAAGGGTTCAGTGTTTCCATGTTGATTTTCTATCTGGATGATCTATCTGTCCATTGTTGAAAGTAAGTATCAAAGTCCCTTACTATTATTGTATTGTTGTCTATTTTTCCCTTCAGATATGTTAGTATTTGCTTAATATATTTAGGTACTCTGAGGTTGGGTGCATATATATTTAGGATTATTATATTTTCTTGATGAATTGACCTCTTTGTCATTACATAATGACCTTATTTGTCTCCTGTTACTATTTTCACCTTAAAGTCTATTTTGTCTGATATAACTATCTCTGCTTTCTTTTGGTTTCCACTTGCACGGAATATCTTTTTCCATCCTTTCTCTTTGAGCCTATGTGTGTCCCTGAAGCTGAAGTGAGTCTCTTGTAGGCAGCATATAGTTAGTTCTTGTTTTTTTATTCGTCTGGTTACTCTATGTCTTTTGATTGGAGAATTAAATCCATTTACATTTAGAATAATTGGTGATAGGTAAGGACTCACTAATACCATCTTATTAATTGTTTTCTGGCTGTTCTGTAGTTCCCTCTTCCTTTCTTCCTCTCTTGCTACCTTCCTTTGTGAATTGATGATTTTCTATAGTGGTTTTCTTTGATTCCCTTCTCTTTATGTTTTTTAATCTACTCTAGATTTTTTGCTTTGTGGTTACCATGAGGCTTACATAAAATATAGATATAACAGTCTATTTTACACTGATAACAACTTCACTTTGATTATATACAAAACTTTTACGCTTTTACTCTCTCCGTTTTATGTTTTTGATGTCACATTTCAGGTCTTTTTATATTGTGTTCATTAACAAGTTATTGTAGCTATAGTTATTTTTAATACTTTTGTCTTTTTGCCTTTATAAACAGTTAACTAGAGTTAAGTGGTTAACATTCTACCATATTATAGTATTAGAGTATTCTGAACTTGACTGTATACTTACCTTTACCAGTGTGTTGTATATTTTCATTTGTTTTCATGTTACTGATTAGCATCCTTTCATTTCAGCTTGAAGAACACCTGTCAGCATTTCTTGTAAGGTAGGTCTAGTGGTGATGAATTCCCTCAGCTTTGGTTTGTCTGGTAAAGTCTTTATCTCTCTTTCATTTCTGAAGGACAGCTTTGCAAGTTAAAGTATTCTTGGTTGGCAGTTTTTTTCTTTCAGTGCTTTGAAAATATTATCACACTCTCTGCTGGCCTGTAATGTTGCAGCTGACAAATCTGCTGATAGTGTTATGGGGGTTCCTTTGTAAGCTACAAGCTTTTCTTCTCATGCTGCTTTTAAGATTTTCTCTTTTCTCTTTTTTTTTTTTTGTGAGGAAGCTCAGCCCTGAGCTAACATCCATGCTAATCTTCCTCTTTTTTACTGAGGAAGACCAGCTCTGAGCTAACATCCCTTGCCAATCCTCCTCCTTTTTTTTTTTTTTTCTCCAAAGCCCCAGTAAATAGTTGTATGTCATAGTTGCGCATCCTTCTAGTTGCTGTATGTGGGACACGGCCTCAGCATGGCCAGAGAAGTGGTGCATTGGTGCGTGACTGGGATCTGAACCTGGGCCACCAGCAGCAGAGCGTGTGCACTTAACTGCTAAGCCATGGGGCCGGCCCTCTTTTTGATTTTTGACAGTTTTATTATAATGTGTTTTAAAGAAGATCTCTTTAAGTTGATTTTCTTTGGTGACCTATGAGCTTCATGAACTTGGATATGCATCTCTCCCCAGGTTGGGAAGTTCTCAGCCATTATTTCTTTAAATAGCTTTCTGCCCCCTTCTCCCTCTCTTCTCCTTCAAGGACACAAATAATTCACAGAATGGTTTTTTTTTTACGGTGTGCCGTAGATCACGTAGGCTTTCTTCACTCTTTTCATTCTTTCTTCTTTGTTCTCCTCTGATGGGGTAATTTCAAAGTTCCTCTGTTCAGCCTCATAGATTATTTCTTCTGCTTGATTATTACTCTCTATTGCATTTTTCATTTCATTCATTGTATTCTTCACTTCCAGAATTTCTTTGTTTTTGGTGATTTCTATCTCCTTGTTAAACTTCTCATTTTCTTTGTGTATTGTTTTTCTGATTTCATTGAATTGTCTTTCTGTGTTTTCTTCCAGCTCGTAAGTTTCCTTAAAACAGCTATTTTCAATTTTTTATTGGGTAAATCACAAATCTCCATGTTTTTGGGTTCAGTTACCAGAAGATTATTGTGATCCTTTCGTGGTGTCATGTTACCTTGATTTTTATGTTCCTTGAAGTTTTGTATTGCTGTCTTTGCATTTGAAGTAGTGGTCACCTCCTCCAGTCTTTACTAGCTGTCTTCAGGAGAGAGGGACCTTCTGTCAGCCCTGCTAGGAGATTCTGAGGCTATCTCAGATCTCCTCTGGGTACACTTGCTCCATCTTCTTGCTCCCTCTTGTGGAAGAATTCTTGAGCTTGTATGCTTTCTCTGGATCTTCCACACACCAGGCTGAACGCTGACAGCCTGTCTTTGTTTTCCCAAGGGAGGGGCTAAAGCTAAAGTTTGTGGTCTTTCCCTGACCCCCAGTTTGGATGGCTTTCTGCGCTTGCTCACTAGCCATCTGCCAACGCCCACTCTCACTACCATCAACAGAAGCACATACAGGCCACTGGCCACAGGGTGGGGGGTGTGTGGGTGAGGCGTGCAGAGCACTGGGGGTGCCCCTATGCCAGTTGGGGGGTTTTACGGGTGAAGCATTGCCAGCAGCTCATGGGTGGGATTCTTGATAGAACCTGTGACACAGATAGTACTATCTGTGTGCCTTTAATGTCCTCTGCAAGTCCTATCTGCCATTCTCCCTACCTCTTCCCAACTCCCAGTCATATGGCTCACAACCCAGTTCTCTCGGGGGGACAAGAGAGAAATGAGCCCCTTTGGCAGCCTCCTGCACAGCTGGGGATGGGGGCGCTCCCTCACACCCTCTCGCTCTCCCTTGCAGGAGAAATCCTGGGTGGAGGAAGTTCTTTCTTGGCCTTAAGTTGTGCCGCTTTAGGGGAGAGGTGATGCAGATAATGTCAAACTGTTCCTCTCACCCACTCCAGTGTGTCCAAATTTGTGCTTTTGTTTGTTCCGATGGTGTGCTGGAACATCTCCACTGGACTCCTGGATTTCCACAAAGCTCTATCATCTGTGGGTGACTCTAAGTCCATGTTCTCCAGGGGCTCCCAGACTACAGCCCAGAGGGGCTGGAGCTGGTTCATGGGCCACTGCAGAGTCCACAGCCAGACTGAGGTCTATCTGCCTATTATCAGATACGGGGGGTGGTGAGACTCCTCCCAGGTCCTTTGGCCCATGGTACTGGATCCCACAGATCCCTCACAGGCACTTTTGTCTGTGGATGGATGCCAAATTTTGTTTTTGGTGGAGGGTGAAAGGGGACATCTTATGCCACCATGCTGCTGACATCACTCTCTGAAATGTTAGTGAAGTTTAAACATCCATCCAGTGAAGTTATCCACAGTGTGGCAAAGTGAATTTAGGTATATGCATTTGAAAGATATAGGCATAAAAATTGGAATTTCAGGATTTTTCAGAAATGGTAATTTAATAGAAATTTGGAAATTTTATAAGTATGCATTGTCCTTTGAAAAGTAGTGACTACTTGACAAATGTAGATTTTTATTATTACTGACATTTTGAGAAAACATCTGCAACTGAAGATCCTGCAACTGCGAAAAATGTCGTAAGTTTTTCACGTACCCGGTTCTTTTGTCACAAAATATTATCAGATTTTCTGCTTAGAAAGTGTTTTTGGCTGAAATAGGCTAAAATCTGTAGGCACACTGGAAAAGTGACAGGTAGTTTTCAAGCCTCTTTTTGAAAATATGTATCTATATTGGGATATTCACAATAATACTGTAACTATGGTGACATCTGACACAAAAGTTAACTTAATTGGTTCAAACTTTTCAAAAATGTTTTTGTCATTTTGTTTGTACACCTTTTTATCTGAAAAATAATGGGCAATCATATAGAAAGCAAAATTAATGGGATACAATGTAGAGATACGTAACTTCCCTCTTTAAAAAAATACTTTAACCATGAACTAGGAAATACAGATGTTAAGAGTCACTTTGCAATGTCAGGTTAAATGTCTCAACTGATGATAAATGACTGTTTGAATACCCAAATTCCACGTCTTTCAAATCTTGACATTTTAAACTATACCTCCAGGAAGTTAGTATATTCCAGTAAAAACCTTTTACTTTTATTTAAAAAATTTATTTACATTTTTATTGTGGTAACATATACATAATATAAAATTTACCATTTTAACCATTTTTAAGTTTACAGTTCAGTGGCATTAAGTATATTCACACTGTTGTGCAACCACCAACTCTACCCATCTCCAGAACATTTTTATCTCACCAAACCGAAACTGTGCCCACTAAGCAATTACTCCCCATTCTCCCCTCCCCCTAACCCCTAGTAACCATTATTCTAGTTTTTGTCTCTGTGAATTTGACTACTCCATGTACCTCATATAAGAAGAATCACAATATTTGTCCTTTTGTGACTGACTTATTTCACTTTGTAATGTCTTCAAGATTTATCCATGTTGTAGCATGTGTCAGAATTTTATTCCTTTTAAGGCTGAATAATATTTCGTCGTGTGTATAAATCACATTTTGTTTATCCATTCACTTGTCAATGGACACTTGAGTTGCTTCTACATTGTGGCTATTAAGAATATTGCTACTACGAACATGGGTGTGCGAATATCTGAGTCCCTGATATCAATTCTTTAGGGTATATATCTAGAAGTGAAATTGCTGGATCATATGGTAATTCTATGTTTAATTTTTTTGAGGAACCTCCATACTGTTTTCCACAGAGGCTGTACCATTTTACATTCCCATCAGCAATGCACAAGTGTTCCAATTTTTCTACACGTTCATCCACACTTATTATTATTATTATTTGATAATAGCCCTTCTAACAGGTGTGAGGTGATATCTTGTGGTTTGAGTTTGGTTTCTCTTATGATTAGTGATGTGAACATCTTTTCATTTGTATGTCTTCTTTTGGAGAAAAGTCTATTCAAGTCCTTTGACCATTTTTTAATGAGGTTGTTTGTTTTTTGTTGTTGAATTATAGGAGTTTTTTACATATTCTGGATATTAATCCACTTTCAGATATATGATTTGCAAATATTTTCTCCTATTCCTTGGGTTGCCTTTTCACTCTGTTGATAGTGTCCTCTGATGCATGAACGTTTTTAATTTTGATAAAATCTAATTTATTTATTTTTTCTTTTGCCGTCTTTGCTTTTGATGCCATATCCGAGAATCATTGCCAAATTCAACGTCATGAAGCTTTTCTCCTGTGTTTTCTTGTAAGAGTTTTATAGTTTGAGCTCTTATCTTCAGGTCTATGATCCATTTTTAATTAATTTTTGTATATGGTGTATGGTAAGAGTCTAACTTCATTATTTTGCATGTGAATATTCAGTTTTCCTAACACTATTTGTTGAAAAGATTGTCCTCTCCCCATTGAATAGTCTTGGCACCCCTTGAGTAAAATCATTTGACCATGTATGTGTGGGTTTATTTCTGAGGTCTCTATTTTATTCCATTGGTCTCTATGTATGTCTTTATACCAGTGCCACATAGTTTTATTTGCTGGAGCTTTGTAGCAACTTTTGAAATCAGGAAACGTGAGATCTCCAACTTTGTCCTTTTTCAAAATTGTTTTTGCTATTGAGGGTCCCTTGAAATACCATATGAATTTTAGGATGGATTTTGCTATTTCTGTAAGAAATGTCCTTGGGATTTTGAGTAAAAATATTTAAAAAAATGATTATTTACATAAGGTGTGATCTAGTGGAAAGAAGTTAATCATTTTGACTTTATTTTCTCCAGCAGTAGATCATGAGATTCTTTCTATCTGAACAGAAAATGTTAATATCTACAATTCTTCCCACTCAGTGTCTGAAATACATATTTTCATTCATGGCTTTTGTCTCCAACTGTGCATCTAAAATAGTGCTACTCTGGGTCTGGGGGGATAGAATAGTGAGTGGGCAGAGAACTGAGAAGTCTTCAGCTTGGTCTTTGCATTTGCTGTTTTTCCACACATGCCCAAATTCTGGTTGACTGCTAGGAATAAATGAACCTGTGACTAGCTAGTAGCCAAACAGTGCTGGGGAAAATACAGCCCAACCTGAGAGATATTGTTTACTTTTTAAAAAATTTTAATATGTTGCAGTGTCTTCTTTAGCTGTGGAGGTAAATATGGCTTTTGTTTCAATACACTATACAGTGAATTTGCAGGAAGTCAACTACAGAGACTCCTAAAACTTTTCTCAAATACACATTGCAGAGTTGCTGGAGAGATTAGGGGAATCACGGACCATAGTCATGGGAGCCTAACATCTGACCACACTGTGTAGCTCTCCTCTCATATTTTCCTTTTTCTTCCCTCTTTCCAAATATTTAATCTTGAATTAGTTTTGGATAATCTTCCAGAATCACAAACTATTAGAACTAAAAGTCACCTTCTAAGTGTTTAATCTAACTACCTTATTTATTAATTTTAATAATCATAATAAAAAACAGGCATACTTTTCCCACTGTTATTTCCTCTGCTCTGAGAAAAGCAGAAAGTTCCCAGTCCCTCATTATTTCGAATCAAATTTACAACGTGCCTTTTGCGCTCATCCATGTATTTGTATTTTTTGTGCATCAACCTTGTCTTCCTATGTAAGATGTAAGGGCCTGAAGGATGTGAGTTATAGCTTTGGGGACCCCAGGTTCCCTTTGCATTTACTTAGTGCTCAGTAAATGTAACTGTTCGACTGACTCCTAAATAATGAAATTTAATTAATGGAAAATGGAAAAATACCTCCACATTAGTGGAATGTGGCTTCTAGGTGGTTTTGACCTCTGGAGAAAGGACAAATTAGAGGTTGTTTGTCTTCTTCTTAACTATTCTAATCCCAATATAGTTACAGCCATTAGACTTGATAAGACACTAGAAAATTTCACTTCTTACTGAGCTTTTGAACGACAGTTGTGGCACATGTTGAATCATCTTTTCATGGATGTGCTTTATTGTTGAACAACCTGATTAAAACAATTCACAAAGAGGCTTATTATTCCTGGGAAATATTTGCATACTAAAAGGTAAGCTTCTTTTCTTCTTTTTTTTCTTTTGAGGAAGATTGGCCCTGAGCTAACACCTACACCAATCTTCCTCTATTTTGTACGTGGGTCACCACCACAGCATGGCTTGATGAGTGGTGTATGTCCGTGCCTGGGATTCAAACCTGTGAACCCCGAACCTGCCAACCCAGGACAGCCAAAGCAGAGTGCGCTGAACTTAACCACTCCACCACTGGACCAGCCTCCAAAAGGTAAACTTCTAAAGACAAATTAAACTCCTGTAGTATAGTGGACTAAGATGATATACATCTCAGCCCTACTGCACAGCATGTAAGTACTAAATGATACATATATGTATACTAGATATTATATTATCATATAGTATTATATATATTATATCTAGTATATATATTATATATAATTGTATATTACTATATATATATATGAAACTAATTCAAAAAATAAATAGCCATGCTTAAAAACAAAAAAATGATAAACCCCCCCCAAATCAAAACTTGAATTTTCTGAAGAGCCATTTAGAAATGAGCAACAGCTTACACATCATAAACAGGATAAAGGAAAAAAATTCATTTGATTTTTCAATAAATTCACAAAAAGCATTTCACAAAATCTAACACTTGTTCATGATAAAAACAATCAGCAAAATGGGATTAGAAGGGAATTTCTTCAATGGGATAAAAAGCACCTATAAAAAACTACAGCTAACATCATAATTAATGTGGAAATATTGATCACTTTGAACTAAGACTGGGTACAAGACATGGATGTTTACTCTTATCTCTTTTATTCAACATTACACTGGTGGTCCTAGCCAGTGAAATTAAGAAAGAAAAAGAAATAAAAGATATGAAGATCAGAAAGGGAGTAAAAATATTTTTATTTGTTGATGACATGATTGTGTCTGCAAGAAATCCAAAGAAATTTAAAAAATCTCCCTAGAGCTAACAAATGAATTTGACAAGTTTCAGAACAGAAGCTCAATATACAAAATAAATTTGTTTCTATATATAAAGAAGGAAATTAAAAAAAATACTAGTTGTATTAGAATGAAATAACCAAAGTATACTCAAAAATAAATCTAGTAAAATATGTGCATGACCTTTACAATAAAAAACATATTGCAAGAAGAAATGAACGAAAATCTAAATAAATAGAGAGATACAACATGTTCATGGATCAAAATCCTTAATATATTGTTAGGATATAAATTCTCTCTAAATTAGTCTAGAGATAAAATGTAATCCCAGACAAAATCCCAGCATGCTTTTGTTTTGGGGGAAGAAATTGACAAACTGATTCTAAAATATGTGTGGAAAAGCAAAAGACCTAGAAGAGACAAAATGACCTTGAAAAAGAACAAAGTTGGAAGAATTACCATACCTAATTTCATGACTTACTCTAAAACTGCAATAATCAAGGCAATGTGATTTCAGTGTAAGGACAGACGAATAGATCAGTGGAACAGAGTGGAGTCCGGAAACAGACTCCCACTGATCTAACCAATTAATTTTTGCAAAGTCACCAAAGAAAGTCAGTAGAGATAATTATTTTCAACAAATAGTGCTGAAACAACTAGAAAATTGTATGGAAAAAAATGACCCTTACACTGTACACTAAAATTATTTGAGGTTGATTTTAGATCAAACTTAAATGTAAAACTCAAATTTAAATGTAAAACTCAAATAATCTTCAAATATAAACATAATATGTTTATGCCTTTGGGGTGCCAAGAAAAGCAAGAGCCATAAAAGAAAAAAAATTGGTAAATTAGACTTCACCAAAATTGAACATTTTTGCACATTAAAAATTATGATTAAGAAAATGGATATACAAATTTCAGGCTCGGAGAAAATACTTGCAATGTATGTATCTGACCAAGTAATCATGTCAAAAATGTACGAAGAACCTCTACAGATAAAAAATGGGAACCTAATTAAAAATCATAAAAACTTAGTTTACAACGAAAATTATACAAATGGCCAATGAATACATAGAAAGATGCTCAACATCATTAATCATCACTGAAATGCAAATTTAAACCACAAGACATCTTTACATTCCCACCAGAAATGGCTAAAATTAAAAAGACTGATAAGACCAAATATTGGCAAGAATGTGAAAGAACTATGACTCTCATACTTTGCAGGTGATAGTGTAAAATCGTATAACTTTTGTAGAATACTGTTTGACAGTTTCTTATAAATTTAAACATTCCTCTGCTCGACAACCTAGCAATTCCATCCTAGGTATTTACAGAAGGAAAATTAAAACATATATCTACAAAGAAAGAATTGAATAAGAATGTTAATAGCAGCTGTATTTATAATAGCCAAAAAATGAAGGCAACTCAAGTGTTCATCAACATGGGTGAACACATTGTGGCGCATTTATATTATGGATGACTATTCAGGAACAAAAAAAGCAATGGACTACTGATAAACATAAAATACAGATCAACTGCAAAAAATTACTATGAGCAAACAAAGCCAGTCACAAAGGTGTATAAACTGTATGATTCCATTTATATGAAATTATAGGACAGGCAGTGCTCATCTACGGTGACTGACAACATAATAGAGGCTGACTATAAAGGGACTTGACTTGAGGGGAGCACAAAGGAACTGTCTGTGGTGAAAGAATTGTTCTACATCATGATTAGGGTGTGGATTTTCCACGTGTCAGAACTCAGCACACTACCTGAGATCTGTGCATTTCGTTATATGTACATTATACTTCAATTAAGAAATTAACAAATTGTATTCTGAATCCACAGTGGAATATACTAAAAATTAATTCATGCTAGGAGAATCAAAGGAAAATTGTAGAATATTAAAGACAAATAAAAAAATCTTAAAAGAAACCAGGAAAGAGAAAGATTACCTATAGAGGAAAAGGATTAGACTGACAACAGAGAAAATATCAGCCAACCTAGATTTTTATTTCTGGAGTAACTATGATTCAAAATAAGGGCAAATAGAGACATTTTCCTGAAAAGTTTCAGAATGCTTACAAATAAACTACTCTCAGCGAAGAAAATTGTGAAAGTAATTAAAC
Organism: Ceratotherium simum simum; assembly: GCF_057802395.1. NCBI lineage: Eukaryota > Metazoa > Chordata > Mammalia > Perissodactyla > Rhinocerotidae > Ceratotherium > Ceratotherium simum. The sequence goes on from NC_141913.1 coordinate 56,541,724, forward strand.
CCATAAGGAACGAATGGCATATAGCCATGAGAAGGCGTTTGTGGTGTTCCTTAGAGTGTATGGAGGGAGCAGGTTCCTACAGGGCATGGTGGTCCCCAGAGTCGAACCACCCCCGGGAGGGCTCCACCACCTGGACACAGCTTTTGCATCAGCTGCAGAGCTCACTCTGCCCAGTGGTGGAGCTCTTCCCCGGAGCTGCTGCGAGAGTGGGGTTCAGTTGCCCGAGTGGTTGGCATATAGCCCAAGGTGCAGCAGAATACACGACTGGGGGTAGTAAGGAGGCACAGGTGAGAGGGAGGGAACGTTAATGGCTGCAACTTCCAGAGCATTTCTGGATCTCTCTCTTCACACGTACTAGATCTTTCCCCATTCGTGGCAGAAATACCTTTATTGGTGGTATCTGTGTTAGCTGTTGAGTAACCGCTCTGATAATGCCTGAGGATACTGAGAATTAGAGCTTCATCATTATTTTGAAATACTGGACATGGAAAAGTTCAATTAGGTTTAAAATCCTTTCATATTTCATGTCAATCAAAACAGAATGAGCTTGGAAGTAGATTCTCCCTCTGAGCCTCCACAAATTTATGCAGCTCTGCCAATGCCTTGATTTTGATATTTGCCAATGATCTCACTGATTGAATGATCCATCTTTTCTTCATTGATCTATCAATATACATCATTCTGGCTTTGCCCACCTAGTTAAAGTGTGTGGCTTTAATTCTGGTCACTTAATATTCCCGGGCTCTCCAGCATCTAGACACGTGGTAGGATTGCAGTTTCTGGTCCTTGTGGTGGAGTGGGGCCGTGCGATTAGTTTGGTCCAATGAATTACAAGCAAAAGTGACCATTTAACCCTCAGTGGGAAACCATCCAGGGCCAGTGACATTCCAGATAGCGGCTGCTCGGGCAGTCTGGGCCCAGAATAAAGACAATGCAGAGCAGACCATGCAGTGACCCAGAGAAGGATGTGTAGCTTGTGCAAGAAATAAAACATCTGAGATTTGCGGGTTGTTTATTACCTTTCTGTACTTTTCTGTATGTTTGAAATATTTCGTAATTAAACGAATTTTAAAACTTACAAAACTTTCGTTTAGAAGAATATATGGAAACGACAATGTCAAATGGGGTCTTTTGGGATTTCGCCTTTCTGGGCAGCCTTCCACTTGGACAGTGGCCAGAAGGCAGTGTGGCCAGGCTGGCAGGTATCATGGTGGAGCTGAACTCAGCATAAGGCGACATAAAAAAATCTGATAGGTGGGCAGTGGATGTCAAGGATGTCAGCAATCCCCAAGGAGCTCTACTGCACCGATGGGAGCATGTACGTGGAGATTCTGACATTGGACGGCAGCATCAGAAGGGTGGTCAATATCAGAGAAGAGTTATCAGCACCTGATCAGCTGTAGTAATCAGCTTGGTCCCAGGTACTGAGGTTCAGGGACTAATATTCAGTTTCTCAGAGAATTAGGGAAGCAAAGCCAAATTTGTCTCAAGATCAGACTAGAAATTACAATACAAAGAAACAAGAACCTATTAGTAAAGCTGGTGACCAAGCGGATGTGGGTCACCATCAAAAAGGCAGAGACCTGTGTACTGGGTTGGAAAGTGTCCTTCCAAAACTCATATCCACTCAGAACCTCAGAACGTGATCTTATTTGGAAATAGATTCTTTGCAGGTATAATTAGTTAAGATGATATCATACCAGGTAAGTGTGCCTTCTAAATCTGAGGACTCATGTCCTTGTAGGAAGGCCATGTGATAACACAGGGAAGCACGGCGGGAAGTCAGTTATGTGAAGACAGAGGCAGAGATTGGAGTGATGCCGCTACAAGCCAAGGAGCACCAAGGATGGTAGGCAACCACCAGAAGCTGGAAGAGGCAAGGAAGGATTTTTTCTAGAGTCTTCAGAGGGAGCATGGCCCTGGTCACACCTTGACTTTGGCCTTCTAGTCCCCAGAAGTGTGAGACAATTGATTTCTGTGGTTTCTAGCCACCTGGTTTGTGGTGCTTTGTTATGGCAGCTCTAGCAACTAATCCAACCTGGTTCCCGGCCTCCGTGGGAAAGTGAAAGCAAGACTAATAATATGACTAATTAAATATTAAGTTTCAATACACTATGCCAGCCCATGTATTTCCCCTGCTGGGGCCAAGTCAGTCCTAGAATCTACAGTAGGAACCAGGAAGAAGGCCGAGGTTAAGTAGACCCAGCTGTGGAATTTGGGGTCAAGGATCAGGTGAGTTGTTCTAACACTCTTGCTTGCCCCCACATTGATCCACTGAGGAGTAAAATGTACAACTGATTGTATTAACTATTGGTGTGCACCCACACCTCTGCTCTCAATCCCTATCCCTCATCAGGGCAAGAGGCTCTGCAGTGTGGTTCAGTAAACAGTATCATCTCTCAGTAGAATGTTTTTGGCATGGTGAAGAGTTAACCTCCAGTAAAATCATTGAATAGCAGGCCTCCTCTTCCACAATTATATAGTTTTCCTCCTTTTCTGCAGTCTTGAAAATCCTTAACTATCGTAAGTGTTACAAGAATCTGCAGTTTCCTTTAAACAATTAATGATTGTGAAAATTACAGTTTGTTCTTCTATCCCCCTAGGAACACCAAATGGTACTCTGAATGTCATTAATATAATATGCAAATGATCTGTTTGTCTCCTCTTCTCAGTTTGGGGTAACCTTGTCAGTCAGCCTGTTTGCACTAATGAGCTATCTGATGAAAGTTAGCCCAGCGCTGGGAAGGTCACTGAACATCTCGAACCCCCTCTCCTTGCCTAGGCCTACATGACAGTATTTGATGGAAAAGGAAAGAGCTTTGATTGACATTTATCTAAAGTCACCTGAGTGTTAATGAAGGATGATACCAGGCTCTTATTGGAGTATTTTCTCAAACACAAAGAGCAGAGATTCTTTTCAAATGAGCTGTCTGAAAATCTGAAGGTTATTATATAGACACGATTTCAGAATCTTCTTGAAGTGGGGATGAGGAGGTATGCTAGATCATACAGTATTGTATAACCACATTTATTTAATTTTTAGAAGCATTTCAGCATGATATGAAACATTACTGTATGGCTGTGTTTTTTTTTTTTTTTAAAGATTTTATTTATTTATTTTTTCCCCCAAAGCCCCAGCGGATAGTTGTATGTCATAGCTGCACATCCTTCTAGTTGCTGTATGTGGGACACGGCCTCAGCATGGCCGGAGAAGCGGTGCGTCGGTGCACGCCCGGGATCCGAACCCGGGCCGCCAGCAGCGGAGCGCGTGCACTTAACCGCTAAGCCACCGGGCCGGCCCCTCTGTATGGCTGTATTTTTAAACTGATGTTCTGTTAATATCCCTATATTCTGAGAAACTTGCAATCTGTTTAGGTAAAAAGGAGATGGTGTTTACTGTAACTACTTAACTAGGTGGAGAGACAGGGAAACTTTCTTCAGATGTCACTGAAGAATCCCTAATGGTAGAAATGGGAGAAACATAAAAAAGCATGGGGCATTTGGATAGAAGTTTGTTAGAAACTTTTAAAGGGATTTTTTTTCTTCTGTAAGAATTATTGTGGGTAGAAAATTTCCTGAGAGAAGGACCTTGGTTGTGAAACAGAATTAGTGGTGACCTTGGATGTCTGGCATGCATAAAGCACTCTAATATTTGCTGTGCGTGAATGAAAAATAAATAGAAGTCTTAGTCTTGTGGGGTGTACGAGTTGGTGTGTATGTGTATTCGTCTCTTTGGCACATTGGAGTTAGTGTTCTCAGCTGGTCTGAAAAGTCCCGTCTAAGCCGTGGGCTTGGATTGAGAGTGGCCTGCCGTCCATCACCCAGTGGGCTGAATTGATGTGGACCGTCCCATCTGTATCTCCACCGATTTGTTTTGTTGTCTTCAAGCAGAGTCAGAAAGAGCTGGCAGCTGTTGAGATGTGAAGCTTATGCATTCTGATAGTTTGAGGGGGATATTTGTTTACCTGTCAGAAAAACTGTCTTAACAATGGGGTGCCCTGCTCTCTGGTGACAGTGGAGTGAAGAACTAGCCGTTATGGTGATTTTCTGATAAGAGAACTGAGGCCCAAGAGTCCTGCTCTCCACGTGGCACGAGGCTCCCCTCAGACCCAGCTCAGACCAGAGCCGCACAAGCTACAGGTTAAAGCAGTGTGGGAGCGATTTGAATATCTCCCTCACGAAGATACAACTTGTATTTTTATATCTTTCTATAACTCTCTTCACAAAGGTGATCATGATTAAAATATTCTTTTGCAACTTCTCTTGGACCTTAACTTTATTGGGTCCTAACCAACTTGAGGCAGTTATCTACTGCCTGGTGTCTGGATTAGCGTGACGCCCCACACCCCACTCCTCCTTCCCCTGTCCTCACACATATGCATCCTGGGCCTGCTTGCTTAACCAACAGCGGCTCACTAACCAAGTAGACCTTCCAACTTTCCTAAAATACTTAGGAAGTTGTGTTGACCTCACCAGTGTGCCTGGTGGTAGTGGATGCTGATGGAGCACCTTCCCGGCTGCTGAGATGGTGCCTGCCTCTGAGAAGTTCCCCTGAAGAAAGTTTTCCTGTCCTATCCACCTAGTTAAGAAGTTAGGATAAACATCATTTCCTTTGTACCTAAACAGATTGAAATGCCCAGAGGTGCTCTGAGAACTATCACCTCCAGGAGGCAGTTTCTTGCCGATGACTCGCTGTCACAGGGTGCCAAGCGGCAGCCCCCTGGCCTCAAGTGGGGCTAGCACCACAGGATAATGTATGCCCTGGGCTTCCTTTCCCTTGGGAGTATGTGAAGCTAGTCCCAAGCTGAACCTGTTCTTGTTCACTCCCTCTGCTCTGCATGCCTCCTTCATTCCCCTCAGGGTGAGAATACACCCTCAGTAAATCACTTGAAATTGATTCTCTCCTTCTGTGACCCAACCTATGAGATTTGGAGACAGACTCTAGGACAGGGGTCTCACCAGCTGGACAGCGATGAGGACTTCCACCTGTGGTCACCAGTTGGGGATGGAGGTAGAGCAGGGTGCACTTGCTGGTGCAATATCTCTGGCATTTCAGAAGTATGGGGAAAGAGGAAACACAAGGATGAGGAGTTGGGGGCTGTAGCTAAGTGCCATTGATTCATCAAAAAGACAAAATGACTGACCTAGTGACCAACAATTTAAATCAAAGTATGAGTCACTAATCATCAGGGAAATGCAAATCAAAACCACAATGAGATATCATCTCACACCTGTTACGATAGTTATTATGAAAAACAAAACAAAGGGTAACAAGTGTTGATGAAGATGTGGAGAAATTAGAACCCTTGTATACTGTTGGTGGGAATGTAAAATAGCGTGGCTGCTATGGAAAACAGTATAGAGGGTCATTAAAAAATTGGAAATAGAACTACCATATGATACAGCAATCCCACTTCTGGAATTTATCCAAAAGAGTTGAAATCAAGATCTTGAAGAGATGTCTGCACCCCCATGTTCACTGCAGCATTATTCACAATAGCCAAGATATGGAAACAACCTAAGTATCTGTCAATGGATGAATCGATAAAATGTGGTGTATACACAGAGTGGAATATTATTCAGCCTTCAAAAAGGGAAATCCTGCCATATGCAACAATATGGATGAAACTGGAAGACATTTATGCTAAGTGAAATAAGCCAGTCACAGAAGGACAAATACTGCATGATCTACTTATATCTAAAACAGACATATAGAAGCTGAGAATAGAATGGTGGTTGCCAGGGGTTGGGGGTTGGGGGTTGGAGAAGGGAGTTCTTTAATGGGTGTAAAGTTTCATTTATCAAGGTAAATAAGCTTTAGAGATCTGCTGGACAACATATTGTCTATAGTTTATTGTATTGTGCACTTAAAAAAAAATGTGCCTCTCATTTTCCTCTTGGGGCCAGTGGCCTACCCAAGACATATTCTTCTCATGTTGATAGCAGAAAGGCAAGGGTATAAACTTGACCTCACAACCATATTTTAGGTCTTGTGTCATGTCTAAAACATCACACTGGCCAAAACAAGTCCTGTGTGCAGCCAACAGACAGGGTTGGGGGATTACACGCTTTCCATGAAGGTGTGGGGGAAGGGATTGTGCATTTTAAAGAACAATCTACCACACCTGTCTATTGTGCCCCTATTTCAATATTATATTTTTCATACATAATACCTCTGCTCAGTTCTTTTTTATCTTTTTTCTTCTCTCATATTGATAACACCCTTTCACATCCATCTAATATGTATATTATGCTAACTTAAAGTTCTTGGTTCATCTATTATAATATCGTTGCCTGTTGGAATCTGAGTTTCCAGTATGTTTTTCTTTAGGCATGGTTCTGTTCCTCGAATGTTATGTTATTTTGTTTCGTGGTTGAGCCCCAGGTTATGTCAGCTCCAAAGAGCTTTGGAAATAAGGGTTAATGAACTTCAGCTTGGAGACCTCCAAGCAGACAAAACAGAGCCAACCATCCCTTAGATTGCAATTCACTAGCCCTGAGGGTTTGAAGGGGAATGGGAAGGAGAGAGAAATGACTAGTTTCTACCTGCACCCACACAGGCTGTTTTACTGCTCTGATTTTACTCCTGATAAATACTAATGACTTAAATGATGGTGAGGCATCCACCCAGATCATGCTAATGTATAGTCAGAATGGAGAACCACTACCTGGAGATTCCGCACAGCTTGTGCCCTGCAATCCTGCTGACCTCCCTTTTCCACTTCTGTTCTGTGAGGACTGTGTTGTGCCAAGAATGACCTTAGGTTGAGTATCTTGGGCATTCAAGGACTTAAGGCAAATGGTTCTTAAAAAATATGATTTAATTAAAAATAATATAATTTTTCTATATCAGTGATTTATTATTCATATGTGAAATGGCACCTCTCCCAGTCCATCCCATGGAATGATAATGAATAGCATAGACTGAGATATGCTTCAATAGAACATGTTAGATAAATAAATTTGAAAACCATTTAGAGTCAACTGTGGGTTTGCATATTTCAGAGACAAACAGTGAACTTCACCTCTGCACCACTGGTCCAGATCCTACTGCCACTGGTAATGATTTAAAGCGACTCTTATGAACGTTATAAATCAGTTTTGTCTCTAAATGTAAGGAATCCAGTGGGTAGTGGAGGGAACCTTTTTATATTTCTTTTTCCAGCTCTTTCATTCCAATACCAAATGTCATTGTAAACCAAATGAAATGCCATTCTAAAATATTTATTAGGTTCTTAAAATGAAATACCAGTTGTGCTTCAGAAGGAAGTTTCATAAAATCTTTTAAACATCACTGAAATGATCCTGCCTTTTTGTGCTTTCTGACAATGTAAACCTTGTCTTTACTCTAAAACATAAGAACACTAATTGACATATTAAATATACGTATCAAAATTATTTGCAAAGTGTACAGGTATGGCAGAAATACTGTGTATTCCATTCACAGGAAGTCCAGGAGTTGTATCCATAAGTAAATTTCCATAACTATACCAATAAAAAAAACTTCGTCCTCCTGGGAAAGTGCAACTATCCTTTATACAGATGATTCACCTTCTATGTGGACCAAAGAGGTGAATTAAATAGGGATGTGATATTAGTCACCAGTACTATGTCTTCTAAGTCTTTTATGGTATGACTAAATTTGTAACTTTCCTCAAGGGTATAATATTGCTGTTGTTTTAGTATTTATTGGCAGAGGGTGTGGGTGGTATCTCAGGGATGTCCACTTGGCCCTTCTTACCTTGGATCAGGTAGCCAATGTGGGCCAAATTCTCTGCCAGTTGCTGAGAATTTATCCTCCAATTATGCCTTCAGTAGCTGGAGACATTCCCACAAGCTGGGTGTGTGGCCGACTGTGAGAGGCACTTGGGCCAAAACTATGTTATTGTCTAAACTCCACAAGTCTCCCCACTGACAATAGACCCCAGCGACTTGCCCTAGAGATTGGTGTCAACACAGAGCAAGTGTTGGGTAAATCCCAGTGATCTGGGTTTTCTGTCTCCTGAGTGTACGTATGGTCATCCAAGAAAATGGTTACAGGCCCCTTCGAGGAAGGCTTGGGAGAAGGATTGACAATACATACCAGTGAGCATGGTGGGATCCAACCTCAAGAGGAGCCAGCCTCCAGTCCATCAAACGGTCTCTGCACCTGTGAAAAGGCTTCCTTCTGATACTGGGGGAGGGACTGTGACTCTCCATGTGGTGACTCCAGTCAGTTTCTGCTCACCAGACCTTGAGATTATCCAATTAGACAGACCAGGTGATGATTAAATGAGCTGCTCATCTCTCTTTTTCCAATTGATTGGCCACCACCAAAGTTCTCTGTAGGTGAAAACGTTCTGGTTGCCCTTCTGGCCCTGCTGCCGACTATGGTAATTGTGTCCACATTGCAAATCTGTACTGCAATTTACTATTTTGCTTAAGCATAATCTTCAGCTCTATATGCACTGTGGCTATAAGAAGTGAGTTCTTTTTGAGCTCGTCTACAGTAGAAGCTCTTTGGATCTCTGGTCATACCTTGACATGAGAGTTTAAATCCCTAAGCTTACCATTTTCTTTCTCCTGTTTATTCAGAGGCAACTATCCCACCCTGCAGTCCTTCAAATCATCATTGCTAGATGTTACAGTTAAATGAAGCAGCTACTTGCTTTCCCAAAGCCTTGTCTTTGATAGAATTTTTATCTCAAGCTACCACAGGTGATTAAGTAATTATAATGCCATTTCAAGTCACAGTTTACTAGATGTCCGTTTCTACTGCTAGTAAGGTGATCATTCTATTCAAGCTCAGAGCAGGAGATGAGTACCAGAATCCCAGCTCCGTGTCCCGGGACCACTACTGGTGCTGAGCTCTGTATCAGTCAGGACACTTTAAGGGAAATAAACACCTTGATATTCTGCAAAGAGGGGACTTAAGGCAATAGTTTTTAAAAATGTTGAAAGAGCTGAAAGAGCAGAACGGGGCACCAAGAGAACCCAGAACTTGGTGACATCAGGAATCTGCTACTGCTCACGGATCTCTGAGAAGAAAGGGGAGGAGACGATGTTATGAGTCCAAAGCACAAGTGCCGGATGCTGGAGGGGGTGCCACCTGGGCGCTGAAACCTGTAAGAAGGGGCGGCCTGACCATACAGGGATTGGTGAGGAGAATTCACTCAGGCCGAGGAGAGCATGGAAGAGGGGTGCCTTGGCTGGTGCTGAGGCCACGGAAGAGCCTGGCAGGCAGTGCTGGGACAACAGAAGGGAATACAGCAACTTTCAGAGACCCTGACAGGGCAGGAGAGATAGAGACAGAGAAAGAGAAGGAGGAGGGGGAGTGGGAGGCGGAAGGACAAAGACTTCCCTCATCCTCTAGCCTCTGTTCTCCTGTGACTGCCGCCAATTGACAATGACTAACAGGAAGCCAGATGAGGACGTAGCCTGGGAAATAGAGCTCGTGGACACCTAGCTCCAGTACATTACTAATGGGGCAGAATATTGATGGATAGGTGTGGGCTGAGAGACGAGTAAATAACTGGGACAGAGAGATTTAGATTGACAAGGAAACACATTTTTTAAAAAGGGCGTGAACACATCCTTTGCTGCCATCATACCTGGAAACATCCATTATTGGTATTCTGACCCTAAAATGATTTCTTGGATGCATTTTTGGTGGAATTGTCATAACATTAAAAAATACAGAGGAACAATAACTCAAAGATATACAACTACACATGCTGCAAAGGGCCAGTTCCCAAAGGATCATGTTTCCCATCATTTGAACACCATCGCCTTGGCCATAATGGCTGGAGGAGTGGGCGCTCTTCCTACGTAACTTTTATTACCTCATGACCATCGTGTCGCAGATCTCCCGGAAATGCGGAAGGTTTCTCTACACCCAGGCTTTATATGGAGTTAAGAACCTGTTCAGTATCTCTGGTCATACTCTGCTGACTGGTTTGATTAGAAGTTGGAAAATGATCATGAAAGGAGGTCTGTAGGAGGAAGTTGGGTGTATAACGACACTGGAAACAGATGGGATCTAGCAACAGGGTGGAGAGTGCTAACGACCACAGATATATATACATATACATATCTATATATATTTTTTTTTTTGGAAAAAAAATAAAGATAATGAGATCCCTCTGAGAAAAAGGTCCCTGTCAGAAAGATACATTGCTTTCGAAGTGAGAAGATCATCTAGCATTGAAGCAATGTGGAGCCCCCACTTCTTGAGGCAGTCATCCTAACTCATTCCAGGGAAGAATCTACTTTGGAGATAGTATAAACTGTACATCTATATAGACCTTTCCAGATTGCACATCATACGTTTCAAGCCTTATAACAATCTTACGGTGTCCGCATCGCCAACCTCCTTTTAAGGGCAAGAGTTCCTATAGGGATTACGTTTTTGCTCCACATCACAGAATGAGACGACTGGGTATTGAAATTTGGTCTTCTGACTCAAGCCCCTAATACTGGTGTCCGTTGTGCTGACCGCCTCCAAACCGTCCACCCTCCTCTCTTAGCGGTGACCACCTGGCGTCAGGCTGTCTTCGTGTCTTGCTATGGCTGCTGCAATAGCTCCTAATGGATCTCTCTACCTTCAGCTGTGACCCCTCCAGTCCTCAGATTGCTGAAAAGTGATCTGCTTATATCATTTATATTATTTGTTCGTGTCCTGTTACCGCCAGAAAAAAGGCCGCCACTCCTTGGTGTGACTCCTAATGGGGTTTCTAACCCACCCGCGTCCTCTGCCCTCCAGCGCTGCGGCCTGGCTCTTCCTCCGCGCACGTGCAGCAAGCTATCTCACTCCTTGGCAGGGAGTCCTTTGCCCTCTGCCCTCTCTTTCCCACCTGCCTGGAACTTTGAGCTCATTTCATCACAGTCTGTTCCAGGGTTCTTTCCTCTTTGTCACCTCTCCTGCACTCGTGCAGGCAAGGTTTGGACACTGGATATCAGTGTCACGGCACACCTCAGGATGGCTTGCTCTACGCTGCTGGGATTGAATCTTGTTCAAACTTTCACTAACCTGTTGATACCAGGAAATAACAAAGACAATGAGAATTGACATTTCCCGAGTGTGTCCTCTGTGTCAGGCACTGTTCTGTTTTACACGTATTAATTCATTTAATTCTCGCAAGGGCCTCATGAGATAGATAATATTATTACTTGAATTTTATGAGTTATCTCATTTCATCCTCAGAATTGTCCTAATCGTGAAAGCTATTATTATTCTCCACATTTTGCGGAAGAGAAAGCCTAGGCACAGGGAGGTCAATAAACTTGCCCAACACGACACAGCTGCCGAGTTGTGGAGCCGGAATTGGAGGCCCTCCTGTCGAGGCTTGGCCTGCAGGGGTTCTGGAATATTTATTTTTGGGTCCCTAGCACCTACTCAGTGAATGTTTGCTGATTTGAATTCAGTGTAAATTAGAGGAGAATATTTATGACAACTGTGGCTATTGAGAAACTTTCCCGATGTAAGATAGGAGAGGTAGGAAATCTCTGTGAAGAAAAACACGCATTCAAACCCACCCAGGATCTTTTTTTTTAGCCCATCAACACACTCAACTTTCAAATTCCTGGTGACAGAAAGACAGGTTCTATAGAAAGGATCAGATCTGATCCTTTTCAGGAATGGAGAGGCAGCAATTTGTTCTCTGAAGTGCCGTCTCTAACTCAGAATTGGAATGCTTTCTCCTTAAGGCGACCTCTGTGCTCAGTGTCCCCTATGAAAGACCAGATTTTGAGACAATTCCTGATTTCAAGGTCAGGGAGAGGAGATATGAAATTTTAGGGCATATAGCCCATCTGTAAAATTTCATAGAAACTGGAACATTTCCCCCACTTATGAACCTTAATGATTTTGATTAAAAAATAGATATAGTGAATGCTAAGAAAAATATAGTCTAATCACTTGTGAAACTGATATTACAGTTTTGACAGTGTTACAGTCATTGCTATTTTCCTGGAGGGCCATTGCAGGGTAACATATTTTGGAAGCTAATCATTTGGGTATGTAGTTCTATCAAAAATGACAACCCCATTCTTTTTTCTAGAGAATCTACGTGATATAATGAGGAAGATACAGTTCTAGAATTAGATGAAGAGTGAGTTGTCAAGAAAGATTTGATTTTCAAATACACAGAGGTGGTAACTGAGACTCAATCAAGGATGGATTTTCTTAGAGGCATGACAGAAGAGTGGTAGACGGATGATTGCATTTGGGGGAACGTGCACAGATAGTGACTGGGAAAGGGAGTGAGGTCAGTGTGTGTGGGGGAGGAAGCAGCTGTAATTTTAGAGGCAGGAAGACCCAGTTAGTGTGTTGCCATGTAAGCCAAAGGAAGCATGTAAGCAAGGAGGAGATGGTAGAGCTTGATGTGCCAAAAAGCGTCAAGGAGAATGAGGATTGAAGAACACATCATTTGATTTGGGGGGAAGTAAGTCATTCCCTCACTTCCCGGGGCATTGTGGTGGTAAAGTTGCTTTCTGCTTCTCTCAAGGTAAGCACTAAGAGGCATTTGTGATTTAACCTGACTTTTCCAGGACACTTTTAAAAATAGAAAACATATGATTCCTCTAGGGCCTGTGATGAATCATGAAGTAGGTAAGCATGTTATAATCAGTGCAGTATCCTTGTGCTTTCATGTTAGGGATTCGATGCTTTCCAAGTATCTATATCCATTGATTGTACTTGGACATAGAAAGGGCCCAGGCACCCTAATGGAGAATTTTGCCTTTAAAACACACACACACACACACACACACACACACACACACACACACACACAGACACCAAAAAATCTCTCAGAGTGCTTTGTCCCAAAAGCACAAGAGGCTTTCATTAAAAAAAAAAACTTTTAATAAATCCGTGTCTCCAGTAAGCATCACATTAAAAACTGTATTTTTGCTTTTTTAAAGTAATAATAGAAGCAGCAGCTCCTTGTGTTTCTCTCTAGAGTATTCACAGCTAATGAGCAGCAGGAGGCCTTGCTAGAATTTAATAAACTAATTTTCGTGGAGGCAGCTTGTCCTTCTCCTCATTGTGATTGACCTGAGTATTCAGACGTAAGTCCTTCATCCTACGTCCGTCTCGCTGGGAATTGCTTATCCTATGGCCTTATCCATATCGTCCAAGTTCCAGTTCACATCAAGTTTATTTGGCTCTCATTGTCTGTACTTGAGTGAAAGCTATAAACACTCTACATTTTCACTTGTTAAAGTGATTGTTGTTAATATTGATGAGTAATTTAATTCGACATCATCAAAATCACCTTGGTGGGTGCCACACAAGGCAATAAAAAGTGAAGAGAAATTTTCTTGAAGGGACAAACTTGATAATCCTATAGAAGTTTCTTTTTTTTTTTTAAAGAAATAATTGGAATACATATGAATAGCAAATAATTGTCCTATTAAAAAGCACAGCTGGCTAGAGACAAAAAAGAAAACAATATAAGGGATTCATGAGAAAATTAACAGTGAATATTGAATTTCCTGAATTTTATTTCCAAACTGCCTGACATGCTGTTTTCTTTTGGTCTCCTTGTTTCCCACCTGGGGTTGGTCTTTTCACTGGGGATGGTAGTTTTCTCTTAATCTTGCAGTTAATCAGTTCTGTGGCAATTTGAATTTTGTGGTTATTATGGAGTGGGACAGAATTCAAAAGTAGGTCAAGAATGAGAGCCTTTCTAATTTTTTTCAATCATCTTCTGCAGCCTCTCCTTGCTCCGAGATTGGTGTGTTCTCCTGATCCACTCGGGCTGCACCAGGACACACAGGAGCGGTTGGCCTGGTGCTCTTCACTGTAGCGTCCTGAGTTCTGAAAGTTGACAAGCAAGCTGTCTTCTATAAACACTTATCTGTCCAGTTCCAGCTTTGCTAAGTGATGGCAAGTCAGTACCTTTTAACGTGGTGGGGTATGACTCATACCAGGTTGCACACATATGCCCGTTTTAGAGAATTACATCTTAGGTTAAAGAATGGTTTCAGTCACAGGAATCCCAGGCCTCTTGGCCATGAGACTAAATTAAATCATATACATTTCAAATCACAGTGCATCACGTTTATTTGGCCGTGGCTATCACATTGGGAAACCCTTTGTGGACAAATGGGGAATTTGTGTAAGATGGGTTGCTTACAGCCTTTTATCTTTTTGAGACTCCTAAGCAGAATGTAATAGCATTTTGGCTCATATTGCTGGAAAACCAGTAAATGTTTGCCCCAGGAAGTTGACCATTCTGATGGTAAACATCCCAACATTTGAATTATAAATCGGTAGCCTGGCCAGGTTGATAGTACCAGCTGCCTCATCTTGAGCCCATGACATTTGAATGTCTTTTGCCTGTCTGTCTTATAAAGTGAAAATATATAGCTGCGATTCACTCTTGTGTGTAATGTATTGTTTTTCTCAGTCAGAGAGTCATCATGAAACTCATGAATGATACAAAGAGCAACACAGCATTGAACACAGGGCATCGTTCTTTGATAGGACTTTTAAGATATTAAACTTAAAGGCGATTTACTGAGGCTGAATTGTACACTGTGTTAACTTTTCATTTTTCGGCACCTTAAATATCCTCTTGGCTAACAAGGGAAGTGGTTTCTGTTCATTGCACCTGAATTTTCCTCCATAGCTTGTTTGAAGGAGAGTGAGCCCTGCGTAGACAGAGGAAGATGAATAGCAAAGCGAGAGCGGGTGTTGGGATGGGAGATTTCATCGCGAGGCTCGTTTACTTGTCTTGTACGGTCGCTCCCGCTGAAGGTGGAATGAAAGTGCATCCCTGTGTCACATAACCATGCTTGAGTTTCACGTTTAAGGCAGGAAGAAAAGGATATATGTCCCTGAAAACAGTTCAATGTGATTATTTGCTAAGTTTTCATGAATACTGAAAGGAAAAGGTCAGCCAACATAAAAAATGTAGTGTAATGGTTCCCTCAGGAGCTGGGCACTGGTGAGGTCTGCATTACTGTTTTTTGATCTTCCATTTATCCCTTTCTAAATAGGAATAAAATATACTTTGAGATATAGTTTCAAATTAAGGAAAATTAATGATCCTGTTTGAAAATCAGACTCTGTTATGCTATTAGTCTTTAAGAAACCATTCAAACCTTAATTAAGAGTTCACAATTCTCTCTCCCTTTCTCACTCCTAAACTGTTATTTAGATCTTTTAAGGGAGAAAAACACCCTGACTTACCTCAGCTGTTGAGTTTGCAGCAGACACTATAGATATAGGGCAGTGTGTGGCTACAGAGCTGAGATAGGGGCATCTCATTCCTCTAATTTTACATGGAGGATTGACCTTGAATACCAGGTCAAAACTCAGGTAAGAGGAGATCAAATGTATGCTGGGTGAATCCTTCAGAAATCTGAGGTTGTTTAGTCATTTTGCAAATTAGTAGCAACCTGAATAGTTCTCTAACCACTATTTCCAAGAACTGTAGCATACTGAAATTGCAACAAAATGAAGTCTTTTGTATGTGTACAAGATCATAATTGAACAGATTGCTAGGTAGATATAGACTTACATTTACATCCTCAGGTATTTAAAAAACTCTACTGATTATAAGTCAGGGAAACTTGTATTTCCCTGCAATGGTGAGGAATTATGGTGATCCAGCCTCTAGTGAATAATGGTATGAATGTGCCATATAATTGATCAGGGAGAAGGGCATAGTGACAGTATGGAGGATATAACAGTGAAGCATGGTATTCTAATATTTCTACTTAATTGGCTATGTGGTAGATTAGGATGATTGACTCCACTCTGCATTAGAGTAACGGGAGATATCCATTCAGAAAGAACCTGCAGAAAAGAACATTGTGACCTCATCAGCTATTGCTAAACAGGTCTGGGTTCTTTGCTGGTGATCATGAAACCAGAGGAAGAGCACTTGTGGTGTCCAAAGGCCAAGTGTAAAAATATTGCCTCTGCCATTTACAATAGGGTGACCAAGATATCCCCCTAACCTCAAATATTTTTTATTAGTAAAGAAGAGATACTAATTTGTGCCTTACTTAGGTCTAAACGTGACACTAAAATTTGGTAGTTGTGAGAATGAAACAGCAAATATGTGAGCTAGCTGTGTAACTGGAGGGCACTGTATAAAGGTAGTTATTTTAATTAATTAACTACTGACAATAGAGATGGTAGTGATCTTTCTCTATCCTGGTTTGGTTCTGCTCATTGGCACCGATGGATGGGGCAAAACTTGCAGTGGATAAGATCTTCACTGTCTTTCTCACCTGGATTTTGAAGATCCTGAATTGTAGAAATACTGTTTAGAAACAATGAACATTTCCTTTGGGTCAAATAAATTCCATCAAATGAGTATACTTAGATCACTGGAAGGAAGAGATTCCCAGTCCTGAATATTTGAGAAAGAAGGTCAATAAAACTCAATAATTAAGAAAGTTTAGAAAACTTTTTCTTCTAGTCAAATTGGGTTACTCACTGTCTAATAAATTATAACACATGCATGCCATTTCTGTTTCCAGAATTTAGAAATGGTATGGTTTCTTAGAATCCTGTCAAAAATGGTCATTGCTGATGGCATTTGTCTTCTCTCTCCTCTCCCTTCATAATAGTCTTCCCTTTATTTTAGACTCCAATTAAGCACCACTTCTTATAGAAAAAATCTTCCCTGATTACCTCAGTTATATAGTAAACACTATCCTCAGAAAATCTTTGGTGAATGTGTAATTTACTGGTTGGTATTGTTATTCACCATTCCATGTGTATATGACTTATCTCCTGAAATGAATTGTAAATTCTTTGTAGGAAGGAATATTCATCATACTTCAACTGTTGGAAAATCATACTGGGAATTTATGATGACAAGGGTGGTCAGACAAGTAAAAAGGGCTGCTCCAGTAGGAACTATTTGAGAGTAAAAAAAAAGTTAATTGGTCAGAAAGAGTTCAAAAATACATTTACTTAATGGAAAAGTTTTGAAAATCAATTTAAAGTTTGGTGAATTTGAGATTAAGGAGGCAAAGTATTGACTGGAAACCATTGATATATGAGCAAGAGTTTTTAGAGGAAGAAGAAGAAATTTAAGTTTCCTATTTAGAAAAAGAAAAATTGAGGATGAAGTTAGACCTATTAAGGGATGTCTGGTGGGTCTCTTTGTTTCCTTACCATCTGTGTTTAGTGCAACATAACTTGTATTTTTCACATAGAAAAACTATGTAGAATCTCTCTCTTGGAAACCACATGTTTCTTTACAAAGATTGTTCTTCTTTTCAGATGGCTGCATTTGAAGTGACTGTGCGTGGTCCCAGGAATGAACGAAATGGACGATGGTTGCATTATTTTTTGTGTGTTTAAATGGATAGTCATCATCATCTTATTCTCTTATCGCTTCTAACCGAGGTCAAAATAATGCAAACCTTAAAAAGAACACATACTATTAGGATTAGCAGCACCTATTCTGAATGTCCTTAATGAGGCTAACTCTTGCTTAGAATGTGTTCCTTTTACTCTTCTAAGTTTTTCAGACAATACTAAGACAATTTGCTTTTTCATGCTATGGAGATGTGTTACATAAAATTGAAATTACTGACATTGTCCCTTCTCTATCCTTTTAATACTGTTTCCCCATTTTAGGTTGTCTTATGATATTCTTTTCCTGTGGAGTTTTCCATTATTCTGAGTTTAGGAACAGTATGGTTTCCTACAACCCAGTCAAAAATGGTCATTGCTTATGACCACTCAGCTTTAGGTCATAGGGAAGGTGTTAGAAGGTGTGTAAATTCACTTCAAAGACCATGAAGCAATATTCAATTACACCAGCTCTAGTAGGCTCAAGTTTTATTAACAAAGAATTATTAACAAAATTGAATACAAGGAAAGAATTCTTAGGAGTCTTCCTATCCATTTGACTCTGCTGTGGGGTCTTGCATTGCCTGCATCTCACCTGCATTCATAATTTAAATGCACTGATCTAGAAAAAAGACTTTCAGAGATTTGAATGTGATTCTTAGAGGCACTAAGAATAGAAACTATTTCTAAGGTCTTTACTTAAGTTTGGACACACAGTTGGCTCTTTTGTACAATTTTCTTCCCATCTTTGAGGAAAAATTAAATACTTATGTCTAAAGTTTCTCTGACAACAAGTGTAATATTTACAGTGCATTTAGCATAAAACAGAGGAGTAACAAAGCAGAGAAGAGAGAAAAATTGTAAGCAAGAAATTTATATTCCAGCAGTAATTAAGTTGTTGGCTGTACTTGGGATGTGTCATTATTCGCTGAATTATGTCAGTCAAATTATTTCCTATACATTAATTTCATCTTTTGTAGTAAAACCTAAATATTTTGTGAAGAGAGGAGAATGGAGACTGTAAATGCTGTGGCATCAGCGCCCCAGTTCATTTTGGTTCACCTTTGCACCCTTAGCGTCCAGCCCAGCACCAGGCACATAGTGGGTGATAAGTAAATATTTCTTTATTAAATGAATGAATAAAAGTGGAATGAAGATGTCATTCTATAAGTAATCTTTAGAATATGCTTGAGTTCTTGAAAAGGAGGCTAATTCAAATGCTTGGTCCTTTCTACTATTGTCTTAAGCAGCAAAAAGCACAAGCAAACACCTAAGCAAGCACCTAGGAAAAAGCAGAGGTAGACTTACAAAGGTGTTGACACTGGCATGTGTCCAAGAGGTATTCCTAACGCCTTTTCTCTGTGTTCCACAAAATTTTATTTTACTGGCAGTGGTTTACTAAAGAAATAGAGGCAAATTCAGTATCAAAAGAACCTTCTCTGAGCTTGGTGGAAGCACGTGAACTAGCCAGATAACAGCAACTTCTAGGATTTTAGATGCTTCCCAACTCCTGTATAATATAGACCTACAGGTGAAGATACAGGTGTTTTATTCAATTATGCTCATAGTGATTATGGTAGCTTCACTCAAGACTATAGAATGGATTACTTACCTTCATTTCATCATTGCTTTAACTTAACAGATACCGTTTTCCTGGTCTGAAAAAAATAGTTTTCTTGGGGCGGCCTGGAGGCATAGTGGTTAAATTCGCACACTCCACTTCGGCAGCCCAGGGTTGGCAGGTTCAGATCCTGGGTGCAACCTATGCACCACCTATTAAGCCATGCTGTGGTAGGCGTCCCACATATAAAGTAGCAGAAGATGGGCACGGATGTTAGCCCAGGGCCAATCTTCCTCAGCAAAAAGAAGAGAATTGGCAACGGATGTTAGCTCATGGCAAGTCTTCCTCACACACACACATAAAAAATACTTTTCTCTGTTGGTCTTTTATCTAGATCAATGCTGTTCAGTAGAACTTTCTGTTCTAGTGGAAATGTTCTGTATCTCTGCTGTCAGAGATACAGAATACAGTGGCCACAAGCCACATGTGGCTTTTGAGCTCTAGTTCCACTGAAGAACTGGACTTTTAATTAATTAAATTTAATTTATTAGAATTTAAATTCAAATAGCACATTAACCAGTGGCTGCCATATTGGACAGTGTAGTTCTAGACCCCCTAGTGTTCTGTAGTGGAAAGAGCACAGATGGGGTCAGATAGAGTCAGAGTTTGAACCCAGTCTTGCTATTTACAAGTCACATGAACTTTGCCGAATCAATGAATTCCTCTGTGCAAAATGGAGTTAATAACAGTACTTCAGGGGAGTATGAGAATTTACTGATACACCAGTATCATTTAGACATGTTATATACAAGTATATACACAGTCATGCACTGCATAACAATGTTTTGGTCAACGACGGACCGCATATATGACGGTGGTCCCATAAAATTATATAGCCTAGGTGTGTGGTAGGCTATAGCATCCAGGTTTGTGTAAGTACACTTTATGATGTTCGCACAATGACAAAATCACCTAACAACACATTTCTCAGAAAGTATCCCCATTGTTAAGTGATACATGACTGTGTATATATATCATAATATAATTATGTATAATCATAATTATACAGTCATAATATAATTGCATATTATGTATATGTAAAATATGTAATACATATATATGTAATATACATATATATATATATATACACACATGTAAAATGTGCCTAGGAGAGTGACTGATGTATAGTAGACCAACAATGATCATTAAAGTTCTCTCCCTCACTTTCTGGATCTATTAAAGATAATAATAATTACTATTTGTTAAGGAATTACTTTGGGACAGATACTGCTGAACACCTTCTATGCTATAAGGGTAAGCAAAGTGACCAGGGCAATATGTGATGGGGCCTGGATTTGAGCTCAAGGCTGAATCCCAAACCTATGCATTTATATCTAATGTATATAATTATTTCCTTATCCCAACTGTGCCTTCTAGCTCCTTTAGTCTGGGAAGAAGGGGCGATTCTTCTGTTCAGTTTCCCTCAGCAGAGGGCCTTGACTTTAATAGGGGCTCAGCATGTGGTATTTATCATTTGATTGGCCTATGTCCTACAGAAGGCCTGGGCAGGTAATAGGAACACAGCATGTTAGGGGCATCAAAGCCACTCCCCAGAAACTCTCAGTACAAATAGTGCTCCCTTTTCACTTGCTTATAAAGCTCAGAGAACTCCAGAGCACCATGCAATGGGCCATTTTTATAGAAAGGTGTTGGAAAATGGGCGTCTAGACCTCTATATCTCCTACAATGACTTTCAGCACCTCGGCCAGAAGCCAGTATATGGATCTTATCCAAGAAAAGCCTCAGGGCATATGTCAGGGTATCAACTTGCAAAAACATTTCTCAGTGCCAACGTCATTGTCTGCATCTTTGACTACAGAAGTTTGTTATTTTGTAGAAAAGAAAACAACATAGATTTTTGATTATTTTTCTTGTCACCTTTGATGTAATAATAATAGGGGCCCTGAATCAAAGACTGAGACCAAAAGACTCTGGCAATTGTAGCAGATGGGAGAATTGGCTCCACTGACTCAGAAGGAGCAAATGATGCTTTTCTACCTCACAGGATGCTGGGAAATGTGGATGTAGTTTTATGAGACCCTCAGGCAGAGATAGATGGGGAACCTGCATGGACCCCAATTCTGGCTGGGCTGCCAAGGGAGAGTGGATGTTGACTCTGCCTTAACTTGGGCTCCTGTTAATTGGGGACACCAATATCTACTCTACACACCTCACAGAGTGTGGGGACATCTGTGCTAAGACAGATAGGACTATTTTTTGTGGATGGTAGGTAATTGCCACCTGCCCTGCCCCTTACTCCAGTCTGTGACCAGGAGAGGAATCGGCTTGGCTATAAGAAATCATTACAGGGCCGGCCTCATGGCTTAGGAGTTAAGTGCATGCGCTCCGCTACTGGCGGCCCAAGTTCGGTTCCCGGGCGCACACCGAAGCATCACTTCTCCGGCCATGCTGAGGCCGCGTCCCACATACAGCAACTAGCAGGATGTGCAGCTATGACATACAACTATCTACTGGGGCTTTGGTGAAGAAAAAAAAAAAATGAGGAGGATTGGCAATAGATGTTAGCTCAGAGCCGGTCTTCCTCAGCAAAAAGAGGAGGATTAGCATGGATGTTAGCTCAGGGCTGATCTCCCTCACCCAAAAAAAAAAAAAAAAAAAAGAAATCATTACAGTTGCCACTCTGGGCCCTTGTCTGTTGTTTAGGCTCGTATGGAAGCCTCCACAAGTGTCTAGCTAAGTAAAAACATTTTCTTTGCTAAGAACAATTTCAAAAGGGAGCAAATGGAACCATATTTGGCCTCCTTTCTTTTTCATTTTATTTCTTAATGACATAAAACTGATCTGGATGCTGGATGCCCTATTGCTATTGAGAATAAAAAGGGAGACAAGGAATTACTATCAAAAACTGGATGTGGCCTCAACTGGTGAGTGGTCCCGCTCTCAAAGCAGTGTTACTCTGAAATTACTCTGAAAACCTAGTCATTATTTTTGGCAGACATTTTCTAAATATAATTGGCTCATAGCTAAAATCCTATTTAACTCATTTAGTTACTTGGGGTTAAATTTTCTATCTGATTTATCTTGGAGGTACACCAAGAAGTTACCTTCATTAAAATTAGATGTCCTGTGAGTGAAAGATTGAAAAATTTTTAAATGGTTTAAATGGGTAATTTGCAGAACTTGCTTTAAAAATTCTCCAGGTAAAATACTTTTTTATGAGCAGTATAGTGCAGAACTTGGAGACCTTTTGTTTGAGTGGACTTGTGGACTGTTTGCTGAGGAAACTTCGCCATTTCTGCCAACCTTCCCTTTGCCTATCTCCATGTATAAATTGCAAAGCTTTCTATGCAAACGTAAATCTTTAACTTTTATTAGAAAAAGACCCTAGTCTTTTTCTTTGTTTATGCACAGAATAAATCATTCTGTCCTTAATTGGCAGCATAGATTATTCGCAAGTTCTTCCCACAGAGCTTTAACTCTAAGCTGTAGGAACTCAGCCAAGACATCAGTCTAGAACATTTCTTCAAGATTACTTGAAGTATATGCAAGAATCTATTCTTGCTGTTCTAAATTTTAGTCCTGGATCAAGTCAGATTGCCAAAGAACTACATATTTAGACAATTAGACAATAGCTTTGGCTTTTAAAAAAAACCGACATTTACATTTACAGTTTCCCTTGGCTTTCTGCGCGTGCCCATGTCAAGGGATGTTGTCAGAGAGGTGCTATCCGGGCATCGATTGTAGGGCTGACGTGGGGGCTGCTGACCTCCGCTTATGCAGCGTGTGCTTCACGGAACCTGCAGCAGTGATATCTCCTGGGTGTTGGTACTGGAGAAAAAATGAACTTTTCCTGAACTGTTTTTCATCTTGACCATTGTTGGTTTTTTAGTTCATTATTTCCCAAACTATGTTCTGCGGAATGCTTTTCACGGCAAGGCCAGTAAGTGGTGCATGAAAAAGCTTTCTGTGCCTCATACCACGCTGCCTTTCACTGTTAATCAGCGCTCTGATGTCCATGTGTTGTCCTACAGTTAAGAAGAAACAAACATTAGCTTTGTTTTAATCATCCATTTGCCAATATTTCTTATACTGAGTGTGTATGTGTGTGTGTGCGTGTGTGTGACATTTCAATTAAGATCCAGCAGAACAGCATTAAGCAGATACCAGTTTGAGGAAGACTGTTGCAGTTTCATGATTTTTCTTTACTTTGTTTTGGTTTTAAGAGGCTCGGAGTGAAATTTGCAAATTTTTAAACTTAAATTCCCTCATCTCTGGATGGACACTCACCTTTTGGCTGTGGCAGAGCTGCTTCTGCCAGGTTCCCTGACCCCACAGGCGCTCAGAACTTTATACTTCCTTTTGTCCACAACCATGACTTCAGGATCTGCCTTATTTTTCTCATTTATTTATTTTTTATTTTTTTGTGAGGAAGATCAGCCCTGAGCTAACATCCACGCCAATCCTCCTCCTTTTTGGCTGAGGAAGACCGGCCCTGGTCTAACGTCTGTGCCCATCTTCCTCCCCTCCACTTTATATGGGACACCGCCACAGCATGACCTGACAAGTGGTGCATCAGTGGGCGCCCAGGATCCAAACCCAGGCCGCCAGCAGCGGAGCGTGTGCACTTAACTGCTATGCCACGGGGCCGGCCCCTCTCATTTATTTTAACTATTTACCTCTTTTTGTCCTAGGCATTTAACTGATACATGCTTTATTTTCAGTTCTGTTCTTCCAGAGACCCAGAGGGAAGGCAGACCCATAGACTTATCAATCCCCCTCACATTTTCTCTTTAATATTCAGTCTCTTCTAATGAGCCCCACACACCTGATCATCAACACAGACTCTGATATTATAGCATGCATCTTTTTATGACCTTTATGCCTGTCGTCTTATTTTCGTCTCTCCATTTCTCATTTCTTCAAATTCCCAACCTATTTATTTATTATCCTCTTTTCTTATACATATCTCTGGAAGCTGGCTCAAGTGTTTTATGCAATGAGATGATGGGATAAATAGCTAATTGATTGATTTTAGTAATTAATTAAAAATAAATAGATTTCTCTCTTTCTGTTACCTGAGGAATGTGGTCAGACAGAAGTGGGGATGATGACAGTGATGGGATATGAGTAGGAGTGTTGCTGAGTTATTTTGGAGAATGGGAGCTATTAGGCAAAGGTGGGTAAGCGTAAGGCTCTTTGCGGAATTGACATGATGGAATAAACAAGTGCTTCCTGGTGTGACAGACCTCAGTGGAACTCTCAGCTCTGCCCCTGACTGGTTGTACCATCTGGGTCAGAGGCACGGGAAAGCAACCTCGGCCATGCTGCTTTTGGCATCTTAGTGTAAGTTATCAGCGCCTTCCAAGACATGTGGATTTGGAATCCTCATCTGCAGAAGCATACAGCCTGTGTGTCTACCTTCCAAGTGCCTGCCTGCACGGCCGCCATGGCTGTGTACTCCCTGGTCTCGGCTACGCTCACAGAACTGACGCCAGCCACTCTGCTGTATTCTGAAAGGAATTCCTTGTGTACTTATTTCATTGATCAAAATTCTTCCAATTGAAGTCAAATGGCCTGCACTCAGCTTCTCTGCTTCCTGGGTATTCCATAACGACACAAGGGAAGGATGCATTGAGAACAAACGTTGAATTATTGAGCAGGGCCCTGCCTCAGAACTGTTTGATTCAGAGAAATGCCACAGACAGACTTCTGACCCTGATGCCACATCCTTTCTTTTATGCCTCAATTTGTCAACATTCGTCTTTTTCAAAACTGAAGTAGAGAATTTCATAAGAATTTTATTTGTCTTGTGTTAGAATGAACACACCTCATTTATTTGATTGAGGATGCCTCCTTTTGCTTCCTGGGTTCATCCTAACATCACCACCAATTTAATATTTCTGAAACATCTCTTTCATTAGAACAGTCCAGCATAAAACCCTTCAACGACTCCTAATACTACCTATAGGTTAAAGTCTAAATGCATTATTTTTTTTTGGATTTCTAAGCCTCCACAGTTTAGATTCAATTTCTGTTTTTAGCCTTGTTTTCTATTAGTGCTCTTTCCACAAACCATTTGTTCCGGTCACACTAACTTTTAAAGTTTCTGTTTTAAGATTTTGCTTTGAATGTGTTCCAATACAGTCCCCCAATGTGCATGATAATAACAACAATAATAATAATAGTGATCGCTGTAGTGGTAGTAGAATTAGAAGTAGTGAAAATAATGGTAACCACACTGGAGTGTTTGAATCATGCGCCTTTTTTGTCTTGCAAATCTTTGTCTTTTGTCTTCTTTCCGCACCTTTCTTCACCAGTCCTAACATCATTTCAGGGCCCTCTCAGATCCCTTCTCTTTGTTAAGCCTTTTGAACCACTGTGGCTAGAAATAAGCTCTCTTCTTGGAGCTACTGCTTCTCACTGTCCAACCATTGGTAGGCACACATTTTGCGACTTCTGCAACTAGCTACTTTTTTTGCATTTAGGAAGTTCTCATGGGAGTGACTTACATACATTATTTACATGTGAATGGCACCTGCTTCAAATCCTCTATGAGACATAGTTGATTATATTTAGAATGTTAACTTCTGGTATACTTGTACATCCA
The DNA here is from genome assembly GCF_057802395.1 of Ceratotherium simum simum. NCBI lineage: Eukaryota > Metazoa > Chordata > Mammalia > Perissodactyla > Rhinocerotidae > Ceratotherium > Ceratotherium simum. The sequence continues at coordinate 56,567,218 of NC_141913.1, forward strand.
TCCATGCGTGCACACACACGCACGTGAATAGGACCGTTCACCTAGAGGAGCAAAAACGTTTGCAAGCTAAGGGCAAGTGGTGATTCTTCACCTTCTGCAGCTGAAGCCACTCAGGCTTTCTCTCTTCTCTCTCCTTCCTTCCTCCTTTCACTGGCAGACATCCATGGTGATGGGTTGCCCTGACTGAACACAATAAAATGGGGACTGTGAACTGAGGTTCTAGTTCTAGTTGAAAATTTTTTTCAACATCTTTGGAGCAACGTCTCCAAACGTCTTTGGAGCAATATCTTTGGAGCAAGGGCAGGAACAGAAACTGGAGAAGAAGGAAGAGAACATGGAGAATACAGCATTAGAGAAGACCGAGGAGGAGAGAATACACCACAGAAGGAAGGCGTGGTCAGGAGTGACGATGCTCCTCAAGAAATTGAGGAGATTGAGAGTTAAGAAAAGGCCATTAGGGTTACAGATAGGTTCGCTGATAACTATCTGGAGTAGTTGTAGTTCATCAGTGAGGGCAGAATCTAGCCTGCAAGTGGTAAATGCCTATATAGGGCAGGCATGTGATGTAAATGAAACAAGCTGACCAGGTAAGGATGGTAACAACCAGGAGGAGAGTGCACATCTTACTTTTTCTCCATAACCTTTATTTTTTAGGGCAGTTTTAGGTTCACAGCAAAACTGAGTGGAAAGTACAGAGAGTTCCCATATGTCCTTTGTGTGCACCAACGCACAGCCTCCCCTGCTATCAATATCCCACATCAGAGTAGTAGATTTGTTAAAACTGATGTACCTACATTGACCCATCATAATAACCCAAAGTCCATAGTTTATATTAGGTTTCACTCTTGGTGTTGTACCTTCTATGAGTTTTGATGTCTCTAATGGCATGTATCCACCATTATGATAATATACGGAGTGTTGTCACATTTCTAGTTGAAAATTTTTCCAGTTTAGCATTTAGTTTATTGTATCATCTTGACTTAGAAGAGACAAACTTTGTGTTGAATTGTGTGAGATTTTTAAAAAAAAATTTTGGTGGAGATATATGCTTAATCTTATGCTTTCTTGATATATTCTGGTACAGCCCTGCGAGCATCATACTAATGATAACAGTAAAATCAATGGGGATGAAATAGGGCTTTAAACATGCCGTCTTCTAATTTTAATTGCCTGGCTTGTATTTTCTTTGAAAAGATCTTTTTCCAAGAGCCCCTGGGGATTTCTGGGAATGGTGTGGAGGAATACCTGGCATGGAGTATGGTGTGGACCTCCAGGGGGATTGGCTGCATCAGCAAGTTGTCCTCTCCCTAAGGCTGCCTCTACACCTGTGCAGCATCAATTTGGGAGAAATGTGGATCTCATCTTGGGATTTAAACTACTTTTGGTTTAAGGAAAATTTCCAAATGGAATTATTAAAGTAAGTTTTGGCTAATTATAACAGCACGTTTATTTCCCTTGACCATCTTTGGTTTTGACTTGTTTTTATTTTTTAAAATATGGTTGATTGGTTATTTTTATGTTCCTGTGTGGTATGTGCATGAGATACTATCTGAGCTAAAAAGCATTTGCATATGCCCACAGTCCATTGATGAAATGAGATTCAGCGTAGAAACTAATTAATCAATGCTTTGCAAGGATCCCATTTTCTCTAGTTGGATAGGATGGTTGATTCAGGGTGCATGATAGTCTGGTGTTTTTCCGAATTTTTCTACGCCATCTGTGGCCTGTCCTTGTGCACCTGAAAACCTTTCAGAAGCAGTGATTTCTGTGTGTGATTCTCTGCACTCTCGATTCATGCTGTGCCATTGTCCTCTGTTTCAAGTGAGGAAAAATCAATGGGATTTAGACATAGGTTCAGCCTAGCCCTGGAACGTGGAGGAAAGAGCTGGAAAAGAATTTGTATGCAATCTCTATTTATTATTTTCTAATTGTGCAATTATTACTTTTTATCATTTAAGTCATTCATTAAAAGCATTTTATGCAGATTCCTTTAATGCTACTTACTGTTTGGAGTTTTGGAACCCTCGGAGCTCTTCTTTAGGGTGGATAGGTTTTTTTTTCTTCACTTTTTTGGGCTTCCTGAGTAGCCTAAAAGCAATTGAGGAGAAGCCAATTCCAGAATTCTTGAAATAACTGCCATGGAAAATAAATGCAGGATCAAAGAAATATCCCCAACCTTTTTACATGCCATGATGACTCTTATTACTTTTCTCCTTTGTGAAAGATTTCAGTTTTCTTTGACTCCTTGAACAGACTTGCTTGTGTTTTTTAAAGGGAAACTTAAAAATTTCAGACTTGTAATATGAAATCTAGTGTGTGGGATGTTGATAATAATTACAAGAGGAAATGAGGAATAAGAAAATGAAGGAGATAATGTAGATTGTAGAGTAGAAACACACGCGTGCTTCTACTGTGAAGTAGTACACACACTTCACAAGCAGACTTGAGAGAAGGAAGAGTGGTCTAAAAATGAATATTAGAGCCTTGAGGGAGAGTCTAAGTGCTTTGCTGGCTTTCTCGTGAGAATAAGGAGGGAGAATTATATGTTCACTGTGTACAATGGGGGAGCAGCTGGGAAAACAGTCCTTCAGGCATAGTGAGTTTCCTTCCTGTGCATGTGAATCTTGTTCATTTGCGTTACCTAAAGCTTTCCCCACCTTAAGTATCAAGTAAACTTGGCATAGTCAGGCTTGATTAAATAGGGAGGCTAGAGAAAATATACATTCCTTTTTTTAAGACGAATCCACAAAACTGAACCTTGCATCTCAGAATGCTTCATTGCACATCCAGGCACTTGTTTCATGTCAGAACAAGTATTTGCTGTCAGGAGGAATCTCACAGCTGGGGCTGTGTTTCCATATGGAGGGACATGTATTTGGGTAACACTTCTGCTGCCCTGTGCCCTGTCAGTCACTTTTCCCCAGGGGCGGGGAACATGCCACTTCTCTGGTTAGTAAAAAAGAAGGAACTGGACGAGCTTGGCTCAGCCCTGCTGGCTTCCTTGTTCTCGTCCCCCAGGGTTGCCTGCCTGTCCAGAGGATGCATTCTCATCTGGAGCCAGGTGGTTGAAGTTCATATCTCACTTCTGCTAATGATTATGTGTGTGATCTTGGGAAGTTTCGTAAACTTGGAGTTTCTTACTTTCCTTGTTTTTGTTTTTCTAGTTTGAAAATACATGGTATAATGGATTGCCTCCTTGGATGTTGTGTGGAAGAGCCTTTAATTAGTTGAAGAGAATGGAGAGTTTTGGAGAGATCAACAGATTAAACACTGCCCACACTATCCCTGACCTCCAGAAAAAGCCAGCGAATCCAGGCATATGTGTTTTGTTGGAGGGGTGATAGTAAAGGATAAGGGTGTTGCATATATCAAAAAAGGTGCCTGGCACCTAATAGACACTGGATAAATATTTGTTGAATGAGGCCCTTACTGAAAGAAGGAATGCATATTTTGAAACCTCTTCAGGCTATTCTGCTAAATACCCTTCCCTCTCCTCCTCTCACACACACACATACCCCGTACTTATGCATATATGCACGTCACCTATAGAGATTCCTTGTGCATCTTCTTTGGGGCTGTTTCTTATTAAATTATCTGTGATGCATATGCTTTCTGAGGACAGCAGGCTAGAAATATTTTCTTCTCTTTACATTGTTAAGAATATACTTATTTTGCGCTATTTTAAAGAGTCATATTTATAACCCTGCAGCATTGTCTGAATTACATTTGACAGATTTCACCACTTGCTTCATGATCCAAATATAGTCTGTTTAATAGGTGGCACTGTCTTACACCATCACTATTGAGTCATGGGCCCCAAAGGGAAGAATAGCTCATGGGAGGTGGCGTCTCAGACCAGTAAAGAAAAAGCTGGGATTTCCTACTTCTATTATAGTCATGTTTTTTTAAAAGATTCAAACTCAGAATCTGAGTTATAGGGGCCGGCCTGGTGGTGTAGTGGTTAAGTTCGTGCACTCCGCTTTGGTGGCCTGATGTTCGCGGGTTCGGATCCCGGGCACAGACATACACACTGCTCATCAAGCCATGCTGTGGCAGCATCCCACATGCAAAATAGAGAAAGATTGGCACGGATGTTGGCTCAGGGGCAATCTTCCTCACCACCCCCGCAAAAATCGGAGTTATATTTCTCCATTTTACATTCATTAATACAGTATATTATAGCTAGACACATGTAAATATAGATTTCTAGAATATTTTCATCTAAAATAATTACTAGTGAGTTACACATCTATCATTCAGGTTTGTGTTGGAGAAACCTGCAGAGTGGTTTAAAAAGGGTTCTCGTCACTCATTCCAAATTTCTTAATTATACCGCCTTTTTATTCAATTTTAAAAATACATAGTATGGCAGCGTTTTCCGACCTGGATGTTATGTGGAGCAATGAAATAATGGCCTTTGCGTAGGTGAAGAACATGAGGGATTTAAGAGGGTTAAACTCAAAATGATGTAGGAAGCCCATAGGCTTGGGTAAAAAATCCAGGTGATTTATATGCTGCTTATAATTAGATTGTATAGTTGATAACTGTAAAAAGTAATGCTCAGTTTTGTGATAAAATAGAGAAAATAAATAAAACGTATGCAGTGTGTTCCTCCTAGATGGAAGACAGTGCCGCACATTCTTTTTTTATCCCCAGAGGTAAGCGCGGTGCCTGGCACTGGAATTACCTTCATTTCTAAAGGGCTTGCCGGGCTCCAGGTACTGTGGTGGGCACAAGGCAGGCATTGGCTCCTCTAATTCTCACAACAATCTGGTGTGACAGGTAATATGTTGACCCTGCTTTTTAAATGGAAGGAAAAAAAAATGTATTCAATAAATAAATTTGAAAGCATGATTTCTCCAAAAGAAAGAAAATTTAATAAACATTTTGCTGTGCTAGATCTATGACATTTAGGAAGAAAATTTCATGAGGATTTTGGAAGTCCCCAAATGTGTACATATATTCCTATAACGTACCAGAATAGTGGTTTGCAGAGAGCTGCAAAGCTCGTTGGGAAGGTGGGTTTGGCTCACCCCCTAAGTGACCCACCCGCAGTCGCATACCCACTCAGACCACACAGGGGTGCAGTTCCAGGTGGCACCAGAAATGTGACAAGTCAAGGTCCTTCTGGGGGGTTTGTGGTGAGCTGAAATTATGGATATTAAATTTAAGAATTCCCATGTATTCCTTATAATTTCTTTCTGCACTTGTTTTTATGTATTTGAATAAGGCACTATATACAAGTTTGAATCCTGCTTTTTCCCTTAACATTATCATAATTGTTTCCCGTGTCATTACAAGAATTAAAATTCTTCTATCACTAAGAGGAATTAAAATTCTTTATAATATTGACTAGATACTTGATTATGTTAGGGATTTATTATTAATTTTTTAAGTGTAATAATGATATTATAATAATGTTTAAAGTCTTTATCTTGGAAGCACACATACTGAAGAATTTGTGGATGAAATGATACGAGTGTGAAAGTTTTACTTCAAAGCATATGATTGAGGGGGTGAAGTAAATGGGAGTATAAATGAAGTAGGTTTGGTAATGTGTTGATAATTGTTGAATCGAGGTGATGGGAATTTGGGAATTCAGTGTACCATTCTCTATACTTTGTGCATGTTTAAAAATTTACATGATAATAAGTTAAAATTATTTACAAATGTAATTTCTAATGTCTTTATGATGTTCGCTTACAGATATATTTCAATTTATTTAATCATTTACTGTTTTGGGACATTTTATGATTTTTCATGATCATGTATGACATAGAAATCAACGTTTTTTTTCAACATTTCTTTGTGCATGAAATTTCATCCATATTTAAAATTTTTTCCTTGGGAGAGATTTGGAAGCGTAATATTACTGCACCAATGAGTGTAATCATTTAAATTTGATATGCCAGTTGTTTCCCAGGTAGATTGAATATTTGTTATTCGAGTGCCAAGTCACCTTATACTATCAGTGTTGCACACCATCATTTAAAAATATGTTTTAAATTGATATATCATTCTGTTCAAAATATTAGAAGAATATATATTTTTTGAAAGACAAGATATTTATGCTGATGGTAGAAAATTTGGAAAGTACAGAAAAGTCCCAACTCTAAAGGGAAACCACTGTTGAAATGCAAATGTTTCATAACAATCTTTTTTCAAAATATTTTGAAATATTCTCTGCTGTTCAGTTATAATAGCTGGAGGTGTTATACAACTTTATTTTGTAACATTTTTTCAGTACAGATGTGAAAAATTCCACATCTATTATTTAGCACTGCAGTGTCAAATAAAGTTGGTTAGAGAGAAGTTTCAGCAAAAAGAATAAATTTGAAAAAGACTGTAGTCACTGAGATGGAAAGTGACATAAGGAAATTTCCCCGTATTGTAGCAGTTAGAAAGGAAATGTAGCATCAGGGTTCTTAGTCAGCTCTCGAATGTATTTCCTCTTTTTCTCTTCATTACAGCCAAAGGAAGACCTTATTTGAAATTTACAGATAGGGAAGCCAAGGCCTCTACAAACAAGATTTTTCAGAAAGTGGCCTTAACTTGCTGACTTCACCCCAGGGCTGTGCCCCTCCCCTCCCCAATTTGGGGTCTGGCTTCCCCAGGTGTTCCTGGTCCCTCCATACCTTGTACTTTCCTGAGTGATGACCGTGGAACCCGCTGAATCCTCTTCTCGTGATACTGTTTTCTTCCATTTTACAAAGCTAAACAAATAATATATGCTCTTGGAAAATAAATTCCAACAGAACCAAGGAGTGTAATAGAAACATAGTTTATACATGGTTTTTTATACTGTTTTCTCTATGTCATTAAAATTGTTGTAAATACCACCATTGTGGTCGCAAGAGGTATAGCCACATCCTGGAGGTGTGTCACCATTGATTTAATGTCCCACTATATTGTTGGGTCAGGCTGACCTACTGTCTGAGGGTGAGCAGCCTCAGCCTAAGAAGGCCAGACTCTCCCGCTTGGCTGACTCCTCCGCTCAGGCATCTGAAGTCTATTTTTCCCACTTGAGGACTTGGATAAAATGATACACAACGGGTTTGGGTCTGGGTTCCCAAATAATGGAGTTGGAAGTCGCAATCTGGAACCATAAGTGAGTTAACTCCCTTTGGGAAAAAATTTTGACTAATGAGAAAAAAAGCCCTTGGAGAGAGCTGGGCAGATCCATTCCCTCTTCTCCCTCCCTCTGATGTCCTGAACAGCTTGTCCAAGATGTCCCCCGTGGCCAGGTGGGAGCGCCTACCAAAGGACCCGTCTCGTGAAGCTGTGGCCAGGATGGTAACATGTCACTTTCATTGCTTCTCATCCTTCTTTCCGTTGCTCCTTCCTTCCTGCTGTGGGACTGCATCTCCTTAAATGAAGCATCAGCATTTAGTCATTGCCTCCAAGCTGGCTTTCTAGGTGACATGAGCTCAGGTAGAGAGTTAGCTAGGTGAAGGGGGAGGTAACACGTTCCAGGGAGGAGACACAGAATGTGCAAAAGCTTTGTGGGTGACAGAGCATGGTAGGTTAAAAAATATACGGCAAACGTGGTGGAGAAAGACAGAGGAGAGGCACCTGATGTAAACTAGCTGGGGCAAAGCCATCGAAGGTGGTGTAGACCACCTTCTAAGATTCTAAGAGCAATAGCAATCTATTGAGGGCTTTAGGGCGGATAGAGATGGCATAGGGGTGGGGTAGTGAAATCAGATTTGAATTTTGAAGAGACCACTCTGGCTGCACTGGGCAGAATAGATCAGATGTTGGAAGAAGAGATGCAATGTGGATGTTGGTTGATCAGTTGGAAGTGACTGCATATTACAGGAGAAAGATGACCTTAGCTCGTACTACTGTGGTGATAAGGGAAATGGAGAAAAATGGGCGGATTTGAGAGACATTTAGGAGGCAAAATGGATAAGATTGATAATGGTTGGGATATGTAACCTGGGGCAGGAAATGATTCCTAGGTGTCTAGATCAGTGATTTTTGGTGCTGGTGGCATTCATGGAGGTAGGAGATATTGGGGGAAGATCTAAAGTTTGGTTTTGGAAATATTATGTCCTGTGAAGAGTGTGATACTCAAGTGTGACCTCAGAGGAGAGATCTGGGCTGGGGACAGACACTGGTGAGGGACCTGCTCTAACTGCCAACTGAAGCTGGGTGAGTGAACAGATGGTGAGGAGAGTGCTGGCTTTGCCTCTTCGGGATTTTGTGTTTTCAAATGACTGAGAGTGTGGGTTGGGTTTAGCCTTTTGCTCAACACATCTGTATAATGGAAGAATCCCCCCCTCAAATCAGAAGCTGAATTATATGCTAATGAGCACAGGTAATGAGCCCAAATTATGTCCAGGATGCCTTAGTCCAGTGTGGGACAACTGGACTAGGATTCACTCTTCTCTGGTTAGTAGGGGGGTATTTTATTTTTCAAATAATTGGAGACATGCTGTAGTTCTTCCACTGAAACTCGCTGTTTTTGAGAGGTTGAAGTCACAGAAAATGTTTAGAAAAATGGGTGGCACTGTGATTTTGACTGCCTCAGAAAATAGCAGCTATACTGTGGTTAGGAGAGTGGAGCATGGTAGGGGGCAAAAAGGATGGATGAAGCCAAGTGTTCTAGAGGTTACGGACGCCATGTTTCTGAGCTAGTTAGTTATACCAGCTTCTAAGAAGGTGACAATTCCTGAGAACAAGTTGGGTATAGGTCACTGATTATGTTTAAAACTAAAGTGTTATTTTTTCTTAGATAGAAGAAATTCTCTTAGACTCTCGTGAATTGTTTTTCCAAGCAATTCATATTTTATTTTGATAGTATGTTGACTGGAAAGTGGGACGTTACATATCATAACCAGGCATATTATTATGAGACTATTGTAAAGCTTCATTCTCAGTAACTTTTGTTTTATATATTCTGTGTGCTAATATAATGAATATCATTTATTATTCCAGAAAGTAAATTAGCTGAAGTAGACATCCACAACTGTACATTATTAGTGTGTTCTTTAAGTATTTAGAATCTTAAAATCAGCATAACATGGGCGATTTTTACTGACGTGACAATCATTTTTAGCCTCCTTACCAGGTGGCTTTTGTTCTCTTGCTTTAAATGCTTTGAGGAGTGAAGGCTCATGTGGACAGCGACAACACTGTGTCCTTTCTCACATCTCCCCCCGGGTGGAGTATTCTACTCGCTTTCTCACTGGTGTCCGGTTTCCAGTTACCATACATATCTGTCATTCACCTTTTGACATTTCTCACTTAAAACCCTCAGATAGCATTATATTAGGAAATGTTCTGAACTAAAGATTCCTTACCTGGAGTGGAGAAAGCATGTTTTATTAAAGGTGCAGGGTAGTTTGAGAAATTTCACTCAATTGGATAAATTTCTATTTGATCTGTGTAAAACCTTACATGATTTCATAATGTAAATTAAATAAAATAATACATGCTAAGTAAAACAAAAGAAGTAAAACTTGGCAAAATTTCCACGGCAAGTGGAAATATGCTGACTATAGAATGAGACAGCATTTGATGTAAACTGTACTATTACAGATTGTGGTGTGTTTGTTAATTATGGATAATGTGCTCGTGCATATGTGATATGGTACATGTCTACTGACTTAGGAAGGCAGATACTGTTGGTCTGTGGCTGCTCATCCACTGTTTACGCTTCTATTCTTTCTTGCTAACAAAACTCCAGTTTTGTTCACATGGCACAGTGTTTAGCTTTGGTGGACAAATGATAGTTGGTCTCAGAATCATAGCAATTCTGTGTCTCTTTGAAGGTGAATGTTCTGGGGGCCATGTGACCCAGTTCTGGGAAGTGATCTATGAAAACAAGTCTGATGGGCTTCTCTGGGAAAATCTTCCTTCTTGATAAAAGAGAAATTTGTAATGAGAAAATCCTTTTTTTGGCTGCTCCCTTGCTTTCTGTGTTGTAATAATGTCTGGAGCTGAGGCAGCCATCTTGTGACAATGAGGATTCAAGCCTGAGGACAAAGCCAGCACCCTGAAACAAGTTTGAAGGAGCCTGGGCTTGACAGCCTCCTTGAACCATTGAATAAACTCTGTGACTGCCTATCAAGTGACTTCTTTTTAGCAAATCATAAATATCCTTCTGGGCATAGCCACCATTTTAATCACATCTTTTAAAATAATATTTAAATTTTGTACTTTAATTTGGTACATGAAAAGCACCTTTGAACACTGAGAAGCATACTGTATCTTATTTCATCTTCTGCAGGAGTTAGTTTTCATCTGGCTTTGCTGGCTAAGTATCAGAAAATTATCAACGTAAAATAACTTATATTTAATCGAGGGCATCACCAATTGCCTACTAATAATAGACTATGGATAGAGGTATATACTGAATATAAACACCGAGTTCCTTTTTCATGGCTCAGGAAAGAGTGTATGCTTGGAATATTTCTACCAATAACAACCAGCATTGTTTCTTTCTCTTCATGAGTGACCATCACTACTTTTCTTTCCTTTTCTTTTAGGTAGCTGGTGTTGGAAGTATAAAATTGAGAAATTTACAAGGCTTGTATCTAAGATTGATTCACATCTATTAAAAAGAATAGAATTGCATTTTTTTTGGAATTTTATGTCTAAAAATTCTGAGCAATACTGTTGTGTGGTTCTCTTGACTTCCTGAAAAATCTTCAAGTCATTCTCATGCAAACCCTACTTAAAAAAAGATAGACTCTGAGAACTTACACATCTAGTTAGGAATAATTTTTTTAAATGTCTTATCTCTGAGGAAACTTCCTGGAAAAGTTCATTATAAAGGTTTCTAAATTTTACCTGGAGTGGAAATTGAGAAAAAATTGAAGAATGTAAATTTGTCTGGATGTATAGTTGTATTAGTCAGGGTTCTCCAGAGGAACAGAACCAGTAGGATGTGTATGTGTACATATATATATATGTATGTGTGTATATAATTTTAAGGAATTGGCTCATGTGATTGTGGAAGCTAAGAAGTCCAAAATTTGATGGAAGGCCAGTAGGCTGGAGACACCCAGGGAAGAGTTGATGCTGCAGTTTGAGTCTGAAGTCAGTGTGCTGGCAGACTTTCCTCTTCTTAGAGAGAGGTCGGTCTTTGTTCTGTTAAGGCCTTCAACTGACTGGATGAGGCCTACCCACATTATGGAGGCAATTTGCTTTTCTCAAAATCTACTGATTTAAATGTTAATGTCGTCTAAAAAATATTTCACTTTGCATTGAGGGCATGATGCAAAGTGAAATAAGTCAGAGGGAGAAGGTCAAATACTGTATGATTTCCTTCATTAAGTAGTAGATAATAACAACAATAAACAAACACATAGGGACAGAGATTGGATTGGTGGTTACCAGAGGGGAAGGGGGGAGGGAGGAGGGTGAAAGGGATAATTGGGTACATGTGTGTGGTGATGGGTTGTAATTAGTATTTTGGTGGTGAACATGATGTAATCTATGCAGAAATAGAAGTACAATGATGTACACCTGAAATTTTTACAATGTTATAAACCAATGTTACTGCAATAAACAAAAATTAAAAAAATAAAAATAAAAAAATAAAAGATCTGACACGGATCAAAAAAAAAAAATAAAAAAATAAAAAAAATAAAAAAATAAAAAATAGCTCACAGAAACATCTAAGATAATGTTTGACAAATATCTGGATACCATGGCCCAGCCAAGTTTACACATAAAATTAACTACCACAATAGTCAAGCACCTAATTAATAACTTAGGATATCAAACTGTAAAGTATGCCGAGAATGACATCATTACTTTTATGCTATTTATTGTGATGAATTTTACAGGAAAGCAATTTTCCCCCAACTTCTAGTTTATGCATATGTGGCTAAAAAAACCTGTGGAAAATATCCAAGCTTGTCTCAAGTCCTGAAGATCACAATAAAGCTGATGATAGCTTCAGAGCTGAATAAAATTCTTTGATGTAATGAATTAATTTAGGAAAAAAATGATTGGAGTGTTAACTGATGAAATCCCAGCTATGCTGTCTTTGTAATAGGAATTTTCAGTGGAAAGTCAAAGAAAGGACACAAACTCTTCTTTCTGGAATGCCCTAGTTTGTTCACCACAAAATATTAATTTTGAAAACCCTGTCTAGTGATCCAGGTGAAGAGTTCATTCTTGCCCTCATGTGGTTAATTACAAACTGGTGTTGAATAGTGGATTGTTCAAGTTGCAGGATTAAGATTCTAAATGATAAACAGAATTTGCTTATTTTCCATAATGACATCATTTGAAAGTCTATCAGAATTTTTGAAATTCAGATTATGAGTATCTTCCCATTGGACTTGAAATTTAAAAAAAATGAAGCTATTTTCCCCGTGTTTGGGAATTTCTTCTGAAGATGCTTTCACTACTCTAGGGAGGGAAAAAATTGAAGCCAAGGGCTTACTCATTTTTAGAGTTGATGTGATGAATATATTTTGTCCCAATGTATTACAAATCCAAAAGATAAATTTCTAAGAAGAGTATTCTGAATTATTTAGCCCTTCGTCCAGAGTAAGCTAATAGTTCATCCAATGATGCTTAGCACTGTGTACTATGCAGGGTCTTAAAGGAAAATCATCAATGTGATTGGTACCCTCTTCCTGGCTACTTTAACGGCTCAGTGAGAATCTGATTTTGCTTTTTTTAGATAGGCAAGAAGGTCATGCACTATTAAAAATAAAACAAAACAAAAAATGATAGCCTAGCTGCATTCTGCTGTGGTTGACATAACAATTTTCCCATTAGCGTGAGGTGCTGAGACACAGACCCCTGTCCCCAGGTTTGCTTGTGGTGGATAAAATGATGTCTGCGCAGTTGAGCCTGTTCCAGGAGGAGCCAGGAACACGGATTCTCCCAGAAGGAGTATCCACACCAGTCTCGTGAGCGCCCCCAGCATGAATCGGAGCATGGGAGCGCCAGGTGATAGACACCATTCCGAAGTCTTTCCTTTTTGTCCATCCATCCAATGAACTGACTTCTTTTCTTCTGGAAACATCCAGTGTGAAAAAGAAAAAAAGTATTTAATTTGGTGAACCACAAAGGTTGGCTCGGGAGACCTGGAATAGGCGGCTCATAAATTATTGAAGTTAGTCCACAGAGAACATGCTGCAGTCGTGTCCCAGGGAAGTGTGCTTGCCCAGATTTAAGACCTGAAGTTGCTCTGGTTTTGGAACACCAGGGAAAAATACCAAATGCTCCAAACTTCCCAAAATGATCATTTTCAAAAGAGCTTAGCCTATTTGGCAAATACATTTGAGCTTCGAATGTGCTGAACCAGAAACTCAGGGCAAAACCCTACAGCATCTGTATGTTAGCTCCAGCCACAGACAAAAGATGTGGCCCCAAAGGCCTCGTCCTTTAATGAAGATCTCAGAGGGCTCTGGTCTTGACAGCGATGGAAAGGCAGAGACGCGCACCTCATCTGGGGAGGAACAGATCCAGAGGACGAGTTCACAACTTCCCGTGCCCTGGCTGAGAAGGAAGCTTGTGCAAAACCCTGCTCAGAGATGTTTGTTTTTGTCAAATGTCCCAGAAAAGTTTAGTTTTTAAAAATTAATATTTGATTGATTTGGCATAATTAACTTCTAGAAAATCTCTTTTAGGATTTGATTATGAGGTAAACTGGTGTCTTCTTGCTGGCTTTGGGTATTATATCATTTTTTTAATAATCTGTGTGTAATTGAGAAGTTGCTTTATCTGTATAGTTGGTTATGGAAGTAAAGCAATGTAAATGGATTGATATTGAAAGTGAGCTACGTGTCCCCCTCTCTTTCTTTTGTGGTGCTTAGAAGAGAAAATTTGTAGCCAGCAAACAGATCACGTGATTAAATTATGTGAGTATTAAATTATGTGAGTAAAACATGTGAGCATGTGTGTATGTAATTCTAAAGCTATTATTTCTTTGTTTCATTTTTAGTTGCAATATTAATTTATTTTTGACATTTCAACTAACGTTAAAGGGAGGCAGATGTTTCTGTTTATCTAAGGGGTCATGGGTTACACGTTGATAATCCTTACTCTAAACTCTTTAGTCTTGCAGGCAAGCCTCTCACAAACACCATACCCTTTTCTTCCAACATTCTCTCCCCCCTGCACCACGTATTCTACCTGTTAACCATACCAAATATGAACATACCATATTTTGTCCCATTCCTTTGTCTTCACATACTCTGTTGCTTTTTTCTTGATATGCCCCACCTTCACATCTCTAATCAGAGAATTCCTCTTTATCCTTAAGACTAAATTCAAATGGCACCTCCTTAAGATGGCTTCCATGATTACACAAACACATTTCACATTTCCTTCATTTGTGCTAATACAACTTTGCATACACCACTGTTAGAGTATTTGTGTTATTATAAAGATTTTGAAAAATACACAAAATTTGAAAAAATATATTTATTTTATAAAAGTTGAAGTATTATAGATGAGGGTAAAGTGTCTTTGACCATTACCCTCAGTTCCCCCTTTTCACCCTCCTTAGATGGAACCACTATTCTCAGTGTGGAGAATATTATAGCAGGCCATTTCTATTTGTATGTGCATATACATATTCCTATATAGTATAGACAGCGTTCTCTTTTGTGTGAGTTACAAAAATAGCGTACCAATGCATGCGGTGTTCTGCAAATTGACGATTTCTTTGCATATCTGTCTCATCTATTAACTGGTAGGAGAATTCCACCCGTCCCATCAGACAGTGATATCTTTTGGTCCAAAGATGATACGTGTGTGTGTGTATGTGTGTATGTGTATTCACATGTGTGTGTTTCATTTTATCCCTTACAACTTCTTCTCCACTCCTCCCAACAGTGCCTAGACAATGACCATAGTTAGTATTTTAATATATGTCTGTTTCCTAATAAGCATTGTGTACCTGTATTGCTCCTTCCTGACTATAGGAAGACTTAATAGAATCAAACCAAAATTTAAGATTGAGTAATGACCAACAAGATATTTAACATGTGTAATCCCTAGGCAAATGACACGTATGTGCTAGAATTTCAGTAGGTGATCTTCCTCATAAGTTAGAGTAGGAAGAAGTTTTCGCAGCGATGGTTCCATCAAAATTACTACAAAATATCAATTTATTCATTTTCCTTCAAAAGAGCTTCCTAATTAAGATTATATGGATTATATGGAGATTTCTCAAAAAATTAAAAATAGATCTATCATATGATCCAGCAACTCCACTTCTGGATATATACCCAAAGGAAATGAAAACAGGATCTTGAAGAGATATCTGCACTCCCATGTTCATTGCAGCATTATTCACAATAGCCAAGATATGGGAACAACCTAAGTGCCCATCAATGGATGAATGGATAAAGAAAATGTGATATATATACATATTAAGGGTACAAACTCGCATTGAGTAATAAATAAGCCCTAGAGATTGAATGGGCAGTATAGTGAATATAGACAACAATATTGTAATCATCAAACTTGCTAAGAGATTGGAACTTAATTACTCCAACCATGAAAAAGAAATGATAATTATGTAATGTGATAGAAGTACTAATTATTGCTACAATGGCTGTTATATTACAATATATAATGTATCAAATTAACATGTATATCATAAATTTATACAACATCATATGTCAAATATATTTCAATAAAAAATAGAAAAAGATTATATGGACTGATCACAAAGTGATGAACAAGTCCATTTCATGAGTATTTTCCTTAAGATAAGGAACATAAGAGAAATGATCTTTCCCCTTGAGAATTGCTGGACAATTGAAGGAGATTAGCAGAAGAGAAATTTATTGAGGCCAAATCAAAAACAGCTTGGCGACATGTATTTTTAATATTATTTTTACACAGCATATTGCTAGTTATGCTCTATCCTAAAAATTAGCTCAAGTTGTCCTGGGGAAGATAGTGGCAGACAATTGGGCATAAATATTAACCACTCTAGTATTATATAAATGACAGTCTCTTCTCTCAAGTGGTAGAAATGCCTCTGGCAAAGAGAAAAAATTGCTTGGATGGCATATTTACTTCCAGTGTGTGTCTTCAATAGATTAAAAGACGAAGGAAAAACAAACTCTCAATGACTAGTCGTGCTCTTCATGTTATTTAATGGATTTCTTGGATACACAAGTCTAAGGACCCTCAGCTGTTTCTAATCTAGATGCAAATCGAGTTGATTAAAATCTGATCTTCCTTACCAGGGTGACATTTCAGGCCTGTGGGAAATCAAACAGCTCCTCACCTATTGCTGGGGTGTGGGTTCCCTGCTGGAAAAGCATATGATTTGACATCAGAAAACCTTATTTCAAATCCCAATTCTGCCACTTGCCAGTTGTCTGAATTTTGGCAATTCATTTAGCTTTTCTGCACCTCAGTTTTTCTCATCTGTAAATTGGGATAATAATGTCTATGCAGACCTTAAAGCATGATGTTAATGTAAAGTTAGGTAAAGTGTAACCCGGCCTTGTTCCCATGTTCACGTGGTTGTCATTCTTGGCCGTACTTTTGCTCTTCTCTTCACACCTTCCTCAAACCTGTTGGAGGGAAGTCTCTGACTGTCATGTGCTCTTGCTGGGGGTTGTCCTGGATATTTTTCACTTGCTCCGCTAAATCTGTTCAGTCTTCACCCTTCTCCACCCTGCACTGTCCCATCGCAGTCTGACCTTCATTGGCTGCATTGAGGGATGCTGTTGCCCTCTGGCTTCTGATTGGGCTCGGCCAATGGGAGGCATTGGCAGAGTTGGGAGCAGGAGAGTGAGGTCAGAGGATTCTTTTATGCCAGGAAAAAGAGGGCCAGCCCCTGGGCTCCTGGCCACAGCTCTCCCTCAGGGTTCTAGAGATATACTTAGTATTTTAATATGTGTCTGCTGCTTAATAAGCATTGGGTATCTATGTTGCTCCTTCATGACTATAGGAAGACTAAATAGAATCAAACCAAAATTTAAGATTGAGTAATGACCAACAAGATATTTAACATGTGTAATCCCCAGGCAAATGACATGTATGTACTGGAATTTCAATAGGTGACCTTCCTCATAGGTTGGAGAAGAAAGAAGTTTCCACAATGATGCTTCCATCAAATGTACTACAAAATACCAATTATATTCATTTTCCTTCAAAAGAGCTTCTAATTAAGATTATATGGACTGATCACAAAGTGATAAACAAGTTCATTTCATATGAGTGTTTTCCTTACGACAAGGAACATGAGGGCTCCCTCTGTTACCGTCAGGACTTTTCCTGGTGGCAGACACCCCCTTCTTGTTTTCTGGGTCTCCCTACTTCGTGAGTGCTCCCTTTGTGGAACTCTCCTGTGTTACCTGTGAGCATGTCCTGTCTTTCTAGACAGACTCTGATCCATTGAGAGAAAGGGTGGAGTGACCCTGCAGCCTCTTCAGACTCCACAGGCATTGTACCTACAGAAAATCTGTTCTGGTAGCTGTTCCAAATTCTCGAATTTAGTACAGAGTTGAACAGCCTAGAACTGTGGAGGAATCTGTTTTCTGAGCTCCCAGTGAAGTTGCATAGATTTGTTTATTTCTGGAAAGTTTGTCTAGAAATTTAATGAGAACATTTAATCTAACATTTAATTTAAAATTTAATCTATAACATTTTGTTAGCAAGGAGTCAGTTATTAAGGGCAAAAACAACACAAAACCAGAACTGGTAGAAAAACGGAAGTGCCCTGATAATTTTTTGTATGTGACTGCCAAGATGGACAGTGATATAACTAATTCATTCATTTCAGTTGTCTTCCTGGAATATAGCAATTTTTATAGTAAAACGGATCATTTAGTAATCTTTATTTATCAACAAATATTCCTCCAGATATTCCATTTATTATTCTGTACTCGGGTACTTTTGGTCATATGTATTGAATTCAATAATGAAAAACATACACCCAAATTAATGAAATCTAAGAAACAAAGAGTTTTTTACCGTTCAGTCCAAAACTCACCTCTATCTACAACTGATTTATGGACATTGAGGGTATAATGCAAAGTGAAATAAGTCGGAGGGAGAAGGTCAAATACCGTATGATTTCCTTCATTAAGTAGTAGATAATAACAACAATAAACAAACACATAGGGACAGAGATTGGATTGGTGGTTACCAGAGGGGAAGGGGGGAGGGAGGAGGGTGAAAGGGATAATTCGGTACATGTGTGTGGTGATGGGTTGTAATCAGTATTTTGGTGGTGAACATGATGTAGTCCATGCAGAAATAGAAGTACAATGATGTACACCTGAAATTTTTACAATGTTATAAACCAATGTTACCGCAATAAACAAAAAATTAAAAAAAAACAAAAAAAACAAAACAAAAATAACAAAAAAAACTCAATGTTAAGTAACTGAGAGAAGTTACAAGTTCAATCCCAAATATTTTGTCTCATCACACATCTGTTAGGTATTTTCAGAATATTTTATGTTAAGATTAAAGTTAGTATATAGGTCCTGATAATAAACCAACTAATGCTTAAGGAATTGGGCAGCTAGTATGATACTAAAAACTTATCACTATTAATCCATCAAACACAAAGTCTTCACTGAGCTGATTTTAATTACAGCAGAATAAAAACTGATCCCCACTGAGTGTCGTGGCAGGGCGAAATTCTCTTCCCTTGAACCAACACTGGTTGTGCTTCTTACTAGCCCTCTGACCTTGGGCAAGTTACTTGAATTTTTAGGTCTCAGTCTCCTCATCTGCAAAATAGTGAAATGGTAACCAGTTATACTGTTCAGTTATACCGTACAGGGTTATTTTAAGATTTAACTGAGCTAGTGCTTTGAAAAGTATAGAATGTTAACCTTGAGGGACTATGTTGTTTTATTTCAAAACTTTTCTTCTAAATTGCAGCAGAATAGTTTTTATAGCTAATGGAGAAAATGAATAAAGAATAAACAAGTGAAAAAATAAAAACTCCTGCTTGTATAGTTTGTTCAGCATCTTGTTTAATACGGGGACTGGGCCTTAGTTGGTACATCAGAATATATGACAATTCATGGAAGAATTTGTTGTTATCTGGACAGGTTTGTGGATTTAATTGTAGCAAAAGCACCACATTTTCAGCATAAGAAAGGATGGATGATTTTCATCATTTTTGGCACACAGGACAGATTTTTGTTATCTTCCTTTCTTAATGGAGTTGAATCATCACAGTATAATAAGAAAATATCTAAATTTGGAGCTTCTATGTTTTAAAAGGACACTTAACTATATATGAAATTTTCTCTTTGGATGGTTTCTTAATAAGTGCATAAACCCAGTAAATATTTATAATTTATAATTAATCCTTGACTTAGAATTTTAAATTTTGAAGGAAACCATCGTCCTCATTTGAGAGAACTGAGATCTGAGAGATGAAGTGACTTGCACGGTTCGACAGTGAACCAGTGGTGGAGAGTACCAGATAGGTAGGCCTTCCGATTTTCAGGTCAGCACTCTTGTTAGTACTCTAGAGTGGTGTCATTCATTCATTCATTCATTCATTCTGTGAGTCTATCAATTATTTCCTACAATTGCTACTGTAGAAAGACATGCAAGTGCTTACAGATACTTCATTCCAGCAGAGGAGAGGCAATATGTTTAAACATATTCATTGGAGTCAAAAATTCTGGTATAATAATCTAGCCTCTGGTCCTCTTGTTGATATAACTGAAGGACAGCAGGGACTACATTTTATATATTATTGTTTCCCTAGGACTTAGTTTCAACGACTGGTGCATGGAAGTTCTTCTTTCTCTTTTTTTTTTGTTTTTTTTGAAACTTGAGAGGCCTACCTTGCTCATGATTCCATACTTTCACCTGTCTGTATCTCAAGGAAGCTTGGAAGACACAGTTCTACAGACAAGATACCAGGCAGGGCATACCACACAGCAAGAGGACAGCTCAGGAAGCTGAGATGAAAAAATTTTCATTGATTATTTGTTAAAGTACCATTTCTCCTAACTTGAGGAATGCATTGGAGGAGGACCCGCGTTTTGACTACTTTATCCATGAAGCTGGAACTCAGGGTTTTAGCTATTTTATTCATGGTTATATACCCAGACTTAGCAAGGCACCTGCAGTGTAGTGGCCTTTCAACAAATGTCTCTTGAATAAATGAAACCTCTCCATTCTCTACTTCATGAAGTTAGTGTTGCTTCAATATCATTCAAAACAGGTGGAGAACTGTGCATTTTTTAAGGTGTTGATGGCAATTATTTCAACATCATTTGATATCCTAGGCCACTTTTCCCTAAAATATTTTCTCATAATTGTCTTCTATTACTTCTATTAAACTTTTTCTGTACCCTTTACAAATATATGATATAGTCTATAAGAAAGTATGAAATCTCTTGTGAGTTTAGTAACTAGTTTTCAGAATTAAAAAAATACATATCTTGAAGTAGTGGTATAGTGAAAAGACAATAAGGTATTAAGTGAGACAAATTTGAGTTAGAATTTTTTGTTTTTGTTTTTCTTTTCGCCGAGGAAAATTCTCCCTGAGCTAACACCTGTGCCAATATTCCTCTATTTTGTATGTGGGTCGCTGCCACAACATGGCTGATGAGTAGTGTACTTCGCACCAAGGATCTGAACCTATGAACCCGGGCTGCCAAAGTGGAACATGCCGAACTTAACCATTATGCCATGGGGCCAGCCCTGAGTTAGAATTTTTAAGTCTGCCTTTTTCTATGTTTGTGACTTGGGAAAAATTAGTTGCTCTTTTACAGCTTTGCTTATCTCAAGATATTTTAAGAATTAAATAAATAAAAATGCATCAGTAAATTTCTTGGCAGGGGGCCTGGCACCTAGGAGGTGTTCATTTGCACTTCTTTATGTCTGCAATTACCCATCTATTGGTTATCTATCTGAGGCAGTGAATACCTTCATTGATACAACTTTGATGGATATTCACTTTTGTATCCCCAAGCTGGAATGCACTCAAGCATCACTGTTCCATTAACTACTCTTAAAAAATGCCCAGGAATCGAGGCTTTGTTGTCTCTATTGTTTTGCTGTCTTTATTGCTCTAAAAAAAGAAATAGGATGAAAATAACGACCTCATTGGAACCAGGGCTAAGGACAGGATCTATCTCTACACAACTTGCAATGTTTATGAAGACAGAGAGCAAACAGGATCAAGGCCAGAGCTACAGTCAGCAATCATCCTCACAGAGCTGCTCCACCGAGGGGAATTTTATGTAACGGAAAGAGCGCCTTCAGCACGGTGCGCCTCTACTCCATGCACTGGCTAGAGATCCTCTCCCTGGACAGTATTCTAGAAGTACAGAATTTGCATGACAGCAGAATCCTTACAGAGCACCATAAATTTAAAGTCGCAGGTGCTTTCCACATAATTGCCAGGCAGACAATGCCCATGGCCGTTGCTGTTCAGCTGGATCAAGGGGAAGAGTGTTTAGAATCCGTCTTGGAACTCAGCCTAGTCGGGTGCCAGCTGAGGCCTCAGCTGCATCGATGATTGCGAGTCTCCCAGATACCATTTTAAATCCCCAGGTACGGCTCTATTTATTTCCAAGTGAACAGCGTAGTTCATATAGTTAAATGACACCCCTCTATTAGCCTGATTGCTTTGGGATTAGATGCAGGTCATGGCTGAATCTACTGAATCTACCCTGGCTTCTAACTACTTAGATTTTTCATTCAGACCTTGGACCAAGCTCATGGAGCAATTCCTAGAGTATTTTTATAATATTTTTTTATCTAAGAAGTCCATTTCCAGCTGTCATGCCTTTAGTATTCATTGATTAGCTCTAAACTTATATGTAAATTAGAGATCTAAAAAAATCCGTAATTTAAAATAGTCTTCTGTAGTACTCTGTGCTTCTAAAACTTGTCCACGAATCCTGCTCTTTATAGTTCCTCCTGGCAGGTAATCCGGAGTGGAAAAAAATATATACATATATAAATTACACACTGTGATATTCCCTGTAATATTGTTTCTCCAATTTAAAGTGATTTGATGTATGAGAAAAAGGAGTTAATGTTTAATTTATGCCTTTTCTCAGATTACAAAGTAGATACAGAAAGAACATCCTAGTAAGAATATCCATGAAAACGAAGCTGACATTTTCTGAAATGTAATAGAAACCTTGACTATTCCAGGGAAATAGGGATCCAGAAAAAAACAGTGAGGTTTAAAAAAAAATCCATGGGCTGAATAAAGATATAAACAAAAACAGTGAAATATTCACTCAATTTTCACCTTTAAATGGAATATGTTGGATCAGCTTCTCTGTCTACTGTTTTACAATTTTACACTTCTCGGATCACCGGCAATGATATGGGCTGTAAAAACGTCTAGTAGAGGTGGTGGAAGAACCACCGGAAAGAAGATATAGAGCTCGAGCTTTAACTATCACGAATTCAATAAATAACTGTCAAAAGCTGTAGACAGGTGATCCCTTTAATAACGCGAGAACTGTGGATTGTTTTTGACGACAGTTTTTGCGTGTCTCCGTGGCCTCAGGGTTCTGTGCCCGTGGGTCGAAGGACGTTCTGACTTTACATAATGCCAGAGCAATACCTTTGGGGGAGGTGAAATCCGTTTAGAATAAACTCGCTGCAAATAGCACAGCCTGCATTTTCAGCCCATGGGCTGTCACACAGATGTGACCAGGCCCTCATAGTATGTGCCACCAGCCAAAGCCCAGCACCTATGCAGCATGCACCCTCACGTTACATGAGCCTTAATAAGCCGTGAGCGGTGCACCCAGACGTGCATGGCCCCACCAGTTCCGGCTCTCAGCAGCCAGCCAAAGGGGTGACAGCTGTTACTTGTGCTTGCAGCGGATTCCCTGAGCATACGGTGACTGCAGTCAGGGTGGAGTCTCTGCTCTCACAGTTGGTTTGGCATAAGGGATTATTCTTGGGAAGCATTTCTTCCTTTTCAACTTAAAAATTTCAGCTGGCATCACTAATTTTGATGTCAGGCTGTTTTCAGCTTCTGCCACTGTACCGCATCCCCCAACAATGCAGAAGCGTTCCATCAAGATGGTGCTGAAATTCACAAGGGCAATTTCACGAGTATGTGCTCATTTTCAAGAGGAGCTGTCAAATGAAATTCTGGTTGTCGAGAATGATCTCTGTTAAGGGTGATGTTCACTGCCGTGCCTCTGATCGCCATCTTCAATAAGAACGATAAAATTGCCAGGCTGTGACCTCCTGCCGGAGGTGCGGTTCCCGTTATTGCTGGTGTTCTGCCTAGGGAAGGTCGACGAGGTTCCTCCCAGGTGCGACACGGGAATTAAATTAGGTGACAGAGTGCCGCCGCGGGAGCAGACACGGAGGACATCGGTGGGTGCCGCAGGACAGTGCTGGGAGAGGGATCAGAAATGAACCTTTTCATTTTCCAAGCATGGAGCTCCAATCAGAAGACTGTTGTGAATGCCGGTGAAAAGCATCATTTATAATTCGGGGCACCTCTCAGCTAAATCCTATAAAAGATTTTTCTTCATTTTTTTCCCCCTCAAGCATTTTCATAGTTACCAAGGGAGAGACTGGGATAAGAAGGTTGGTAAAACCAAAGAGTAAGAAAACCCACACATTCAGGGTGTCCTTACTAATTATGCTCCACAGAGCCCTTGGAAGGAATAAATTCAGCTACTTATCATTTGGAGACATGTCAATAGCAAACCGGTTTAAATTTTTCAATGGATTATTTGGGGTCATGTGAGCAGAAGTTGGTGACTCCGGTAGGACAAATAAAATTAAGGCCTCATGACTTTATGTTCCGTTCTGTTTGATGTTATGGTGTCCTTCACAGGCGCGTTCCAGGGCACAGATGTGTAGGACAGAGGTAAGACTGTGCTGTATGGGCTTTCTTCCTCTGCTTTTCTTTGAAAGCCATTTGTTCTACATTATTGATCTTCAGTGATTTTTAATTTTTTACTACTTTTCTTAGAACATAAATCTTATTTTTATCTGAGAGAGCCTTCTGCTCTTCCCCATTTGCATTCTCTTCCTTGGAGATTGTACTCACTCGTCATTGTAACCATCGTACCCATGTGAGTGATTCCCGAATCCATCCTTGGGCTTGCCTTCCATCAAAGCCCTTCCATGGGCCTTCACTCCCCAGTCACACCCACCTGCTGTTAGTCCATCATTTTCACATCTCTAGGCTTGTGTTCTTGATGCTCCCTCAGTCTTCACTGCTGTTTCCTGACTCCTGCCTTGTTAGAAATTCTACCTATTTATAGGCACAACAGGGTAATAGAAACTTATCATCAGGCTCAGGTGATATTAAAAAAAAACAATATATATATATATTTATTTTTATTGAGGCAACATCGGTTTATGACGTTATATAAATTTCAGGTGTACATCATTATGTTTCAACTTCTGAATAGGCTGTATCATGTTCACCACCAAAAGTCTAGTTTCCATTGTCACCATACACATGTGCCCCTTTACTCCTTTTGCCCTCCACCCTCCCTTCTAATAACCACCAATATGTTATCTGTATCTATGTATGTGTTTGTTGTTGTTTTTATTATCTTCCACATATGAGTGAAATCCTATGGTATTTGGCTTTCTCCATCTAACTTATTTCGCTTAGCATAATACCCTCAAGTTCCATCCATGTTGTTGCAAATGGCAAGATTTCATCTTTTTTTATAGCTGAGTAGTATTCTGTTGTGTATAGATACCACATCTTCTTTATCCATTCATCCATCGAAGAGCACTTAGGTTGTTTCCAAGTCTTAGCTATTGTGAATAATGCTGCAGTGAACATAGGAGTGCAAATATATTTTCACATTCAGGTTTTTGTGTTCTTTGAATAAACACCCAGCAGTGGAACAGCTGGATGATATGGTATTTCTACTGTTAATTTTTTGAGGAATCTCCATACTGTTTTCTATAGTGGCTGTAGCAGTTTATATTCCCACCAGCAGTGTATAATGGTTCCCTTTTCTCCACATCCTATCCAGCACTTGTTATTTCTTGTCTTTTTAATCATAGCTGTTCTGACTGGTGTGGGGTGGTATCTCATTGTAGTTTTGATTTACATTTCCCTAATAATTAGTGATGCTGAACATCTTTTCATGTTCCTGTTGGCCATCTGTGTAGCTTCTTTGGAAAAATGTGTGTTCAGATCTTTGCACATTTTTTAATTGGGTCATTTGTTTTTATTATTTGCTTTATTATTGTTTCAGTAATTGTTATTTATTCTTGTTTTATTAATTAGTGTGGCATGGGTATCCGGCACTAGGCAGAGCTCACACGAGCCTGCATGGTGCTGGGCAGCACTGTTGAGTGTCAGCTCTGACTAGTACACTCTTTGACAGTTGTGTTTACAAATCTGTCTCCCCCACCGCACTTGTCATACTGAGAGTTCTCTGATGTCTGGGCCTCATTCACATTTTAAACCCCAATGCTGTTCAAAGTGCATAGGTGCCTAAAATGCTCCTCAAATTTGAGTGAATGAATCATTTTTCTTAGTTTCAGGGCTTTGTTTCCATTAATCTAGCCTTATTCCACATTTGCTGTTTGGATATCATATTCCTCTGTTGACTTATATTGGCCCTTTCCATATAGACTAATGTCAAATTTGTCTCTCCTTCTATCTCAATAGTTTAATGTATGAATTTCAAGCTGTTATTCTAGAGTAAAAGGGTAATACTGGAGGATAATTACATAATATGATGAATTAACTACTTTTCTGAAATCTGTTACATTTAAATTCTAGAAAAAAAATAACACTGTATATCTCTATGTTCAATAGAAACAGCCAAAGGTAGAACTCTGAAATATTTTAGAAAAACATTTTCTCTCTTTTAAAAAATTTCTCCATCAATCCATTCACCAAGATTTTTATTGTAGGCTGTATACCCAGCTATGTGTATATATAATTATATTGTTTTCTAGTCTGTATTTATCAATACATCCCCAAAGACATATCAGTCTTTTTTTCAAGTGTCCTATTGTAATCAAGACATGGTACGTCTGTAATAACATATGTTCAAATCTTGAACCTTAAAGTTACCTTAAAAATAGTAAAAAGAGGAGTCTGATATAACTGGGCCCTGGAAGACATTTCCTCCTTAGGGAACCAGGAACTATCTCTCATTATTTGAATCAAAGGCATATTACCAGGGGCCCTTCAGATCTAAGACACCTGGCTCCAATTTTCACTGTGATAGACATTTGAAAATATCAATTGCCCAAGCAGAAAACGTGTAACAGAACATGTGAGCTTAAGGATTAGTAACTGAGAAGATAAACACACCACAGTTGGTGAGCCTGGATTAAGTGCAGACAGCAAGAAAAGCAGGAATGTGAAGGAGAGCGGCTCATTTTGAGGGAGAAAGTTTATTTATAACTAGATCATGTGAGCAGTCATCTCCTTGCCATTTCACTCTTGTCAAGATATATGCCATGAGTACCCTGACCTAACCTTCCTTTAATGGACAATCTATGATTATCCATTATCCATTTTGGCTGCAATTGAACATTTGTGCATTCTTTTTGAAATGGCTTCCACATTAGAATCACAAAGCACTTTCAATTCTTGGACAGCTTTTCACCCAGACAGTGAAAATGATGCCTGTATAGCAAGTTCAACTCTGGGCCTCCTAAAGTCCCTCTGCACCCACGTATTCTGACCCATTCTTGCCTTCCAGGGCACCATACCATTTTTTCACACATTTCACCAGAGTTATGCAGAAGCCAACCCTGTTTAGTAAGTTCTAATGTGTTGCACAGAGTTTTCAGTTAGGTCTGCTTTATTTGATTTTATTCTCAATACTAAAACAGAACCTTAAACATGACCCTCAAAAATGTGCCTTAACCTTTGGAAAACATGTCTAGAAACAGAGGAAATTAAGGCATCTGTAGGATTCCCTTGAGCAACGACAGAAGCCTGAACTGTGAAAACTCTGACAGCTCTTCCTGGTTACCATGGTGAGAGACGGCTTTCTTGTTTCTAGGCCATTAATGGGATGCTTATGCTCCTCAAGATTTTAAATTAATTGTTTGGTGCACATCTCCCTCCTCCTGCATAATGCGAATGTGTTGAACCAGTGCATCAACCTTACAAAAGGACTGGTGGGCTCATTCTTTAAGATGAACAAGGATTCTCCTTCCGCTTTTCTGAATTTTGTGTGTGTAGTAAGTGTGCTATGCATCATTATTCTATCTCCAGTATATGTCTGCAAACACCTCCAACAATTTCCAATATTTCCTTATAAAATAATATGTATCCTGAGGTCTGGCTTGCAATACAAAACCATAGAATTAATGCCACCCGACTGCGGAAGGCTTGCATGTGATGAATAGGGCACTTAGAGTTGATGTACCTTGTACCTTCATTTCAAAGCAATGCTTTTGTACCATAAAGCACATTTACTATGCAAAACTAGTTTTTACATCCTGATTTTTCATTGCTCTTGGGATGGCCTATGAACATTAAACAATTCTTAGCTTTCTTTTTTCTCAGCTGCTGATAATTATTTCACTTTCTCTCCCTGAAGTCAACGCTAACATCTTTTGAACAAGTGGTCCCTCTCTGATATCAGCTTTGTATGAGTACATGAAAAAAGTCTCATCCATATCCTATACTAATTTCTTTTCCTTTATTCTTATCATGTGTTAAATGAAAAGTAATGAGAGAACGTTAATAATAAAAATAATATTGAAATGAGCAGAACCAATTGTGCTACAATTATATTGCTATCACACAACTGTATTTCTTCTCTTTTCCCATTGAGGCACCTATCATCATTTGTGGAAGCACAAAAGAGAAAACTTATATGCAATTCACATGTATCTGTTATAATCTCTCGATTCCATAGACTAGGATTACTTAGCACATGATGGTCTGCTCAATTAATGAGAAAAATACCTAAAATTCACACCTCCTGGGAGTGCCTGGGCATTTTGTTAAGAGACCGTTAACAAAGAGTTCAGCTTTAATAGAAGCTATGTGCTAGTGATTAAAGGAAATTTAACTGCAAATTTATGGTTCTTAACAACTAATGACCTGTTCTGTAACCAAGGATAAACCTCTGTTACAGGCAGAATGCCTCATAATTTCAAACAGGGTCTTGTATAACAACTGTGCACCCGGTAAGTTGTGTTGGGAGCAGAGATAAGAGAGAGTTAGTAAACTCTGTTGAGCCACTAGCTGTCCCCAACAGCTTTTCTCATTTTTCCTGTAATTATAGAACCTCTGGTTCTTAGCAGCCAAGAATAAGAGTGATATTTTCTATACTTTCTTGCAAAGAAGTGTAGCTATATTCTGGCCACATGGGATTTGAGTGGAAGGCAAGGGGCCTGCACTCCATTCCCGTTTTCTGTTCTTACTGGCACGATTGCAGGTGTGAGAGTGAGTCATCTTGGACCATGAGGATGAAGCAACCCTCTAAGGATGGCAAAACAAGAAGACTTAAGAATGTGCCTGTGTCCCTGACACCATGGAACCACCAAACAAGCCGTGGACTCCTTTCACCCAGACTATTAGGTGAGTGAGAAAAAAACAGTCAATTATGTTTAAGCTGTCGTTATTTCAATTCTCTGTTATAGCAGCCAAATCTATATCTTAACCAACACAAAAAGTTACAAAAAATCCAAGCGAAGAAATAGAAATGTTATGAAATAGAGAATCAGAGTTACACTACAAGGATTGATGTTCAGGGGGAAAAAAAAGCATTTGGTGAAAGAAAAGCAAGGCATGTTTTTTCAGCTGTGTTTCCACACTGCCAAAGGCAGAAACTGGTAGAAAGTAGGTGCTGGAATAATGTTGCTAAAGCTCCTGTTTAGTGAAACCTCTGGGTGAATTAAGAAGATCTTCATATTCCCATAGAGTGGGAGTATATAGGGATCAAAGGCCATCTTACTGCTATAGTTCCTGCAGGAATACCGTTCCCAGTATTTCAAGAAAAAAACAAAGCTTTGTGGGTATGTTCTCAATGTTATTCATAGAACTTAACTCCAAAAATTGAACATTATAACAAGGACAGCAGCAGCAGCAGCAACAACAACAGCAAGAAATAACATAAGTTAACCCAACAAATCAGAAAGAGTAGAGTGCATTTGTTTCCCTGGAGAAATTGAGTAAAAAGCTTTCCTTGTGGAATAGAAAGTGTAGAATGATTGTTAATCT
The DNA here is from genome assembly GCF_057802395.1 of Ceratotherium simum simum. Lineage (NCBI taxonomy): Eukaryota > Metazoa > Chordata > Mammalia > Perissodactyla > Rhinocerotidae > Ceratotherium > Ceratotherium simum. Next base: position 56,596,304 of record NC_141913.1, read on the forward strand.
TGATAATCTGCTCAAAGGAAACTAGTCTTTAGAGACTAATATTTCAGACTAAGGGAAAACAGGCTGCCAGAAACAGGAGCAAAAGAAATCCCTCAACGTGATATTCAATTTGAAGCACAATTTAGGTGAAATATCTTAAGATGGGTATGCTATTTGAGTTACAGTGAACGAATTTTAATTTGAGATGGAGCAATTAATTATAATCAATAAACACTATGATGTGTTATCTACTAAGATATCAAAGGAATAATTAAATTTAACAAATATTTATTGAACACTCTACGAAGATTTATGAAAGATGCCAGTAAGGCAACACATTGTCTCTGCTCTTAAGCAACTTACTCTCTGAAGGAAAAGCCTTGTTGTACTTGCAAATGTAGTTCCTAGAGGAGACAGAAATGGAACTAGACTGGAAGGTTAGTTATTGCTATTTCTGTGTGAATTTAGGACCTCTTCTAAATGGAGAAATATTCAATTATATTGAGTACTGTTTGGCTAAGTATGAACTATCGGAATCATTGATGCCTTGCTAATAACTAAAATGCATGTGTTATGACTTTTTTCAGTTGCCTGAGATAGAAAATTAACTCAAATTTTCCTGGGCAAAAAGGATATGAGCATTGCTCATTGCTGAAAATGAAACACCTACATAATTTTCACAGCTTGCAGGTTTCAAGCAAATCAAGAGTTTTCCTTTTCTTTCTTTTTCTTTTCGACTGTAAAACTTCCAGGGATAAATCTGTCTTGCTTTGAGTCATGTGTACAATGCTGATCCAAGGAAGGTGGAATACTCTTGTTTTGTTTGCTGCTGGGCAGGGTTGGCCCCAACCCAACCTAATTGGCTGAGCGGTATTTTTTTTGAATGAGAGAAAGGTGATTTCCCAAAGGAAGTGATTCTAGGCAGACACACATACGCCTACCGAAGTCCACCAAAGTTTGGATGATGACTCAGGCGACAGAAATGGCAAACTTGGTGAATTTTTTACTAGGTAGAAGATAGGATGAACAGAAAACAAAGATAACATTTGAATCTTTTCTTACAGATCAACGGCCGTAACACTGAAGAGAAAGTACACCATGAAAACTGAATATATGATTACACAGATGATTTTAAGGAACAGGATTTTAAAAACTATTGATAGTAGGTCTGTGGCTTAGGGAACTAACTAGTAAAGTATGTTTCCTGTTTGATATTATATGATAAAAGGCTTCCATGGGCTAATATCTATGGCAAACATTGCATGTTATCTCCTTCTCTTCAGACTTTCCAATGCATATTAGTATACAAAAGCCTGAAGTGTTTTAGGGTACATAAGCCCATTTTATTTTGTTTAAAAACACTATTTATTCTATTTGACCAGAGATTTTTAAAAACATACAAACTATAAAAATTCCAAACAGTGGTTTAGGAATGAAGAAACACAGTCCTGATCAAGAGAGCTTGAAATAGAAATTTGAACAGGAATGAGAAAAGGTTAAAACTATTATATAAAACCAGGCACTACGAAGAACAGAAGGTATAATTTAGAAAAATTATTAGCTATCAGGAAATGGCAATGAGGAATTAAAAGGCACACTATCTTTGGAATCTGTCAGATGTTTCTACACCAATGAATAGGATATGAATAATAATCAAAGATAGAGATGTAAATATGATCTTAAGCATACTATTAAACATAGGATTTCTGTGTACTTATTGGAAAAAAATGACCACTCTGAAGCATGTTGGAGCTAATTAAATACCAGTCATTCCAAATTAAGCTTATTTCCTCTATAGAGCAGTAAACTCTCATAAACACTGTATGTGTCTAGATTCCAGCAAGACATATGCTATGGATAGACTTGTGTCCCCCCCCAAAAAGATATGTTGAAGTCCTAACCCCCAGTACCTCAGAATGCAACCTTATTTGGAAATAGAGTCTTTGCAGAGGTAATAGAATTAAAATGAGCTCATTAGGGTGGGCTCTAATTCAGTTTGATTAGTGTCCTTATAAAAGGGGAAATCTGGACACAGAGACAGAAATGCACACACAGAAGATAATGTAAAGACATATGGGGAAAAGATGGCCATGTGACTGGAGTGATGCATCGACAAGCCAAGGAAGGTCAAACATTGTCAACACACACCAGATGCTAGAAGGGGCAAGGAAGGATTCTCCACTAGAGCTGTCAGAGAGAGCATGGCCTTCCTGACACCTTCATTTTGGACTTCTAACCTCCAGAACTGTGAGATAATATATTTATGTTGTTTTAAGGCAGCCAATTTTTGGTACTTTCTTATGGCAGCTCTCGGAAACTGACACAGCCTTCAGCAAGGTCTTGACATCAGAGTCTGTGATCCCCTTGTTACGTGGCAACCTGATTTTATTTGCAGCTCTTTCCTCCCAACTATGTATAGATGATAATTAGCACTCCCAGCCCCTGGAAACTTGTTTCAAGGTTGTCTTCATGACACTGACAGAAGTTATCAATACCTAATCAGCACCTAATCAGTACCTCTTGGTTCCTGGGGTCATACTTCTGATTGCCCTGAGCTTGCCCAGTTTGACCTAACAAGTGCATATCACCTTCACAAATGATCTCATACTAATTTGCTTAGGTAATACGTTAAGAATCTTCTAAAAGCACTCAATAGTCTGGGAAATCATCCAAGACAAATAATGTTAAATTGAATAGAAAAGAATATGGAAAGTTACATCCGTATCTCAAGGGTAAGTTTCAGAAGTCACACCTCAAATGTTATTTCATTTTCTTGAATTTCTGTTTCAAAATACTTATCTTAGAAGTCACTCAGGTTTTGGCTTCATCCTCTATGGAGTGATCACTGATGGACAGGAGGACTTGCTCCTGTGAGCAAGCTGTGCTCCATACATAAGTCCACTGCAACTGTGATCCTACCATGTCACCACGCGTGTCTGTCTTTTCACCAGACCACACGTACACCTTATCTTTCCATAGCACCACATCGCACCACATGATCACATCGGGGATCAGAGTGGGCACATTCTACACAGTTTTGAGATGTTGAACTGAAATCCTTTAGTCAAGATGGAGAGATTTGGGCAGCATAGATAGTTTTGCTATGTATATTTCAAGTAGTTTGAAAGAATCTATCCAAAGAATAAAACAACACTTAATGGAAAAGGGATGAGGACAATTATTATAATGGGATAAGAAGAAAAGCAGAGTTGATAACTTAGATGAACCATACTGAGTTCCTCAGGCCCAGTGTTTGACAGCAGCCATGTCAGTTTTTAGATCTTCTTAAACTAGTGCTCCAGTATTTAAACAGCATTCTGCTGATTTCTTTCTTCCATTCTTGTTCAATTCCACTTTGGTGAGTGCTATAGAGTATTGTTATTTACAGGAAGCATCTGTTATTAACAACAAATGTTAGTATACTACTTCCACTTCCTCGAAAGAATTCTTTTTTATTTTTTGTTAACAGATGGCCTTCCATGCTACTGACAGTCATTTATTGAACACCTGCTAAATGCAAAACACTAGAGATACAAATGTATGTTTAATCCATTTGAGGATATTACCATTTAGAATGGGAAATATTATATATATGGTTTTTAAAAAGATACAAGGTAGTATATAAAATATATGGCATGGATGGTACAGACAGTAAACGTTATGATATTCTAATAAGGAGCAATGGGTTTATATGGTCACAGCTGGGGAACGTTTTCAGATGGATCTTGAAAAACAAGAAGCACAGTCTTTGTATAAGTGGAGATAAAGTGCCAAATTTGCAGCAATTCACTATTATCATTACCTAATCAATTCTCTCATTAATTTTTAAATCACAAAAAAGATTATTATATTTATGCTATATAATATTATTGTATTTATGCTATAGTTCCAGAGGAAACTCCAGAAATTTCAAAACTTCTAAAAAGTTACAGTAATCAAAATAGGGTAAACAACATAAGAGTAGCCATATAAATCAATAGAACAGAATAGAGAGTCCAAACATATACTCAGACAAATGTGGTCAATTAATTTTTGACAAAGCTGCCAAAGTAATTCAAGTAGGAAATAATAATCACTTCTACAAATGGAGTAACAGCTAATTATATATAGGACAAATAAACATCAACCCTTACCTCACACCATAGACAAGATTTATCTTGAAATAGATATAAATCTAAACATAAAAGCTAAAACTGTAAAATATCTATTAGAAAACAGAAGATAAGTCTTTACAAACTTGGATAAGGTAAAGATTTCTTATAAAGCACACTAGAAGTACTTACCATAAAAGAAAAGAAATGATAGATAAGTGTAGTGGACAAAATAATTTTCCCACCCCCCAAATTTATTCATATCTTAATCCCTGGAGCCTCTAAATATGTTAGATTACATGGCAAAAGGGACTTTGCACATGTGATTATGTTAAGAATTTGGAGATGGGAGAAGATTATCTTGGATTATCGGACTGGGATCAATCTAATCACAGGAATCCTTAAAAGCAGAGAGAGATGTGACTAAGGAAGAATTTCCAGAGAGATGCAATGTTCCTGGCTTTGAAGATGGAGGAAGGGGACCATGAGCCAAGGAATGTGGGCAGCTTCTGGAAGCTGGAAAAGGTGAGAAAAGCCATCCTTTGCTAGAGCCTCCAAAAAGAATGCATCCTTGCCAACACCTTGGTTTTAGACCAGTGAGACTGTGTCAGACTTCTAACCTATAGGACTGTAAGATAATAAATTTGTGTTGTTTTAAGCAACTAAGTTTGTGGTAATTTGTCATAGCAGCAAATGTAAACTAATACAATTAGTCTTCACCAAAATTAAAAACTACTCTTTGAAAGACACCTTTAAGGCAATGGAAAAACAAGTTACCGCCTGGGAGAGAATATTTGGGATACATTTCTCTGATAAAGGACTTCATTCTAGAATAAATCTCTACTATCTATATGTCTGTATCTGTATCTATCTCTGTTTGTGTTCACTTTTACAGTTCAATAATATGAGAAACAGCACAATTGAAAATGACCAAAAGATTTGAACAGATAATTCGCAAAATAAGATACATAAGTAGCTAGTAAATACATGGAAAGATATTTACTATCATTTGGTCATCAGAAAAATGAAAATAAAAAACAATTTGAGATAACTATTCACTCACTTGAATAGCTCAAATTTTTAAACTGACAATCCAAGTTGTTGGTGATGATGTGAAGCAAATGGAACTCTCATTTATTGTTTTTTTTTTTTTTTTGCAATTTTAAACAGTTCAATGTCTATCAACTGCTGAATGGATAAACAAATTGTGGTACATCCATACAATGAAACACTACTTAGCAGTAAAAAGGAACAGACTACACATGACATGGCTGAATCTCAAAAACTATGCTGAAGAAACTAAATGAACAACAGTACATCCTGTATGATTGCATTGTATATCACTCTAGAGAAGACTCTAGAGGAAATCAAATCTATAGTGACAGAAAGCAGATCAATGTTTTCTTGGGGTCTGAAGTTCTGTATTTTGATTTTGATCATGGTTAGACTTGAGTATACAATTTCCTGTGGTTTATAGATATGTCTGACTCATGAATCAATTTGAGCTCATCTGTGTCTTTCAGCCAACATAAGGGAACAGTAAACATACCATATAAAAACTGGTGGGAATGATAAGTCAGCAACCCCACTCGCCTCTTTCTCTTTCTCTCTGTCTCTCTCTCTCCCAAGCACCCCCTCCCTTCCTCCCTCCCTCTCTTATCTTCTCTCTTTTTGGCATTCTTCATTTTCAGTGTTCTTCTTCTTCCTAACACAATTCACCTAGGAAAGAAGATCTAGGTTGATTCAACAGAAATACAATATTTATAGAGAGACAATAATTTTTCATCCTCCCCTAGGAATAAATGTTTTAAAAATAAGCTATGATATGGTACTCATAGATAATTCATTATAGATGGTGGTAATCGTAGATGATATGACACCCACAACTAACAAAGGCTGTCACTACCAACCCTGCCTTGGTGGAAATTGATAAATTTCTTTCAATGTGGTTTTTCAGCTTTTTTAATTGCCCAGCCCAATTCATCAATCCTAGACTTCCTATTTGGATTGATGGTAGTTATAATAGTTTAAGGCACATAAGAAATACTAATGAGAGGTTTCTAGTGAATCTCTCTTTATTGCTTCTCCAGAACAAAGAACATATAGCACCTTAATTTACAGAGCAATCTGCTACTTCAAGCTTTCTGCACTTGTATTGAATATTTGACCTTGTCTCATCTTTCCTCACTGTCAGGAGATGGCTTGGCTTTGAGAAAAGTCTGGAAATATCAGTTTTCTGCCCCTCAGTCTGATCTTCACTCTTCTTTTCCTCCATGTCTTCTGCTTCAGTGCAGAGTGGATTCCTTCTCCTCTCTAAATCTACTAGCTCAGCCTCTGCTCATCATCCTGTCTCACCCTGTCCCCATAGATAACTTGTCTGCAGTGATCACCCCTTTATCTCTTTTCCTCGTTATTTCTCCATCAACTTGCTCTTCCCAAGCAGCATTTAAATCTGCTCAGATCTTTCTTTCCTCAACACATCCCCCAGAGTCATCTACGCTTGTGTTTCACAAACTGAGATGCACATCAGGACCATCTGTGAAGACTCTTCAAAATATATTTTCTCTGGCTCTATTATTAGAAATTCAGATTCAGTAGGTATTCTGTAAGTGTTAATAACTTGCCTTTTGTTAATATACTCAGTGATTCTAAATGCAACTGACATATATATATATATATATATATATATATATATATATATATATAAATCAGCATTAACTATCTCTACTTCTCAACTCCCATTCATTCCCCAGCTCACCTGTTCAATCAAACTTGTGTCTATTTTTAAGGAATTAAGCAATTTTCCTGAGCAAGTAAACAGGATTTTTTTAGACATTTGTCATGTTATCTGGCAAATTTAAAAATACATTAACATTTAAAAACTTGGAAATATTAACATTTAGAGAATATAGATCGTTAAAAGACTTTGCAATAGCCAGAAGAATATAGCAGCACATAAATGTTTACTAAACTTTCTGTCACTTAACTATTCTAGAAATAGAACTTTAAAAGGTTATTGGAGACTTTAATGGCATTCTCAAGCACCTGTAGATTTTGAAATTTTAGCTATTTATACATGAAAGTCACACTGTGACAAAACCCTCTGCATGCTGGACATATGGCTGCGAGTCATAGATTGTGATTTGCAACAATGAAAGGCAGAGTTGGTTCTTAATAGAGCAAAGATATCTTTCTATAGAGCTTCCAACACAGGTCCAACTTTTTGGCTGACACCTTTTCAAGCTGAGATTCTCTGATTTTGGAGGACTTTTTTTTATTCAGAGATGAATCATGTGGTTTTACTAAAAGAAGTGGCTTCAATTGCCAAACAAGCAGAAGGCATGTATGCAACAGCTCTCTTGCCTACACTGTTGGAGCAAGTGGTTAATTATTGCCTGTTACTAGACTTCTTACCATGTCCTTATAGCCAGCTTCTAGTTAGTTCTATGTAGGTGAATTCAAGGCATTTACGTATTCATTTGAGTTTGTTACTCTCTTTTTTTTTTTTTAATTTTTTGTTTATTGCAGTAACATTGGTTTATAACACTGTATAAATTTCAGGTGTACATCATTATATTTCTATTTCTGCATAGATTACATCATGTTCACCACCCAAATACTAATTACAACCCATCACCACACACATGTGCCGAATTATCCCTTTCGCCCTCCTCCCTCCCCCCTTCCCCTCTGGTAACCACCAATCCAATCTCTGTCTCTATGTGTTTGTTTATTGTTGTTATTATCTACTACTTAATGAAGGAAATCATACGGTATTTGACCTTCTCCCTCTGACTTATTTCAGTTTGCATAATACCCTCAATGTCCATCCATGTTGTCACAAATGGCTGGATTTCATCTTTTCTTATGGCTGAGTAGTATTCCATTGTGTATATAGACCACAAAAGCTTTATGCCAACCAATTCGACAATCTGGAAGAAATGGATAAATTCTTAGAATCATACAACCTTCCAAAACTGGATCAAGAAGAAGTAGAGAATTTGAATAGACGAATCACCAGTAAGGAGATCGAAACAGTAATCAAAAACCTCCCCAAAAATAAAAGTCCAGGACCAGACGGCTTCTCTGGTGAATTCTACCAAACATTCAAAGAAGACTTAATACCTATCATTCTCAAACTCTTCCAAAAAATTGAGGAGGGGGGCAAGCTCCCTAACTCATTCTACGAAGCTGACATTACCCTGATACCAAAACCAGACAAGGACAACACAAAAAAAGAAAATTACAGGCCAATATCACTGATGAACATGGATGCAAAAATCCTCAACAAAATACTAGCAAATCGTGTACAACAATACATTAAAAAGATTATACACCATGATCAAGTGTTACTCTCTTTAATGCTAACAATCCAGACTTCACAAATGAGAAGACTATGACATTTCCCTTCTTGTTTTTGACCAGATGTCTGGTGTGCTTCCCTGAAATTCTGACTGGCCTAATTCATTGCCACCATTTACATTGAATGTTTCTCATCCATACATGATTCTTGTTGGGTCTTATATTTCTTCATTTGTACATTCAACAGAAGTTGTTTGAGTTCTGGGGATTCAGCAATGAACCAAATGTGTCCTCATATACCTTACATTTGATTTGATGGATGCTCCGGTTACCATCATAAAAGTTTATCCTTGGTATACAATGACATGAAATTTGACCAATTCAGAGACTCCCTGCACTTTCAGGGTTATTTTTCCATGACTTGGTAGTGAATTCCAGATTCCTTTCCTGTCCTATTTATGATTGAAACTCCTCTGAGAGCATATATGTTGGGTTTCATCTTTCTATTTAGCAATCTTTTCATTCATTGCTATAAAAGGATAGTAAGCTTACTTTATATATGAGTGCTTTATGTAAATTAGCTCATTTAATCTTCACAACCATCATATGAGGTGGATACTGTGGTTATTCCTGTTTGACAGATGAGGAAACTGAGGCATAGGCAGGTCGGTTAACTTGCCCAAAGTCAGCTAGCTAGTAAGTGGCAGGACAGGTCTTCAAACCTAAACTGTCTGCTCTGAACACTGTGCTCGTAACTGCTACCAGCAGTGTTTATTTCGTATTGCTCTTTTTGTATATTTTGTGCATATAGTTTTACTAGTTTAATATGTAACGTATCATGGAACACATAGCAGTATTTGTATTGCAAAGCCAACTTTAACTGAAAATAATAAATACTTTTCTCAGACAATCGCTATTCATTCACGATGTCTTTCACCCACAGAATCTTTTATCTTTCTTCCTGAATATACTTAACTGGGGCATCATTGAGGCATGTGCATTTACATCTCTAGCCACCCAAAGTTTTCACATCTCCCGTATAATTTTTTTTTGAAGATAAAAGAGGTAATGGGGAATAAGAGCTAAGAAGTGCTGTAGACTGAAATGTGTCTGCCCTAAATTCGTATGTTGAAACCATAATCTCCAATGTGATGGTTTTGAAGATGGGACTTTGGGAGGTAATTAGGGTTAGATGAAGTCATGAGGGTGGGGCCCCCTGATGGGACTAGTGGCTTTATTAGAAGAGGAAAAGAGATAGATTGCTCTGTCTCTGCCGTGTGAGGACACAGAGAAAAAGTGACCATCTGCAAACCAGGAAGAAAGTTCTCAACAGGAACAGAGTGCACTGTCACCTTAATTTTGGACTCTCCAGCCTCAGAACTGTGAGAAATAAGTGTGTGTTGTCTAAGCCTCTTTGTCTATGGTATTTTGTTATAGCAGTCTGAGCAGACTAATACAAGGAAGAAAAAAGAGGAGTGACTGACAGAATTCTCATGGGAATTGTAATCTGACCTTAACCAGGTCTCAAACCTACTTGCTTCTCTTTCTTTTGTTTACGAAATGCCTAATAACTATGACTAAAGCTTGAATATCTTATATTTACCTAGTTATATATACATAGTTACATAAATATGTGCTTAGTTATATAAATATGTACTTTAAATATATACTTTGTTATATGTGTATATATTTTTTATATATATATGCAAATGAATACATATTTGTTGAACTTTCCAGTTTTACGAGTTGTTAAATACTTTTAAATTTATTATTATAGAATAAGCATTTAAAAATTTTTGTCAACATCATTTTTTGTATGTGTTTAAAGATCACTTCCTGGCATATATTGCCATTAAGTGATATTCTATTGTTTCTTGACATATGTATTGTTCACTTGTATTTGTTGATTTGTTGGGCTGCATGAACATAAATGACATAACCTCGTTGTGACATCCATAATTCCTTTAACAACTTACACTAATGGTAATAAGTAATTACACTTTTTATTTAAAAGCTCTTCTAAGACCTAACAATTAGAATTAGAGCAACCTATTTGCATTGAGGTTGGTATTTGCATAATCAAAATATTTAGATTTTTCCCATAGTGACCTGTCATCTAGCACTGAGTAGTAGACCTAAAACAATTTTTCCTGAAAAACTCAATGAATATCAAATAAATAACCAACCCAAATATCATGGAAATCTGAAGAAATAATAGCCACTTCTTGGTCAAAATAAAAGATGAACAACTTCTAGAAGTATCACCTTCTAGGATAAGACGTTGAACACGTTGTTTCAGAGAGCTACATAACAGACCAAAAAAAAAAAAAAAAAGAAAGTTTCTGGAACTGAACCACATTTTGGGTAAGTACTGGACTTGTAGATGTGGCCTGTTAGCATCTTAAAATTTTAATTTTAAAAATTTCATTGTGCTAACTATTCCGTCTAGGAGAATGGATCAAGTTACATGACTAAAAGAGCAATTGTGTATTTGTTGTGCTCCACATTTTTTTCTATGCCAAACACATCCCTATCATTTAAAGATAGCTTTCCAATGTTACTTAATTGTGCAAGGCAAAATGTGTGGACTAGAATCAATATTACTCTTAGTGGGACTCTCAAATTACATTTTTATCAGATTTGAAAGATTCAGCCAGGACCTGTTGCCAAATTATAAAAAACTGTGTGTTATTTTATACATATTTGTATATTTGTGTAAGTGTGTGTTTAGGAATGGAGTGTTTGGGTAGAGAAATATATGTTATATAAAAAAGTAGCCTTAAAAATACAAAGCAATTGTTAGCAGGATATAGATAGATGTTCTTTAAAATGTCCCCTCTCAGCTTTCAATATAATACAATAATGGTATGTATAAAAATATTAAGGAAATACATTGAAAAGATAGTTAAAAAATTTTTTGATTTTAATTTAAGCTAAATTCTAAATGACTTTAATGACTAGTGACTAAAACGGAATTGGGAGTTGCAGAGCAGGGGGAATTAAAACCATTTCTCTTTCCTACTAGACTTTAGGCCATTTATCTGTCATCCTCTCTTTTCACTGACTCTTCCTGAGGGTCGTTGTTGTGTATTGCCCTTCAATCACAGAGGTGGTTTTGTTTATTTCACATTTTTAATCTTTTATATGCAGTTCTCTACATAATCATGAAAATCTGCCTGTAAGCCTCAAAGCATTTAGACATGCTTTGAATTAAGGATCCAAAATATACTAATAATCTACTCTCAGAAGTTCCTAATACACTCTGCACCAGAGGGATCCTATTCTGTTATGGACAGCATACTGGTTTTGTTTTCCAAGTGTTTTGAACTGAAAGGAAAAAAATGCTAACTTATTAAATAAAAGTGGTCGTCAACTGCTGTTCTCATTTGAACATAGTTTGTCTTAATTTAACAGATTTTATTACTATGGGTTTAGAATATTTTTATTTAATGATTTTTAAATGCAGAATATTCAGGACACAGATGCTGCATCTTTAGAGTAAGGCAAAATGAAGTATCAATCTATCTCTTAGTAAAATGTATTATTTTGATCATTTAGAGAAGACAGAACAATAAAATGTTGTGTAAAACCATCAAACTTTATTTTAAAAGCTGTCTTTGCTAATGCTGCTTACCAAGTATGAGTGTGGGAAGACCAACTGGACAGCAGTGTCTCCTTCATGGTGGTTTTATTTTACTCACTGACTTTAGCTGATGCTGATTATGTGGGTGCCCTCCAGGAAGACTTCATGGCTGTGGCAAAGCAGCCGCTTCCACTCATGACTCTTCAAGCCTTTCTTCAATGGAATAAATTCCTCCATTAGATTTGAGTCTCGTGGCAATTACAGTACTTTCTCTTGGTATGTGGGTCAGGGAACTGTTTGAAGCTGCCTATCATGACACATTGCAAGAACTTTCCTTTCTAGATGGCACTGTGTTAGCTGATGCTTGCAGACCTGGTGGTCTCTCACTCCTTGAATATGTCAGGTCCTGCTGAGCTGTGTCATCATGGGTGTGCTTCAAGGGAGAGGCGACACAGCTGTTGAGTAACGGTAAACATCTTTCCAATCACTTACTTTTCAGTGCACTTCTCTGCAGGGAACCTCATTGCAGCTTTGACCACCAGCTATATGATGACTATTTACAGATCTTGCTCCTGTGCTCCAGATGCATTTCTCCAAATGGCACTTCCACTAGGATAACCAGAAATGCCTTATTCTTAAAACACTGAAAACTGAAATCCGCTCTACCATGACTTCTGACAAACCTGCTCTTTCTTCTAAACTCCATGTTTACCTTTTTACCCAAACTACGAGAGCTGTCTGGGAGTCATTCTAGATTTTTTCTCTCTAGGCTTCTCCCTGCCTTTCTCATTTTAGTCATCCTGTTGACCTTTATCATATCAACTGGCTTACATCAGGACCCCTATCATTTGGCAATGAACCACTACAATAGTTTCGAGTTTGGTCTCCATACTTTCAAGTTCATATTCCTACAATCTGTCCCCTATTCTTTTTAAAGAAAAGTCAATGAAGTGTAATTTATACTCAGATTGCCATTTCCAGTTATTTTTTCTAAAAAGAAAATCAGAATACATGATTCTCCAGCTTAAGTTCATGACATGCCTCCCATTTACTAGTTTTGTCATCTGTAAAATGAGGATAGTAATAGAAGCTGTCCTACATATTTATTGCGGGCATTATATTAGACAATGGGTGTAGTGCCTGTCATGTAATAAATGTACATTGTTATTAATGTGGCAAAAACCCCAACCCCCTTGCCACTGCAGTGTGTTACTTCACCTCAGGTCTGTGCCAGGCCACTGCTGCATAGGCAACAGTCCTTCCCCTATGGCACCCCACAGGCTGAGTTTCAATATCATTCCTCTTTGAAATGTCTTGTGGCAAAAACCTCCCTCATTCCTGAATATGAACTCCTTGAGGGCCCAGAGGCTGTCTTGTTAATTTGTGAACTAATATGTGTGAAGCACCTAGGATAGAGCCTGGTACAAGGAAGAAACTTCTTTCATTGGTTAAATGCTAGTCTATAGCTACATCTACATCTACACCTACCTCTGTATCTCACCTGTACCTATACCCATGTATATATCTATATCTATACCAAATCTATATCTTTATTATTCAATCTTATCTATACCTTTATATCTATCTATATCATATCTATATATATCCATATCTATATCTATATCTATATCCGTGCCCAAATCCATATTTATATCTACATCTATATCTTATCGATACCTGTACCCATATCTATATATCTATCTGTATCAATGTCCGTATCTATATCTCATCATCTACACCATTAGTAGAATGATCCTGTTAAAATAAAATAAAATGGAGACTAGTCTGGAAAATCCTCTAAGCAGACAAAACCATTTAAGCCACATAAGCAAAACTAAATCTAGCTTATTTCATGAACATAAGTGAAACTTAGCTTATTTCTTGTAAATACCTCTGATAATCATAAAAGAAACTTAAGTCATCTTCTTGAAAATGGTATAAGACAATCACTTTTAGCCAATCCCCTGCCGTCTGGAAACCCCCATTGTAATAACCAATCATTGTAAAGGTTAAACAGTCCTCATTTTCACGTTATAAACCATCCTGTAACGTTATGCCTCTCAGCTTCATGTTAGTTTTGGATATGAAAGCTCCCAGTTGGTGAACTGTCCTTATGTGTACAATAAGCTCTTAGTAATTACTATTTTATTGACGTAGTGATTTTAATTTTGCTATTTCTGGATTTTTGACAATCTGTTTAAAATGTACATCTCATTATGACACTTCTCTGCTTCAAAGCACTCAAGTATCTCTTCAAAGCCTAGAGGATAAAATTCAGAGCCCTTGGCACGTCTGAAAGGCCTTTGATCTGATTCTTGAACTCTCCAGGCTTCTCTCTGTAGGGACTCAGACACCCCAGACTTATAGAAGCTCCCTGGATGTGCCTCTGTGACCTGTGCATGCGCCATTCTCAAGACCTGTTCACCTTTTGTCCTGTTCCAGACACAATCCGGGTATCAGCTCTAAGAAGGAGGTTCTAAGCACTTAATCTATATTATCTCATTTCATCCTCATCACTACTGGATGAGATAATTATCACTGTAATTTCCAACATGTCATTGAGGAAACTGAGGCACAAAAGTTTAAAACTTCCTTTGGGTCATATCACCTTCTTTCTCGACTAGAGTTGAAATTTTGAAGTCAGAGACTGTGCCCTGTTAAAGTTTGATAATTAAATTGTGTAGCTCAAACATTTTCTGGATAAATGAAAAATCTAAGGAAGATATATTGTCCGATAGCAGTTCCACCCTCACAACTTTGTATGAAGTCCATGAGCATTGCTACTGTGTAAACTTTACACCTGATCTTGCCAGAACGTGTCACACTTCCAAAGAACCTACTGCCCTCCTTCGCTCGGTTCGCGGTTCGCTGTGCTGCTGATTTGTGAATCCAAGTACGGCCTAATATCAAAATGGTGTCAGGTTTCAGCTCTGAATTTCCAGCCATATGGGCTGGGGGTGGGATCTCCCTGAGGTGGACTGCTTTCTGCTTGTATATATTTGAAATTACCAGAAGGATTACGCCACACATGTCAGTGTAACATCAAGAAAAAGAGATGACAGGTCCTGGCTGTTGTGACCTGGCAGCCACTCTTGTTGTTAAAGTGAACTGGACGCAGAGTTGAGAGAGAGAGTGCTCAGCCATGTGTGATACTAACTTTACGGCTTTTGTCAGCTATTTAAGCCTTGGTATCATCATCTACAGGCAGACCTAAGTTCCTTCTGCAGTAGCTGCACAGTTTTTGGTGAGACTCAATGAGATGCCCTGACAAGCCGGTCCTGGGATTTTGAACATCTGCAGGAGTAGGAAGAAACATCTGCAGGTCAATTCGGTCTCACACAACTTTCCAAAAATCAACTCACTGAATGATTAACTTTTCAGATGGCCAAATTTACAAAATTTACTGACTTAACAAAAGCTTATTTGTAATTGTTTTGACAGGATCGTTACTAACTTAGTTTTAACAACTTTAATAAGAGTGTTTGATTTATTTACTAACTGTGGGGTTTATGTCTGTATATTGTTGGCAAATCAGTAAATAGGTGAATTCAGCAAATTAGTCCTACTGCTGATAGAACTCTTCTAACATCAAAAGTTTTACGAATTTAGGCTCCAGGAGGATATGGAACATGTGTATCTTGTTTAATGTTGTTTTATCAACACTCAGCAGTGTGCCTAGGATGTATTTAATTGAATAAATCTTTTTGGATAAATTAATAAAGGTGTCTGTATGTGATATTGTGGATGACTATTGTGCAGAAACAGACGTCAAAGTGAGCATCGAATATGACAATTTTCAGGCCTGTGACAATTTTGGTTAGCATTATCATTTTATTATATTATTTGTAAGGTTGCCTTAAACATATGGGAATTAGATGAGAGATGGCTTCTTAGAAAATACAAGAAAAAATAAACATGAGTTTGTTTCTAAGTTTAAGTAAATCTAGTGATGATGAATAGCAGACTATTGTATCAGATGTTTCAATTCAGCACTAGTATTTACCCAGAAAACCAGTTGTAACAATTTTGAAATTAAAGAAAAATCATGAACTTCAGTATATATATTTAATCCATTCTCTCAGGCAGCATAATAGTTTAATCAGTAGGTGGTTGGAATTCAGGAAGACAAAACAAATTTCACTAATGTATTACATAATTTGTCTCATTTTCTTGTGAAGGACTGAATTATGGCCCAGACTTAGAATCACCATATTCAAATAATATGATTATAATTGATGATACCATTAGCTTCATTACCAAGACAAATTGTGATCTTCTGATACAGTGTTTTATTTTGGGTAATAGAGGGTTATTTCAGCCTAAAGAATAGTTGAATGGTGGAATGCCAAATTGACTTATTTTATGTGAGATCTAACTGAACTAGCCACGAAACATGAGGCTATCATTTCCTATTTTTCAACCTCTAGTGAAGTCAAATATACTATATCAAATTGCCTAGTTTAGGCAATGAGATAGTTTATTATGACAACTAAGAATAGATGCATGGCTGTCTCAGCGTTCTTAGATACAAATCTTCATTCTTAATCAGAAATTGGTCTCCTCTTATTCAACTTGTATACTTTCCTATTGGATGTGTCGTGAACAAGTGTGTATTTCTTTGAAGATAAAGATATGCCAAAATCCATGAAAGATAGTATGTCTGGAGTATGAGTGAGGGGCATAATGATGAAAAATAGAAGCTACAAGGATGAGAAACACCAGGAAAAGCATATGTATATTCATTACTGTATATGCTGTTATTTCTTATTCATATTCATCTGTTCTGGTTTCCTTCACCAATTTTAAAATGTGGATCTAGTTTTGAAGTTTTCATTGAAAAAAAATCTTGCTTCTGGATGTAGATAACAGAGTCTAAAAAATCCATTGAAATCATGCCAACTATATGAAATTAATCATGGTATTTTTAGCACATCTTTACCTCTCATTCACTGAGAATGCATATATATACACACACACGTATATAAAAATGCACACAATGTGTGTATTTAAGTATATATAAACATATATAAATACTTATTAGATACTATGTATTATGTGTAATCTGCTTTTCTAATGTATATATATCTGAAATCCGATAAAACTCAAATTCAACCCACACGTACTTGGGGTCCAACTTACTCCTTACCGTCGGGGAGCTTCATGGTCCATAAACTACAACCCTCTCGCCAGCCTCCCAGTTCTCTTTCTTTTGGTCCTTCCTCTGTGCCCATCCTGCCTAATTCCAGCTCTAGATCATCCTAGCCCATTTCCTTCCATGCTCCTGCTTTTCTCCAATTTAGAAAATCACAAATTTATGGCCTCCAGTCACCCACTGGGATGCCATGTTTCCAGTTGATCCTTTAGTGTTTCTCTGAGACAGCTGCCTTTCTTATTTATGTAATTGTGGTTTCAAGATTTTGTCATTCTCTCAGGCTGCTGCTTCCCCCTCAATACCACCCTCTCAGAAAGTACTACCACTAATACTCCTCGTCTTACTGATAAGAAAAGAATAGTGATGATGATAATAGTCAACATTTGAGAGCTTACTTAATATGTGTAAGCATGATTTTACTGTATTACATGTATTTTATGATTTAATTTTCACTATAAACCTATGGGATAGTGCTATTATTTGTTTTTACAAAGAAGGAGACCAAAGCACAGAAAGAGCTTCTCCTTGTGGAGTGCAGTATTACCATCACTATGAATATACCATCATCTCTGGCCTCTGTTCTCTCAGTGTATTACCTTGATTGTGGTGATGGTAACATGGGTATACGCATATGTCCAAACTCATCAAATCACATACACTAATTATACTCAGTTTTTTGTACACTAATTATACCTCAATAAAGCTGATAGAAAAGACTTCTCTGTTTTATTGGCTGACACCCCTTTCCTTGTCCATAGTTGACTCTTCCGCCTGTGTTCCTGTGTTCTGTATCTCAACTCTTTGGTCATATTCAAGGACATTGTCCCTTCTCTTATTTTCTTCTCCCCATCTCTTGACACTCTGTGTCTCTATATATCCTTTCTGGAGCCAATCTTCTGCCAAATGTGCTTTGAGCTTCTTGGGTTCATTTTCTAACTAAATCACTTTGTAATCTGGATTTTTTTTTTCCTTCATGGCTCCATTGAACTACTTATCCTAAATTTGCGAATCCTCTCCAAATAGCCATATCTAATGGACACTTTTCTTTTTTATTTTATCTTTCTGAACACTTGATGCTGCTGGAATCTCCTCTTTCTTGAGTCACCTCCTCTAGTGGCTCAAAAGTCAACACACTTTTTGAGTGTGTTGCTCCTTCTTTTCTATTAGTGTCTTCTTTTTCATTCATGGACTCTCCTTCCTCAGATTGTTCCTCAAGTGCTGATGTTTCCTGAAATTACTGTGTTGGTTTTCACTTCTTTAACTAGGCACCATCCCTGAAAGATCTCATCTACTGCAGATGTAAAAGTTAATATTTAACCATGAATTTATTTTCTTATTTCAAATTTATGTCACTACTGGACAGCTCCATCAAGATATCCTGCAAGTACTGTTAGCTTGAACTCCTCCTCTTCCCCTATCCTTTGCCAAATCTGCCTGCCCTTGTGGTAAATGATGCTATTGTCCTCCTTGGGGTTGGGGGCTACCTCAGAGGTTCAGTAATTCACCGAATACCACCCTAACCAGCAGAGCTGAGACCCGCGGAGTCTGCGCTCTTTCAGGTGAGCTGCCTGCGAGGTAGAGTGCCTGGGGAGGGGCTGAGGCAGAGGCAGCTGTAACCACTGCTGGAAGCTGGGGTGATGCTCTTCCCACTTTACTGAAGAAACCGCAGGTAACATTTGCCTGTTGTCACACAGTTAACATGCTTCTGTTCGAATTTGAACCTTGGTCCCAGGATCTGTGCTTTTTCTCACTTTGTCTAAGATACTATGTAAGGTGGCTCTAAACTTGAACCTAAGTGTAAACAAAGGTTGGTATTCTCTCCTAAAACAAAACAAAATAAAAAAACAAACAAAAAATGATGCTATTGTCCTCCTAGTCACCATTTCAGCAATGGATATTACCTATTTTCCTTATCTCTGAAAAGGATCAGTTATTAAGCTCTGTCAACTCTCTGCTTTTTGTCCATCCCATGGCTTTAACTTGGTTCAGGCACATCTTGTCCATATGCGATAAGCTTTGCCTATCTTTGTAGACCTAGTCCCCCCATACCATTACATGCACACTGTGCCCCAGCTAAGATCTCTAAGGTCCAGTTTCCTAAGCATTGTTCCATATAACTATGCATTTAACTATAATCACATTTCCCCTCTATTATTCCTGATTACATCTATGCATCCTTTGGGGTAGTTCACATGTTTCCTCATCCAAGAAACTTTCTCTGAGTCCTGTGTGTTGAGTTCAGTGCTAATCTCCTATGTTCTATATCTCCCTAAGAATACCTCTAAAATAGAAGTTGTCACACTTATTACAATTTATGTAGCTTTTGGTTTACTTGTCTGTTGCCCCCACTAAACTAAGACAGGGCAGGGCTTTCTGTTGTTTATTTCTGTGCCTCTAGCCCATCCTACAACGTCATGCCAGAGTAAATGTTCAATAAATGCTATTTGAACAATTGAATGAATTTCAAGTGGCCACTTAACCAAAGGAAAAATAACAGATTAACTCATTTTCACTACAAATATAAAATTTTAGAGCCAGCCCTGGTGGTCTAGTGATTAAGATTTGGCACTCTCACTGCCTGGGTTCATTTCCCAGTCAGGGAACCACACCACCCATCTGTTGGTTGTCACACAGTGGTGGCTGCATGTTGCTGTGGTGCTGAAAGCTATGCCACTGGTATTTCAGATACCAGCAGGGTCACCCATGGTGGACAGGTTTCAGCAGAGCTTCCAGACTAGACAGACTAGGAAGAAGTACCTGGCCACCCACTTCCAAAAAAAATTGGCCATGAAAACCCTATGAATAGCAGCAGAGTGTTGTCTGATACAGCATTGAAAGGTGAGAGGATGGTGCAAAAGGACCAGGCAGGGTTCTGCTCTGCTGTCCACAGGGTTGCTAGGAGTAGGAATTGACTCGAAGGCACTAACAATAAAAATAGAGTGTTAAGTGGCAGGCCTTAGAATAAATTTTCTCAGCTATGAAACAGAGTTTGTATAAATATCTTGTAGATGTGCATCCTACATCATGACAAGATTGATTTTTTTTCACCCGTAAACTTGTTTCAGTTCTGGGTTGGACTTTGCATATACCCAGAGTGAGGAAATTATACAGAAATGAGAGTTGAAAAAGAATGAGAATCTCTCCAATTCACTAATAACCTCCCTATAGCTACAGGATGTTTTTTTCCATCTGCCCACAGGCCAGCTGATCATAGTCACTGAATCAGAGTTGGAAGACCCTTTAGGAATCACCTATTCCAACACCATTATTTTACATATGAGTAAACTGAGCCCCACAAAACCCACTGTCTTAGTTTCCTAGGGCTGCTCCAACAAATTATCACAAGCCTGATGGCTTACAACAACAGAAATTTATTCTCTCACAATTCTGAAGGCCAGAAGTCCAAGATCAAGACGTTGGCAGGGCCAAGCTGCCTCCTAAGGTTCTAGGGGAGAATCCTTCCATGCCTCTGCTAGCTTCTTGTGGCTCCCAGACCTCCTTGGCTTACAGCAGCATCACTCCAATCTCTGCCTCCCTCTTCACACGGCCTTCTTCACTGTGTTTTCTCCCCTTTTGTCTCTTACAAGGACACATTTCATTGGATTTAGGGCCCACTGTAAATCCAGGATGGTCTCATTATGAGATCCTTAACTTAATTGCATCTGCAAAGATCACTTTTTCCAATAAAGTTACATTTTGAGGTTCTGGGTAGACGTATTTTTGGGAGTCCACCATTCAAACCACTACAATCACCTGTCTACATGCTGAGAATGAGGTAATGGCAGAGTTGCAGCCAGATCCATTTCCTGTCCCCGAGTTGAGCATGAGCAGATGTTCTACACACTTCACTGCAGGATGTGCCCCAGCAGAGGGGCGAAGTGTAATTGATCGCATGTGGGCCAGATCTCAGCTGTGATTCATTTTATCCATACACTGCTATATTGTTCTGAAACACAAATTGGAAGGAAAGAAATATGTAATGAAAATTGTGGAGATTCTGTTCTGAGTGACGCTCCTAAATCTTCTCTACACTATTTGGCCCAATTATCTTTGTAGATATATTTCCCCCCAGGAAAGAATCAATAGGTGTTCCATTCTGTTTCAGTTTTTTCCCAATATTAGTTATATGTTTTCTTTCTAAATATAAAAAATAAGGTTGAGTTCTCCAGACTATTTGTTTTTTTCACGAGAATTAGTTTTTCTGCTCCACAGACACAAATCAGAAGGCATTCACAGGTGTTTGCAAGCATTCAAAAGAAGTAGCACTAGTACCATTTAGTGCTAAAAGCTGGTGAAGATGTCAGGATATGTAGAAGGGGGCCTTTATGTGTAAGTAGAGGTGTTTCCCACATGTTCCTCCCAACCACCCAGGTGAGGAAATTCAGAGAGTCCAGAGGGTTAACTGAGCAAATTAGCATACGGTCAAAGATTTGGGTCCTGACCTGTGTGTGGCCAAAGAGTATGTTCTTTCCTACACCTTCTTTGTATCAATACCTCTTGATTTTGTGTAATAACAAAGACAGAAGTAGAACTAGAACAATAGATGTGTATCTGGTGGCAGCAAAAATATATCAGAACTGTCAATAATGATCATATCAGCTTTGATACTGGAGCTGCCCCTGTAGACATGTGGAGTCAGAGACTCAGGGCAACAGAAAAAGATTCAGCCCTGGATCTGAATAGTCTTTGCAGTAACCAGTCTTAACTAACTGTTCACCAGTACTCATGTGAGGAGGGATGGAAAGTTAACCACGCAGCACATGTATTTATATTGCGTTCTTTTCTGTGTTTTTGCCTGCTTAATTGAATAGTGAGTAAAGAGATTATAACCTTTCTGTAGTTCTGTAAGTCTCGGTTCTTTTAAATAACCATATTTTTGGCTTTAAAATACTCGAGCCATAAGAATTTGCTGTTAAAGGGGAGCCTGTTAGAAGGAGAAGGCAATCAACTAGCCTGGAGCTCTGAATGGCTGATGAGGTACAAGATTTCAGATGCAGCCATTCTAAGGATCTCATTTGTACCTGTTTTATATTATTGTTAAAATAATTAGGAGCAATTATTTGTGTTTGTCTCATTCATCAAAATTACGTAAGCCTTTAAATCTACAGTTTGTAAATGTCTATGAGCAAATTAAAATATACATCTTAGTTTATTAATAATTCTTTGATGCATTTATCATAATTCTACAGCTAAAAAGGAGATATGGAAAAATAGATGACATAATTATGTTGAATTGTTACAAAAAGGATTGTATTCTAATACTGCTCATTTTTGTCAGTATTCAAATTATGTAATAAAATGGTTGAATTCTGTGTAATGAGATTGTAAACTCTTTGAGGACTGTGAACTTAATAAGTTTCCTCAAGGAGCTTTGACCTCATTAGGGAAGCCTTATGATCGTATGTTGAATTAATGTTATAGTGAATGGGAAGATAAGATGTGCTTGCTTTTGTTAATGACATGTTAATATTGTCCCTTCTGAAGAGGAATCGTAATGAACAGTTGCACATATTGGCTGGTTGCCAGAATGTGTGTTAAGCCTCTTTGCCCAGGTCTGATGTCTCCTGTCTCCGTATCTGGCACTCTTACTCTTTCCTGCTATCCAAGTGTCACATGTGGTTTTGAAATCAATCCCTAGTCACTAGCTCAATGTTTCGGATCAGAATGGCTCTGCCAATTGTCCTCCTCTAATCTCATACCTCAGCTCTAAGTATTTTCTTACTTTGTTGAGTCAACACATATTAGTTAAGAGTTTACTTTGGGATACATTTTGGCTAGATGCTGGAAATGCAAAACGAATACAATTCCTCTTCTCATGGAACTTCCAACTGAGGGGGCAAGTCAGACACGGAATATGTAATAATATGGATGACAAGTGTTATAAAAGTGGACATGCAGCATGCCATGGAGGTAAACCACAATAGGCTCGCCTTACCTGAAGTTTTAGAGAAGCAATCCTGAGGGAAATGGCATTCATGAAAGCTGAAGGGTGCGTAGGAAATAGCAAAGTAGAGAGAAGGGCTAGAGGACTTTAGCTAGAACAGTGTATGGAAAGGCCTTGATGTTAGAGAAACTTGCTTGAGGAACAGAAAGAAGACTGACATAATTGAAGGGCAGAGACAAAGAGGTCATGGGGTGGAGGGCTTATAACTCAGAACAAGGTTTTTGACTTGGCGATGGGAAGTCATTGAATGCCTTTAAGGAGAGAAGAGGCATAATCAGTGAGGCAAGCACTGTCCCCTGGCCTGCTTTAAGTTCACGTGTAGCCGTCTGTGATGGACAGTTCCCAGCCTCACTGGTACCTTCCATTCTCCAGCACTCTCACCTATTGGCTTTCCTGCCTGGGAACTTCTTTGGTACCACAGCATCCTGTTCAGCTGGTGCATGAGCCAGCAAGTATTGGCCATTTCGTGCATAACCATCAATGCTCAACAAAGGGGAGAGTTAGTGGAGTTGTTCATCCCTCAGAGGGAAAATTCTGAGGAATCTCTCATGATCCTTCAGAAAGCCCTAGAGGGATTGCGCTCCAGTTGCTCCTCAGAGTAACCTATTTATCAGCTTTCTCCTTTCTCTGGTACACGTTCTCTAGCGCTTCAGCTGTGATTCTAGGATCATATCCTAAACAATGAAAGTCCTTAGCTCAGGGTTTTCTATTTAAGGAACTCAAACTAAGATGGTTAGTACTGGAAGTTATACTAAAAAGCAGACTTTAGGAATAGGGTTCTGGAAATTGGACCATTCACTGGTCATATGGCATCAAGAACAACTGCTGGTGGTGGTAAGTGGGGTAGTGACAATCCCCAGAATGTTGTAGCATCATAATTACTCAGTCTTCCCCTGTGGATTGGGTTGAGGTAAAGGTTGAAGCAGAACCACTATCTTATGCAATGATGCTTGTACTTGAACACAATGTGGGAGCAATGGTAATTGTATAGGTTGTAGAGTTGTCTTGCATTTGTTAACTTCCCTAGAAGACTAAAGAAAGAAATTAACAGGCTCAGATCAACAACTATCATTCAGGGCACACTTCAAAAACTAGAAAACTCCTGCAGCCACAGGGCAGATTGTATTAAAAATCTGATGGGAGATGAAAATCTAAAGGAGATGGAATGCACAGCCTCGGAGTCTATTATGCAAAAATGCAGGTCGTAATAGTAAAGTAATAGGACCCTGAGACATGAGATGAGTTCTTTTGGGTGAAAGTCCAAATTCTAGGACACTCTGGGCAGGCGGAAATGGCTCCCTTGCCATTGGTAAAGGAGAGGAGCCTCCCAACATTGACCATCATGGCAAAGACCCTGGAACAACTCCTAAAACATGACTGGGATGTCCTT
This sequence comes from Ceratotherium simum simum, assembly GCF_057802395.1. Lineage (NCBI taxonomy): Eukaryota > Metazoa > Chordata > Mammalia > Perissodactyla > Rhinocerotidae > Ceratotherium > Ceratotherium simum. The sequence continues at coordinate 56,620,745 of NC_141913.1, forward strand.
TTAAAGCTTTTTATACAATAATGGTCTATATATAGTTACAGAAATGTCTTGGAAGATTATTGCAGAATGAGTCAGAAGACTCGGGGGTAGGTATGTTGGAATGGATTTACTACATGGGGCCGGAAATGCCAGTTGACTATTTCCTGGGAACACACAGAAGACATTCCTTTTCTTAGAGGAGTGAGGAATACTCTAGTGAGTGGGTTATCAGAAACATTGAGAAGTTCAGTGGTATTTGTTCTCTACAGGTTGTGGTTAAATAGGCACGAGTGGTTTTGAGTCTTGTAAAGAGTGAACTAGGGCAAATGATGTTGACGTCCTGCCCCAGATCCCCCATATCTAGGTTCACCTGTAGTGCGGTGAACATTTCTCGGTCATGCTGACAGCTTCCACTTTCTAGCATCCTCATCTCTCTGTATTTCTTCCTGACAGCTGTCTCAGTGCCACAAAAGCTTGCCACACCCAAGGATAGACTTAGAAATCGCTGGGATTTAATGTCCACTGAGGTAACCCTCAACAAGTGATGGCTTTCCCACCCCTCCTTGGGACAATTTGGAGATGCGTTCTGCATGGTCGCTCAGAAGTGCCCACCAGGATTGAGCTCCAGCTGCCCATTACAGTATTCCAGTTAGGGCTCATTGAAGTATTTCCCTTAGGGCTCATTGCAGTATTTCCCTTAGGGCTCATTGCCATTCATTGCCTCCTTTCCCCCACTCCCTCACCTGTGCTTCTTGTGATCACTTCCCAAAACTCACCTACACCCAAGTCCTTGTTTCAGGGTCTGTTTGAGTAATCCACTCTAACACAGAATTTTAAAAGATCGTTCTAGTGGAAAATCTATTGGATATGGAAATATGGAAAATCTATTGGAAAGAGTTAAGAGAGACTGTAGAAAAACGAATAAGGAAAATATTTTGTAGTCCAGGGGAAGATGCTAATGGTTTGGACTAGGAGTGTGGCATGGGCATGGGCCAGTTCTAGAGATGGAATCTACAGTACAGAATTGATTAGATATGGAAAGGGAGATTATTTTGATTAATTTCCTACTTGTAATAGTTGCCCCTTTTGCTACCGTGGAACCCCTGTCTGCTACCCCAGTGGCTCTTACCATTGGCTTTTCCTGTATTTTAGAGGAAGGACATTTTGCCTCTGAACAGGGTAGCCGTTTCAAGGATTTTGCTATTTATTTCCAGATCCCTGTTGAAGTCAGTTACCACGCACACTTGAATCTCCACATATCATCACCCATCAGATTTCAATTATGTTTCATTTGCCTTTTTAAACATCTTCTAATTGCTTCCTGCTTAACCCATCCTCCTGTTTAACTCTGGTGGTTCTTTCTTGCTTCCCAGTCTGGCTCTTCATGATCCGGTATGAGGGATCTAAATGCACCCTTGCTCAGCATAGGTAACATCATCATCAATTATATTCCTACTAATATAAGTGAATTCTCCAATCAAGTTGACTCAATTCATGCAATTATTCAGAGCTGCGGACATGTACTGGTATAACGTAAGAATATACCATTGTCCTTAAAACTGGAAGCTTTTTGAGAGTATTGAGTGTTATTTTTCTCTATACATGTGAAAGATAGCTTGAATGCTTTAAAAGAACCATAGTGTAACTCTGCATACCTCTTCCCTTAATTTCCACATCTTTGCTGGAGTGGGTAAGCCTCCTGCTTGGCTGAGAACACAACTCTCTCTCTTCAATTTTCACAACGTCATGGCAACTCTGTCTCCTTACATCTGGTGCATAAAACATATAGTTCTGGCTCTTTATCACATCTCAAAATATCTGCACTTAGAAGCCCCTGTTAGTGAATTCAGTGAGGATTGACAACAAGCCAGGATCTGGCAAAAATCTTACCTAAGATCTCTAATATTTGCAAAGAATTGTGTATTTAAGGAAATAAGCAATACATATGTAAAATATTAAATAATAAAAGTGACATAAATAGTAATTAAAGGAGAAATGTTACAAGTATCTGAAGAAGCACTATTTCTGTGGTAGAGAAACCTAGCTGCTTAGAAAAGTCCACATCCTCTTTTTTCTGGCCACATGGCTAGATTACATTTTGTAGTTTCCTATGAAGTTAGGAATGACATGTGACTGAGTCTAACCAATGGAATTGTGAGTAAATATGATGTTCTCTATATCTCAAGTTATCACTGGATCTCCTATTCTCCATCATCTCTCCTCTTTTGGTAGGCTGGACTGGGGACCACCACCAAGGTCACCTTGCAAATGATGCGTGACAGTGCTGAGGAAGCCTGCCTCCCACCTGTGAGCCTGCTCGGTACTGTTCTGTGAGCAGGAGGTAAACTATTGTGTTTAAGCCATTCACATTGTTATAGCCGATAGTTTACCTGATTAATACAGAACCAAAATTAATAAAAACTAAAAGAGTAAGAGTTTGTTTCAGGCTGAATATTCTAATGTACACTTTTTGGAGGATGTGGATTTTTTTTTTTTAAAGATTTTTATTTATTCATGTTTTTCCCCCCGAAGCCCCAGTAGATAGTTGTATGTCGTAGGTTCACATCCTTCTAGTTGCTGTACGTGGGACTCGGCCTCGCGTTGGATGGAGAAGTGGTGCCTTGGGGTGCGCCCGGGATCCGAACCCGGGCCGCCAGCATCAGAGCGCACGCACTTAACTGCTAAGCCACGGAGCCGGCCCAAGGATGTGGATTTTAACTAGGTCTTGAATGATGGGTTAGGATTTGAATCAGCAGAGGTAGAGATGGATATTCAAGATATATGACAAGATAAAACAAAAATCATGGAGAAATTTTTGTGCAAATAGGTTTGGAGGAGCGATGAACAAATTAATTTGAGCAAAGTAGAAATATTTTAAGAAATAGTTCAAAGCAAGACTGGATAAGCAAGACTCAATCTGAGTCATATTGTGGAAAACCTTTAATATCTGGATAAATTTTGGTTTTATAAGGTTGACAATAAGTATATTTGAAGAAAACATTGTGCTGACACGATAAAGTAGTATTCTAAGAAGATGAATCTGGCAAACATGGTTTGTGGCCAAAATGAGAACTTTATGGAAGTCCCAATAAGAGGGTCTGGAAATAGTTTTATGTGAGTTATTAAGACAAATAATGTTAAGAAAGTAGAAATGGCTATTCTAGCTATGAAGAGAACTCTTGTCTTTCCATTCATCAAATTTAAATCCTGAAGATTTTCTTGTTTTGAAAATAAAAATTAAAAGGCAGAAACAATCAATTTGAACTGCCTCTCTACATGACCAACGATTTGCCTAATTATTTTTATGAAGTGATGGACACGTATTCTTTAGAACTAAGGTTACATGATCAGAATTTATAACAGTTCTTTTACTCATAGTGCTCTCGGTCTGATGGGAAAGAAAGACATTCCAAGAATAATTACAATATCACAGTTGTTATCTATGTTTGCCAGGAGGGTAATAGGGAGGCATGACTGGATAGCATGGGGTCCTCACGTAATGGAGGGGAACAGGGTGGTGTTCAGGGAAGCTTTCCTGAGCAGTAGCAATTACAGTCAATAATGGGACATTGATTCTCCCTAAGCATCATCAATTATTTTATAAGGTCATGAGGTTGAATAGGGTTGGGGGTGGGGAATATCAAAGGGCTAGACATACACAAAGGGGCAGGTGACACACTATGAAGGAAACATGAAACCACAGATAAATCAGGAGGAAATGAGCAATCAATAACTACTTGGCTCTTTGAATGTTCTTTAGTATGGAGAAGGAGAGTAATGTAAAGGGTATGAAGGTAGGACCAGAAATCATAAAAATAAGTTTCAGGTACACCTATTTAAATCCATTAGGGCTTCCCTTTTTGGGAAACTGCTCAGACAGTGGTTAGAGAAATGGGATAAATAGCACTAGTATCCTCGGTGATGTACTTAGAGCCATTTAAAATGTTTATTATCAGACTGCCTTTAAATGCACTAGGAAAAAAAACAAAATGCTTGTACCAGGCTAATGCATCTCATCTTAATTTCCTTTTAAATCCCCTCCCCCTGTTTAGTAAGACTCCATTTCCTCACTTTAATTCTCACGTTACTCGTAGTTGATTCTCCTTAAAATAGGTTGGTTTTTAGCATGATCATCTGGAAACAATTCAAACAAAAAGCATTTGTATGTAAGCCCAGGTCTCTGATTTTCAAAGACTTTCAAAATGATTAATGTTGACTAGGTAAATATTGCACCAGTTAATAAGAACAAGTAAAGACACTAGAAAAGCAAATAAATATCAAACTCTCATTCTGAGGACAAGAAAGGGGGTCTGTATTCCAGCAGCCCCCACAGCAATCCAGAATCTCAGGTAATATGCCATGTAACTTATGCTTACACATTCCTTCAGGATAATTCATTGATTGCATGAGTCTTGTCTATGCTTTGTTTAATGAATAAGGAACAAGACAGCCTTAGCATATGTGATTTGCCGTATTTATTAAATCATTTATTCATTATCTATTTTTTGAATGCCAACTTTGTGTCAGGCATGAGGATGGGTCTTGGGTAAACCACAGTGGCAAGATAGCCATAATCCCTTTTTTCATGAAAGTTACGTTAGAGTGAGGAAACAGATGCTAAGTAAGAAATTATAATGACCTGGGGTATGTGTTATAACGGGGGAATGCAGGGCGGTATGCAGTCGTACAAGAGGGAATCTATTCTGATCAGTGGGCTAGAGACAGTCTCCCTGAGAAATTGATGCTTAAATTGAGACATGGAGGAACAGTGGAAGCCAGAAGAAGGTGAAGGAAAAGGGGTGTTCTTGGCAGAAAGAAGATCATTGGCAAAGAACACGAACATCTTAGTGAGATGGAAGAAGTGAAAGAATTTCAGTACATTTTGAGAATAAAATATGTGTTCGGGTATTCAGAAGTAAATTTGCACATGAATCTGAAGGCACAGGCCATATAGTAAACCCAGAGCCTTAGACTGGATTTTCTCTTAATAGCAATGAAAATCCACTGAAGAGTTTCAAGGAGGGAGTGGCAGGATGTCACAGGGTAGAGATGGTTAGATTGGAAGGCCCAGCGAGCAGTTACTGCAGTAGTGCGTGTGAGATGATGGACATGCACCAGCTATCAAGGAGAAAAAGATGTAATACCTATAAAACCATCGTCACGTGTTAGAGTTTATAAGGCTTATTGGTGGCAAGACTAGCACTCTGCTCTATTGTCCTCTAATCTCTGATGCTGTAACTGATTCATATCATTTATCCATTAATTTTCAGCATTTTTAAAGTGTATGCAATTATTATAATACCAGTCTATTGCAATATAAGGCAAGGGCACAAAGATCTTGTGAAGAGTTTTTACACCACATGAATTACTAAGAGTACTAATTTATCTAGGTACTATTTTCAACCCAAACAGCTTTCTTGTCTTTTATGAATGTTTCTATAGAAGTTGAAGTGAACTAGCAAGTGGGAATGACAATATTTAAAATTTTTATATAGCTTGGCACGTTTCCCCCGGGGGGCAGACTGCATTGAAGGAGACTTTAGAGAAGTGGAATAGAACATGATATTCTTCAGATGTGAATTTATTAATATCTCTCTGGGGGTCAGAAGACACCCACAAAGAAGCTCTTTTATGTTGTGGATTAAGTTTTCCACTAGTATTTGGTATAGAAATATGCATATTTTTTTGTCTTTCCAGAAAGAAGTTACTGACCAGAGTGTTCACAAGGCCTGGTTCTTGGTGATATTTAAAAAAAATTTTATTTATAAGAAACCAAATGATCAATTCAACATTCAAATACTTTATAGATCTATAAAAAAAAAAAAAAAGACTAACATTCCCCTCCATGTTAATTTTTCTATTATGGAAACATTACTAAGGATCATTTACTTCTTTTAGTTAAATGCATTTAGCATCATCTGAGTATTGCAATGTTTCTGAATTGTATGTTTTAGGTCATGCTGTCATATACTAACAGTGTTAAATAGGACATCGGGTTCTACTTCCTGTTCAACCCATCCCAGGGACCAGGTTTATATGTCAGCAGAGGCTCTAGCTCCTATGAAGTGTCTGTGAAGGAGCTCAGGGTTCACATCCCCCCAGATGCCTTCCAACTAGTTCTTGACTACAGCTAGGGTAGGCTTACGTAAAAGCAGGATCTTGAGAAAGTGGGTCTCAGTGCAGTAAGCTGAGTGCTTGGAGGAGGGTAGTAAACATCATCCGAGAGCGCAAGCTCAGGTACAAACACTAGGTGCGTTTACTTTTATTTTTATGTTGCTCTGATATCCTAAACTATGAATCAATATACTCAAATGTATACGTTTACAGATTTCTACATTCTGCCTCAATTTATTCTCTTGGCCTTCTTTGAAAAATAGATGGGTAGAAAGATAGGTGGGTAGGTAATTTTAGAGGCTAGTTCCATTTTGGGGAGGGTCATGTCCATCTTTTAAAATATTTTAATATATATTTTTTAGTTATAAGTTAATCTTTCTAATATCTAAAGTGAAATTTACAAGGAACTAGATGAAATACGCCAAAAGAATAGACCTGTTAAATTGAGGAAGATCCAGTATTGGGTCTGAAGTGAATTAACATTACCGAGAGAATTCTACCATGGATCCAAAGCATATACATTTTGCTTTACAGTCAACATGTGGGTCTATTCTGAGAAGTCAGATTCTAAATTTTCAAAAATTATGTTTAAACTCCAGGTTCAGAAATTTTAAAAATATCTTTAGCATTGATATATAGCTGTGTTTTGACTGTATGTATTTAACAAATTGAGCTTTGTTAAATTTCCTGTTAGGCTTCCTCAAAAACAATACTCTCAACCAGCCTCCTCAAATTACTGGCAGCAATTTGATAACTGTCCATCAGATTCCTTCTCCTGAGTTCTTTTTGGGTCAGCATCCTGGCCTTCTGATTCGGTGGATATCTAAGGGGCTTGGCATGTGCCAAACTGAGTTCTTGAATACAGTCATGCACTGCATAATGATGTTTTGGTCAATGATGGACTGCATATGTGACAGTGGTCCCTTAAGATTAGTACCATATAGCCTAGGTGTGTAGTAGGCTATACCATCTCGGTTTGTGTAAGGACATTCTATGATGTTTGAGCAATGACAAAATTGCTTAATGACGCATTTCTCAGAACGTATTGCCATTGTTAAGCAACACGTGACCGTATTATATCTTCCATCTGTTATCCTTTATCTTTCGATTTTCTTGTTTTCTCAAATGTCACATTCAGTCCATCAGCAAATGCTAATGACTCTACCTTATAATAAATTCTGAATTCAAGCACTTCTCATCACCTCCACAGCTACCACACTCACTTAAGCCACCATCATCATCTAATGAAACTACCTTCTAACTGGCTTCCTTGATTCTATCAGATCCTACTGACAAAATAACTTTGGTAAGATAACAAGAGTCATCCTTCTATGGGCAAGTCATTTCACTTCCTTGCTTAAAACTCTCTGCGGAATTCTCATCCGTATTTCTTATTTTAGACTCTAAGGTATCTGTACAAGTACAGCAGAGGTCACTTCCACAAGAGCAATTATTTGGTTATCATTGTATTCTCAATGCTTAGCATAATTTCTAGCACATAGCAGGAACTCAATAAATCTTTGTTGATTGAATGAGTGTTTGAATGAATAAGCGAATGCTTATTACCATGGAGTCTAGTGGAATCGTCAAGGAAAGCTTGGCATGAAGATTCCAGACTCTTCTCTTTCACTGGGGAAATTCTGTTCTGTTTCACTGTAATATGCAAGTAGGAATCATTTTAATTTAGTAGCATATCCAAAGAAATTTAAATTGTAGTTTTTCTCCCAAATGAGCAATCGTATCTTACAACTTTCAGGTGAATGCTGATCCCAGGAGAGCAATGAGATCATCTCTGTTTGAAGTTGAGTTTCCAGCAGCAGATGGAAGATGGAGGTTGTTATGACTTGAGAAGACTTTAAAGCGAGGGACAAAGAGAAGCTCTTGTTCCTGTCCCCATGTTGGCTAGGGCACCTGGGCCTATCCTGAGTGTCAAAGGAGCTGGTATAAAGCTAATGGCTGGGAAAAAAAATTTTTAAAAAGTAAGAATTCCATAGAAAGCTGTTTTGTCAGGTGGTTTTGAACGATCCTGTGAGAAGGGAATCAGGAGCCGGAAGACGCCTTTTATCGACTCAAGTGATGAACATCTGGGGGAATAGCGAGTCCTGAGGGTGCTAAGAAGCTTCTGGCTTATGAAAAACTAGTCAGGATGTCAAACAACAGCATACTCAAAACACCTTTTGATAGAGGTGGGGATTAAAACTAGAAAACACACCATGTTGGTCCAAGAAAAGCAAAAAAGAAAAGAAAACAAAAAATAGGGGCTTTTCTTTTATTTAAGTGAAACTCTAGTTTTCAATATTGTGATTTCACAGTGTCTAATAATATTCCCAAATAAATGCCAGACCGTATCTCACTCTTGCCTCTAACACTGCATCTTTCATAAAAGACTAACTGCTGTTAAATTTATGGTCTCCTATAAATACTCTGTTTGGTATCCGTGTCCATATTATACTTGGAAAAGGTCTAACTAATTTCTTGTTTTTACTAGACTGGACAGATGTTTTATGACAAATAGACACAGTTATTTTTTTAATTACCCACTAATTATGATATTTAGCAACTAGTCGGTTGGCCCCAATCCATAAAATATGATACTTGCAGAGAACAATTTCTGTTAATAATTGAAATGCCTAAGTTAGTAGTTTTCGGTTTTTATTTTTTCAGTACTCTTTCTACACATCTGTTGGAGTTGTCACTCATCTTATTTTGTCAAATAATTCATATGAATAAATATTTTAATCATTGGCTCTAAAAATACTGATACAATAGCCACATAGATAGTTTAATAACCATTTCTAGGCATGGATAAATTTCTGAGGAAAATACTTTAAGTTAAAATGTATGTGTGCTTATGTTTACAAGTATTAGCACAGAAATGGCACACCGATCCTGGTATCCCTCTGTTATGTCAGCATTCATACCACCTTCTCTTTTGAGAAGAATGAGAAATATAATATAGGATTCCATTTTGCTTCCTCTCCTTCTCATCACCCACTCCACTGCCCCATCCTTCTCATGCTTCTGTGGTTGATTTCTTGGCCGTATAAATTCAACACATCTTGAGGCTATGTTGGCACCCTCAAAGCAAAAGCTTCCTGGAAGGAACATGGTTGGTCCAGGCTGTTGGGAGTGCAGCTGTTCCACTGGCCACACCTCTTCACTCTATCGTGGTGATGACAGGACAGCTGGGCTCTCTTGGGAGTGGTCCAGCCTGGTGGTCTTGGACAACTTTGGAGGAACTGGGTGGGGATGGGCCTCTTCCTTTGTCCTCTTGGCACTGGAGGACGTCTTTTTTGCACACTCAAATGCCAGAAGGGGATCTGACTCTAAAAATACATTTCTTAATCTAAAATATCACTCAGTTGAGACTCAAATTTGGAATAATTTGGCATTGCTACTATTAGGAAAAATTTCATTCTTCTGAAAGCATCCAGCTTAGTGCAAAGAACATGGATTCTGCACCCAGAGAGGCCTACTCCTCATTATGTACACAGATGCCAAGGGCAAAGTGCTTATCTTCCAGGTCTCAGTCTCTTGGGAGTTAGGAAGATTGAGTGGCCTATTAGTTATCTGTCCATTTCATCAGAGCAGCCTCCTTGTTGGTCTGGATCATGTCCTGAGCCCTTGACATATATATCCATGATATATTTACAGAAAGTGTAAACACTGTCTCAAATTTTATACTAAACTGATCTATTACTATGGAAAGAGACTATATCTTGATTACCTTTTTAGGATTAAACCGATATCTGTATCCTGACTAATTGCTTTAAAATAAAATCTTCAAGGAAGAAAATTGATGCAATTGTTAAAGCAGGAGGAAAAAAAACCTTTCCACAGGAGAAAAGAACCTTTCTGTAGAAAAAAAAAAAATAACTGTTGGTGTAGACACACTCAGGTAGCCATTTATTCAAGCAAATATACCGAGGTAGTTAAATGCAACTGAGAGACAATCTGGTCTAGTTAGAAGCGCATGTATGTTGGAGTCGGATACACCCAGGTTTGAATACCAGTTCTGATTCCTGATAGTGGAGGAACAACGAGTATGCTATCTGACATCTGTGAGCACTGGTTTTCTCATCTGTTAAATGGAGACAATAATAAATTAGATTTTATGCTTGTGGGGCACTCCGCACAGCACTTGACCCATGGAAGGCAATAAAAATGTAGTAACTATTATTTTAATAGCCTCATCCTATTAGGATGACTAAATTTTCTTATATTGTAAAATGTTCATTGCACAAGTTTTGATTAAATATAAATGTTTATCGTATGTGTTGAGTGAAACCTAGAGCAAAAGATAAAATAACTTCAATGGCGTTCATAGTTATCAGAACATAGGAGTTTTGGAAAGAGGTGGGAAGTTACTGTGCCACATTTGATGCGAGTTGTTTTAAGAGAGGGAATCTGTAGGCTGGATGCTAAAATATCTTTTTTTCCCCAGTTTTAAAAAAGAATTTCTTATGTTCTCATGTACTACAATGAACTGGATTGCTTGTTCCTGAATTCATTAAACCATGTGTTATGTGGCTTTTAAAATGCTGTCTTGACCCAGTTGTGAGGCCCTGGATAGAGGCCAGAAAGTTACCCTTAAATAGCCAATTAAGTCCACCCCACCCCCATTATTGGGCTCTCACACTCCAGCCTAATGACCCTGCTCTGGTCACCCCAGGGCCAGGTGCCACACAAGTAGGGAAGAGCCCATCTGCCCAGAGCCCACTGAAATGATCCAGCCTAGCCTGACCTGAACCTGCTCACCCCGCCTCACCTGTTCCTTCCCACAGAAACCATGATGAAGACATTTTCCCACAGTTCCCCCCTCCCTCTGCCTTGTGTCCTACCCCACTGATTCTCTGTGTGGCCCCTACTGGTGTGACATGTACTCTGTCTCAGGAGAATAAATTATCTTTTTTTCCCCCCAGTTTTATTGAGGTATAATTGACAAATAAAAATTGCGTATATTTACAGTGTACAACATGCTTTTTTTGTGTGTGTGTGAGGAAGATCAGCCCTGAGTTAACATCTGCCAATCCTCCTCTTTTTTTTTTTGCTGAGGAAGACTGGCCCTGGGCTAACATCCATGCCCATCTTCCTCCACTTTATATGGGACATCACTACAGCACAGCTTGACAAGTGGTGCGTTGGTGCGAGCCCGGGATCCGAACCGGCGAACCCCGGGCTACCGCAGCGGAGCGCATGCACTTAACTGCTTACGCCACTGGGCCGGCCCCTACAACATGCTGTTTTTATACGTATAAAGTGGAATTGATACCGGCTCAAGACAAGGTTGACATAAGGGAAGCCATATTTTAGAAAAGAAAAACTCTATTGTAACTTTGAATGACCTCTGGCAAACTAACCCAGCTGGATCTGCACCCTCCAGGAGATCTAACTGCTCTGTAGATTTTACAACCCCTGATTGTGCATGTACCTCCCAGCTGCAATAAGACGATAACTTTGTTCTTTTGGGTTCCTTAGGATTGTGATGACTCCTGAACAGAGAATCTATGCTGATAGCCATCATCAGTGAAAACTGAAACAACTGGTGTGGCACCCCCAGTCTGTAACACCAGCAGGTCAACATTCCTAACCCCCTCCTCTATAACCCAATGGCCTATATAACTGCTTTAAGACTTTGTGCCCCTTAAGATGGTTCTTTTGGACATGAGTCGGCCATCTTCCCTCTTGCTAGCAAGCTGTAATAAAAAAGTCCTTTTTCTCTTACTGCCTTGCCTCTTGACCATTGGCATGTCTTGCAGCGAGCAGAAGGCCCCACATTGGGTGGTAACAAAATGAATACCACAATATAGCTAATTAACATATCCATCGCCTCCCATAGTTACTTTTTTGTGTGTGTGTGGTGTGAACACTTGAGATCTACCTTCTTAGCAGGTTTCAAGTACACAATACAATATTGTTAACTATAGTCGCCATGCTGTACATTAGGTCACCAGAACTTATTTACCTTATAACTGAAAGTGTGTACCTCTGACCACTTTCTCCCCATTTTCCCCTCCCCTGAGCCCCTGGTCACTACCATTCTACTCTCTGTTACTATGAGTTTGACTTTTTAAAATTCCGTGTATGAGAGAGATCATATATAGTATTTGCCTTTCTGTGTCTGGCTTATTTCATTTAGCTTAATGTCCTCTGTCTTCATCCGTGTTGTTGCAAATGTCAGGATTTCCTTCTTTTTCAGGACAGAATAATATGTGTATATATACATATACACAGACCACGTTTTCTTTATCCGTTCATCTATCAACGGACACTTAGGTTGTTTCCATATCTTGGCTACTGTGGATAATGCTGCAATGAAGCAGGAGTGCAGATATCTCTGTGAGATAGTGATTTTATGGACTTAATTGGGCTCTTCAACTCTCCCAGGGCTATTTTCATTTGTGGAGAGCTACCTAATTACTGTTTTTTGTGGAGGGACGAAGGCTGGTGTCTCCTACTCTGCCATCTTACTGGCATCATTCCTAAATGTTCTTTTCAATGGCAGTTGTCTACTGCTCTGTTGGCCTTACCATATCTAAGTAATAATAAACCTATTAAAATACCGTAGTCTTGTAGAATCAATGCTAAAGGCAGTCTTTAATCTTTTCATGGCATTTTGGTACAAAAATATTTTTCCTATGTACATAGATGTTGACAGTTGAATATATAAGGAGCATATATACAGTATATGCTCATTCCGTCCCTTTGAGTGGAGACTAGACCAAGCTCTAGCATTTCATTTCACTCTTTGTTTCACAGCGTTCTTGTTAGAAACCAGAGTTTACTTTGAAGTAAAAAATGACAACTGAAAAAAAATAGGATCCTGGAGGCTCCCTAGTTTTCACACTCTGACATTCTCTCTTTATAACAACTGTGATATCACACCAAGAGTCATTCCGACACCACTGAGAGTCTGCGCTAACCTGAAATTCCATGTGTATGTGAAGGGGCCTAAATTAGTATTTCTAGAGGAAGTAAAATTTTGAGTCTTCTCCTCCGGATGAGTTTAAAATTTTAATTTTAATATGACAATAAAAGGAGTTGATATATCTGCCTTGGATTACCAGAGAACCAAGTCAGGGGATGAAAATCCTCCAGACTTGGGGCCGCTGATATAGTGACTTTATGTTTCCTTGGCTAAAAAGATTGTCCCCTAACCAAAGCCAGCTAGCTTTCTGACATTTCCATTTTTCCCTTAAAGAATTGGAATAGAATATTTCATAAAACAACCATTAGTACTCCTTATGACGGTAGTAGGTTTTTAAATTTGATATTTTCTCTGATATCAGCAACTATTTTCTTCCTTAAGGTTATTTCTTAAAGTTAAGCTTTAATGATATATTTATGTTACTATATGTGCAAATTTGTTTTTGCATTTAAAAATTTCCAAAGAGATTGGATAATTGAAAGCTTTTTGGAATTTTAATGCAATTATTATCAGAAAAGTCACATTTATTTTCCTCAGAATGATGTTTCATTATATCAAATCTCTGAAGATTCTCCAGTTTTCTTTGCAGCTAGTGGGAACAGGTGGATGTAGTTATATTTAATTTACAATGGGACTTTTTAGCATGGCAGCACCTAAGAGCCCATGGAAAATAAAGGTAATGAGGAAGGATAATGATAATTGGTAAGTGGAACATCTAGAGTCAGATATCTTGGGTTTTAATATAGGATCTAGATCTAACTGCCGTGTGGCCTTAAGCAAGATACTAAACTGACTGTGCGTCAATCCACCAAATAGATGTTGAAAACATAATATTTGTTTGCTACACTTACTGTTTTTCTAGAATGATGCACTGTCTTATAGAAAACTTAGTATATTCTCAACAGGGGAAGATTATGCTAACCTAGTACTACTTAAAATATTATTTAATTATTTAGTTATGAAATTTGAAGCCTATTAAAAATTTCTGTCACTTATTTTCTTTGTGGTGTTGCAGTATTTGTCTTTATTGTATGAGATAAGGCAGAGAGATTCTTATTTTTAAAGGAAAGTGTCAAGTGTCAAGAGCAAGATTACCTTGAAGTAAATTTATGCAGCATATTAGAAGCTAAATATAATATTATCCTATTTAAAATAAAAGTCAGTATATAATATAAAAATAATAACCATAGGTCACATTCATTGACCAGGCATCACCCTCAGTACAGTTTATGCATGATCTCATTTGACCACCACATCCACTAAACAAACTCAACTCATATTGGGCACACCCTATAGAGGTGGAAACTGCGGTACAGGGGGTGGGTAAGTTCCCAGGCCACACACAGAGAAGCTGATGGAATCAGGTTTTACACCCTGGCTGTCTAATTCCATCTTTGACCCACTTGAGAACTAAGCATCAAACATAAATCAATTCAGCAAATATTTATTGATGACATGTTTTCCTCAAGGTTCCAGAAATTCCCATCATGTCCTCAGATATACGAGGGAAATAAAAAAGAATTTTAATATATGGATTTACCCTTAAGGTTTTTAAAGACTTTAGAATCTGACATATATAATGTAGTTTTGCATTAAATTAATAAACTAATACACGCATTTCCTTTGTTAGGTTGCAAGACACGTTCTCCTCTAAGGGACTGACATCCAGTGCATAATAATAATGTTAAAATGTCTGATCATCATAGAAAGTAATTATCCAGCAGTATCGCTGTAACTTAAAATAGTAAATTCAGATTGACTACTCTGTTCCTTAAATTTGGATTGCCTGTGTGAATTCTTAGTTCAGTTGTGAAAAGGAGAGACACAGAAGGCAGACATTTTAGTGGCTGTGGAAGAACAGAAGTGATGGTATTTTCGGTTGCTTGGGACCATTGTGTTTACACTCTAGGGGACACTAGGCATCAAGGACTCTAAACACTTGAGAGGATAAGAGGATGAGAGCCTCTAAAATGGATATCTACCTAAGCTAGCAAAATTCTTTTACTTTTTTCAAAGAATTTTCTAGGGCAGTGCTTCTGATCTTGATATTACAGAGTGAGAATAAAGAGTTGTCACAGTGGAGAAACAATTTAAAAATGTTGAGATTCTCAAATGACTCCTGCTTAAATCTTACTATAATTTTGTTATTGAGGGATTTTGTACCCTTTTCAATTAATGTTGGTTGAAATTAATTGTTGAAATCGTGCACTGTCTAAGCCAGAGGCTGTGATGTTTTGTAAGAAAAGCAAAAAAGGAACTATTATCACAATACGAGGTTTGTCAAATAGTAGCAGATTTTTCTCATTTTCTCTTCTCTATATCCTAGTGAGGATTAATATTGATAAATATATTATTTAAGCTCATTAAGCAGAAAATAAATTTGATATTAATGAGTGCTAAAGTAAAACCTTTTTCAAAAATAAATCATTATTTTGATTTAACTCCATATTTCCTAATGGGAGCACAATTACTTGAAAATATTCAGTATGTTAAAAGGAATGAAAATTATTATTTTGAGCATTTCATTAGATTTTCAATTTCCTGATAGTATCACTATTCTTGAGAGAATACCATATACAAGAACAGTGTGATTTCAAAGATTTATCAAGACCTTTGTTCCAAAGATATCAAACATTTTTTTGTCAAGTAAATATGACATGGCAATAGTTAAAAAATAACTGTTGGAAAATATTGATTAATAGAGGGTTTGGAATGCAAATGACACTCAGAGCTACAACCGATGGGGCTTGGATTTCCAGTGGTTATTTCATGGGATTTTTCATTTCCATCTATCGATGCCATTGCCCACGTGGTTTCCATATCATAGCTATCTCTCTGCAGCTATGACAGAACACAGTGTCAAACTCAACTGATGGTCTCCAAGTCCCTGTGGACCACGCTAGTGCACAGACAGGAAGACATAGATTTTTGTGTCAGGGGGTAATGAGCATCTTTCTTTCCACCTGCAATTTTCTCTGCTGTTCTTTGTTTGCCTATTGATCCCACACAATTCTTTCCACCTGACATTCTCACAGGGCTCTTCATTCTCCCCCCACCTTGCAACCCAGGATGACTATGGAAATTTGAAACCAACATGAAAATAGAATTCCGACTTGGTGACATAGGAAAATAATGATGAAGGTAAATGACGAGCCCAGTTTTGATGTATTTTTTAGAAACCTCGCATTGCTTCCATGAGGCTGTTCCCCTGAGCACCGACAAAGCGTGGCAATCGGAAGTGCAGTGATGGGCAGATGAAGGGGGATCACGTTAAATATGCTTTTTTCTCATACTCCTTTGTGTACTTGCTCCGGGGCAAGAAAGAAACAAGAAATCCTCTCAGCAGCATGGCTTATAATCATTACGCTGCTCTGGGTAATTGTACCTCCTTGGTAGTCGGTCATTAATTATTGGTCTGTTTGTCAGGAATCATTTGCTACGTGCTTGTTCTTCCTTTGCCTTCTTTGTGTGAATGGTGTTCTATTTCATTTCATTAATAAAGCTCTTATGTACTGTAAGATGCGGGACTTAGAAACAAGGATGTCTGTTCATACAGCAGGCAGGTCTGGCTTTCACTGCTAAGGTAACAAAGAATGTGAAGGGATATTTGAAAACAGAAAGTCATTTTTGCCTATGCGGTATTGAAAAGATGAGAATGCATTCATTTTGCCCATAGAAAGCTCAGGTAATTCAGCAGTATAATTAGAATCTTTTCATGAAGATTCTATTGTGCCATCAAGCCATATCATTTTTGTAGATCCTGTAAAAATGTATATTTTTAATTAACGGAAACAGGTTATCCCTCGGTGAAACTGCCTCCAATTTTATTATCTACGTTACTCGTTTCACATTACCTTCCTTCTCCTTCATAAAAAATTAGTCAGTAACTCATTTTCTTAGGAATTTGCTCTGGGAAATTGAGGATTGCCCACACTTAGGTGTTAGCAGTTAGAGGTTCAAGTGCCCCATTCCATTCATGCCCACACCCAGGATCTGAAGGGATGAGTGGTCTCTCCGTGAATTTACATGTGGAGTGTTAGGACTGTAAATGAGGCCCGAGACTGTCTCAAGTGGGGGCTGAGACGGCTGTGCTTTGAGGTGCAGTGTGAGAGACAGACATCAAACTGACAACTTACCAGGTATTGGCAGGTTGGGTTATATTTAACACCAAATAATAAAATAGGTGATGAAAGTGGAAATATTAAAGAAGACAGCACTTGGGGAATGATGGAAGAACAATCCAGATGAGATAAGACTGTGGGTAAAGGTTAACCTGACCGATTGATGAAGAAAAATTAGGACAGAAGAACCACAAAACGGTACAAGGATACCGTTATGCTCAAATTGAGTGGTTAGGGGGTGACATAAATTGGGAGGAAAAAAAGTCCTTCCTAAGGGCTGCATTAGGAAGCATCCTTTAGAATATTTTAATAACACTATGAAAAGGTAACTATCTTATGATGCATCAAATCAGAGACTAAGAAGTAAATTATAATTGCTGCTAATGATTTTATTTACTCAATGATCCTGAAATTCTATGTAATGTTGACATGTAAAAGGAGAATACAAAGCGTGCTGGCATTCTACCTTTTTCATAGGAGATAGTAAATAAATGGGACAAAAGCTTTTATCCATATCTGTCCCCGTTGTGGTCTCACCTAACAACAAAAGCTGAAAATGCTCCTGCAAGAAGCCATAAAATGGGGGGAAGCATGGTATAGCCAACAGAGGTTCACCTAAGAGCCGCTGTTCCCTGTCCAGGAGACCTCTGGGTGATGCTACTTGGAGGACACTGAAAGAGGGCATATCTTCTGATGGTAAAGTTCTGATTAGCCAAAGGGCCTTAATCACCAGGACTCCTACTTCCAAGCCAGAAAGCCCCAGCAAGTTTGCTGTAGAGAATGACTCAGATGCTTTTACTCTCAGACCATAAAGAAACAGCTGGGAATCATACAACTTGTTTCCTGGCCTAAGAAGGTCTCATTCCCAGACTCCTAGTTTCCCTTCCTAGAAACCTAAAATCAAGGGAGTAACCAATGTGACAAAACAGCCTAAGATGCATACTCTAAGCTAGAGGTTCTGAGTTCTTGAGTGCTTAATTGTCGCAATCAGCTATTCATATGTTTTAACTATTGTTTCTAAAATAATTATGCGATATAAAATGATGTTAGTGGTTCTGAAACTACGGATTTCTACGCTTGCAGGAAAATATAAGTAAGTTAATATATCTGTGCGTGTTTTAGAAGCTGCAAAGTTTAATTTTTTTTACTTCTTTAGGTTTTGAGGCATAATCCTTGTGATAATATTTGTTTGTTTTTTTAAGAAGAAGTACTGTTTGAACTTTTATACTAACTTGTTTTCCCCCCTTTGGTGGTTGCACTAATGGTGTGTGAGGGCTTTCACAATTGGACTTCTGGACACATTTGTTCACTCACTAATTTAACATACATTTGTTGGGTGCCCACCAAGTCCCACCATCCCAGGGACCGGGGAATAGAGAGGAACATAACAGACCAAGCCCCCATGGAGCTTGCATTCCAGGGGCAGAGAGAAACAACCAGAAAGCAAGTAAATACATAATATAAAGTTAGGTAATGATCAGTGCCAGGAGGAAACACTGGGACATCGTGAGGGATGTGCTCAGAGGGAGACGTTACATCTGATACAATATTCGGGGCAGGCCTCTCTGATGATGTGATATTTGAACAAAGACCTGGAAGACGGAAAGAAATAAGTCTTGCCAAGATCTGGGGAATGAATTTTCTCAAAAGATCAGCTTCATGTGGTTTACCCTAAAAGATCAGAACTGTACACTGTCTCTAATGTCCTCTAATACTTTCTCATGAGTCTATATTTTGTGGTTATATTAACCATTTTGGGGACCTATATTGTTAGCTTATATTATGTTGATAATAAGTTCCTTAGAATGCAGCTTGCAGATTTCTCTTTAGTTTTGATGATGGGATATATTCATTCTTGTTATAACATCTGTGATTTCATTTTCTGGAGAATGGCTCACAAAGGAAGGAGAGAAGGAGAAGTGGGCACTGTGGTGAGGGGATGGTGTAAGATGAAAAATGCATATGCTCACATTACAAAGCTCTAATTTATTTCCAAGTCTCAATTAACGGCAAAGGCGGATATGGATTAATGATTTGTTTTGCAGAAGGGCCAGTGGATTTAAAAGGCCAAGAAACAATATTATAGTCCCCCTCAGATTGTCATTCTTTTATTCTTATCTCACAAAGAAATCCTAAACAAATGAGTGCCCCTTGGAAGACTTGTACTGTTGGAAACATTAGTATTTTATTGCAAATGTGTAAATTCTTTAAGAGAAAGTTCCTCTGTAGAAGCTAACACAGCCTGGCTCCGTGCTGGATTACTTGGAGAAAAATTAATATACTTTCATGGTAACCCATAAGGTAATCTGTACTTTCAGAAAAAGAGATTCGCAGTGGCCTACTCTACTTGAGAGATTGCTCTAGAAGCCTTGTCGAAATTTGTTAAAAGCTTGGGGAAAATAGTCCAATGCTTACTTAGCTGGAAGATAAATCTAGAAAAGGGAGTATGCTGTGTTTTATGTATAATCCATGTGTACAAGGTCCCCACAGGTGAAGGACATGTGAGGAAGCCTAGTGACACAAAATCTTTTTATCTATCTTTAACCTAAGTATTGCTTGGTTATTCTACACTTTTGGTGACATACGAATTTCAAAAAGTCACATTGATGTCAAGTTGAGAAACTTCTCATACTTCAATTATCAGGAAATTAAAAATGTACACCTATTAGCCACTGTAATTCTGTCCCATTGCATACAATCACTAAAATTTAAAATGAACTTCTCATGAAAATAGAGTCCCAGCACAAAAGTTGAGCTTAGTACCTTTGAAATTTAAGGCAGTCATTAATCAAACAGATTACCATCTCTGGTTACAGCCTATGGGAGTTCACAGGTGTTAAATTAGCTTCAGAAGGACGCCCCTATTGTTTCTTAATGGAAAACTAGAACATATGGAGATTTGCACATGGAAAATAAACATAAATCAAGTATAAGAGATACTGAGCGTAGTCTAAGCATTTGTCTTTAGTTTTCTGGGCATGCACAATTCTGTGTCAATTGAGCTGTCTGATGTGGTTTGCTATTTCATTTCAAAATAATAATGCAACCATTTCAACGTTTTAGCTCTAACCTTCTCCATAACTAGAGGAACTATTCAAATGCTTTGATGTGATAGTAGAGTGATTCTGTCTTTTGAGAATGACAATCAGTGCCTTTGTGATTTCACAGTATAAACTATTTGAAAGCTAGAAATGTGGAGGTGAGTAGCCTGTGATGATATTGAATCACTGAGGTATGTTTCTGAACAGTTGGGAACAGAGAGGAAATACAAAGCCAGACTAGAAAGAGTTCTTTTTACCCCAGGGATTTTTAGAGTTTCTTGGTGCATATGGATTATAGAAAAAATTTTATTTGGATTTGATTTATTCTTTTGACCTTGACAATACAAAATGAAGTATAGTTTTACAGTCTTCATATAGCAGAGTTGGGGCATTAAATGTTCATGTTCAAACATGGTTTACAGATGCCAAATTTTATGGGTTATTTGTAGATCACGGGCTCAGTAAAATCTTGGTAAGCGTTTCCAATCTACTGTTAGTCTGTAAAGCCAAAATGTCTGACCTGAAATTATAGTATAGATTTATTTTGTCAATAGAGCTGTGGGAAGTAAAATAGGCTGGTTTCAGTCCCATTGTTTCAAAGACTTATTTCAGCATCTGCCTATATTCCCATATTCGAAGGACAGCTGCAAATCTCGTTGCCTTTTCAGCATTAAAAAGTGGCAATCATTCAAGAATAGCATCCTTCATGAGTTATACATCCAAAGAATACAATGAATGAATGAATGAATGAATGAATGAATGAATGAATGAATACATGAACCAACTCATTTGTGTAAACAGAGGTTTGAGGGATCGTGAGAGTAATGATCATGAGTTAGAGAAAACCTTGTTTCATGGATTTGTTTGGTGACCCTTAAATTAAAAAATCCCTCTCTTGAAAATTTTAGCTAATTATTACAAAATTAAAAGGCTCTGCAGTCACTCATTTATTTTATATTAATTGGCTCTTGTGCTAATTGGTACTCTTCTGCCTTTCGTTGTTGTTGTCATCATTCTGACCTGTCACCACTTTCTTTGCATCCAACTGCTTTTATAGAGAGGCACTGCTCATGGTCTGCCTCAGGAGAAACCAATCAATCAGCCGCAGCCCTCAGAGAGGAAACGTCTGTATGTGATAGGGTAGGCTACCACCTCTGCTTCTCATTTGTAACAGCCTGAGGTTTTTCCAGGAAAAAGTGTCTGTAGTAAGTGAGCCATGGCTTGAATTCAGATTTAAGACTTCCGTCTTTCTCAAGTCTTGTTCAGTTTATTAAGTGTCTTGCCTCTTGCTGAGTAAGATATAGATGAAGAGATCATGGTTTTCCTGGGGGTTTGAAACTCAAGTTAAACAGAAATCAGAAGGGAATTCTCAAATGAATTTTCTGTAAGTGCATTGACAGTGTCAGAAATTTCAACTTCAGCAAATACAATGTTCTTTTCAATTACTGTCAAAACATCAGCTAGCTTGCCGGTCTGTTACAGTAGTATGGTATCTATATTCTGTGGTTTTCAGCATGGCCCTGTAGGAGGTGAGGTTTAATTGTAGTAAGTTTCTTTGAATATCTATTGAATAATTTCAGAAATATTTTTTACTTTTTTACTTGCCCTGAGGTTATTCGGATACGAAACCTTCTCTTCTTGATTTGCAATATGCTGCGACTGCATCCAAAGTTGACTCAGAAAATCTTTTAGAAAGATTAGGTTTAGAAAATCTTTCCTGAGGAAAATACAGAAGGTTTTCGTTCATGTAGTTGGGAGTTTGAATGCAAAATAGACATATGTATTCTTTGTGGGAAAAACAGTTGGAAATTTTTTCCTTCTGATTGTGTCTGATGTGCTTCTTAGGATAGGGTAGCTTACATAATTTGTAAAGGATGTAGGCCTATTGGTGGTAAACTGTGGATGAGGAAAAGAGGAACAGATTCTGAGATGTAGTTGCTAATTCTGTGTCAATAACTACATGCCATCAGCTCTATGGGCTCTCAGAGCTTAGCAGGTTCTGGTATATAGAAGATGATTAATAGTGGCATAGAATAAATGAAAATATGGAGGAATGAATAAATGAGTGGGTGAACTTCCTGGTACTGTAGCTCTCATGGTTTATAAAATGCCTACTATTCTTGAGGATATCTAAGGTAGAAACATAAACAATGATACAATGTGCAGAGAGAAGACACGGAGCAAAGTAGAGCTAGAGAGAAGGTAGAGGGAACCTTTCTGACATGCTCATCTATTCAACTACACACGCAGATGGGATAGCAATTCTGAAAGATGATTTTTTTAAAAAAGCATAATAAATATAATTACATTTAAATGTATCATCATAGAATATATTCAAGGATCATTTTACATTCCTGCTTTGTACAGGTTAATTTGAATTTGCTAATTAAGTTGAATGTTATATTTCTACATTTGTTAGAGTGTATTCGATGACTCACTTAAGAATGGCCCCAGCTGATACCTTCCGGTTCCTCCATCATATTCATGTCAAGGCCATGCTTCCTACTGCCTACTCCAGGCCAATGACTACGTATGGCAGGAAGACTAAGACAGGCTCACTCTGGTGAGATGCAGGACTCATCCTAAGACTTTGACTTGAGGACTCCCCATCAACTTGGCTGAACATTTCTTGAATTGCTCTGCAGTCCAATACTCCTTCTATTCAATGCTCCTTCCTTCCATCTCTCCTTCTGCAGGTGTCAGACTTGCGTTGTGATCTGAATTATCTTCTTGCCTTTGCCCGCCTCCTCCTTCAATAAATTTCTTGTATGTCTAATCCCATCTTGGTGTCTGCTTCTTGGCAGACCCAGAGTAATGCAAATGGTACCAAGAATGGTCCAAAAACTTGGCAAAAAGATGGGGATTTGGGATTGGCTCACTTACCACACAGCAGGTGAAGAACACAATATCCTGGGTGGTGGATGGGGCCTGGGTTGTCCCTGGAACTTGGTGGCAGCCCAGTTGCAGTGGTGCCTTGCAGGTGCCATGACTCAGGCATTTGAAAGACATGATGGGGAGAGTGACAAAGCTTATGAAGACAGTGTAATCAGCTGGTTCAGGCTAGCTTGTATGGAAATGCCCTGCAGAGGGATAATAATGAATTGAGGGCCATTAACTAGCAGATAAGGCTTGTTAATTTGTGAGAACCAAACAGCCTCTGTGGTGGCTTACAAAGAAGCCATTTCTCCTGTGGTGAAAGAACAGAAGACTAAAGATTTTGTCATTAGAGTCCCAGAGCGCCAGAGATGTTTGAAGGCTCAGCAACGTAGGTCTGTAATATTAGGGTCATGATTAAGAAAACGCAGGACCCTGAAATACTGGGGTGGGGGAGGGATATCTGGATGGATGCCTCTGAAGATTTCAGCTCTGTAGATGCCATAAACCTCCATGAACTAGAGCTTGCAAAGGGCCCATCCCTCCCTATTAAGACCTGCTGGAAGATGCTACAGAAGCCTCTCCCCTGCAAGGAAATGGGTGTCTTCCTCAGGAGCTCTCTCTGCCTCCTCTCGTGGGTGCATGTATTAACCATGCTTCCAGCCTCTGTAAATTTGATGCAAATTTAACATCTGCCCTCCATGCATATGCTGGATATGCCTTGTTCTGGACAACCTGATAACCACCTGACTCACCTTGCTTTGACCTCCTGCTTCCCTCATATCCCTCCCCACCCTTGGGAGGAGTCCTTTTCTAATACAAACCAACCAATCCAGAGTCTACACTCCCAACCAGCTCCTCTATCAGGCTCTCACACTCAGGGTACTTTATACCTTCCCTGATCTCTCCAGGGCCAGGTACCAGAAAACTAGGGACAGTCCCTGTACCCCAGAGCCCACTGAAAGTGTTCAAACCAGCCAATTCTAAGCCTGCTTATCATGCTTTGCCTATTCATTCCTGCGGAAACCACAATAAAGGCTCTTGCCCACAGTTCCTCCCTCTCCCTCTGTCTCATTACTGACCCCAGGGCTTCTCTGTGTGCCACTCCCCACCCCAATGCACGACGTGCCCCCTCCTCTTGATAACTGTGAATAATAAACTATCTTTTCACTGGCAATCATCTCCTGATCTGTTGATCTTACTATACCTCAAATTTTCTACTAATACGCTATATTTTAAATCAGTGCCAGGCCAATAACTAAAGTAAATCTCAGCACAACCTAGCTGGAGACATGCTGGGCCTTATAAGAGATGAAGGAGACTTTGCACAAAAGCTGCTGTAAGAATTAGCTTAGCTAATATGTGCCAGCAGAAGCCAGGGAGCATGCCTGGGGTTGGATTTTGAGGTTGTTTGGTCAAGGGCGTTGGAATGTAAAGTTGGATGAGCAAGAATTCATTGACTTAGAGGCACTTTCTCAAGCCTTGGAATTTAACACACTGATAAGGAACCCAGGTGATGGGATAAACTTATTGCTGGGGTGGCTCTTAGAATCCTGGAAAAAATTGATGGGCAGTCCTCAATGGATGGGAAATGCCTGAGTTACTCTGGCAGATGGCAGAGGAGGGAATAAAGAGGCTGAGGTGGACAGCAGTAATGGATATTTCAGGTAAGGCCAGAAGAGCCCTGAGAAGGCACAGAGGACACACCACTCACCAAAGGCATCAATGACTCCCTGGTAGTAGGGGCATCAGTACCGCTAAGAAATGCAGTGGCAGTGCTCCTCTGCAGGCTGGGGCTGGCGGGAGGAGCAGTGGCCATAAAAATGGGTCAATATCATCCATGGGATGATGGGGATCTGGAGCAATAGATGCCAGGTGGTGAATCTGTTGTGATGAGACTTACTTTGGAAATGGGGTACTATTATTAAATGTGGACCAGATGGAATATTTGTGGAACTCCTAGAAACAGAAGAATCTCTGGCTTACAACCTGATAACGGCACAGCTTGATGACCACTCCCTGATGCCTCTTCTATGGACATCCCAGACTTCAAATGTGTCCCTGATAGCCTCTTGGCCAAAGATGGTTCAGATATGGGACACATAAAAGAGACTGAACCTGTAAATATCTCAATAAATCTAGCTATTTCCTGCTGAAACTGCCCAATACCCACTGAAAAAAGGAGCCCATTGAAGGACTATGGCCCATTATATCCATGTGCCTTCAGAAAGGGCTTATTATCCCCGTACGAGGCCTCGTAATGTTCGTTGCAAAGACAAATTGGGATGGTGACCACTTTGTACAAGATTTAAGTGCCATGAGTGAGATCTTACTTCCCTGCTTCTCTGTTGTCTCCAACATCCTATCCTCACTCCCTGAGACTGCTGCTTACTTTACAGTGATAGATCTATGCTCAACATTCTTTACTACGTACATCCTTCCTCCCAGACTCACTGTGTCTATTTGCATTCACTTGGGAAAATCAACAATACACATGGGCATTTGTGCCTAAGGGTTTACAGAAGCATCCTCTTACTTCTTGCAAATATTCAACTATACCTGAATCATTAGGGACATCGAATTTCCCAAGGACTCCACTTTTATACAATATACAGATGATCTTCTGCTTGTTCTCCGGACAGAGTCTTGCAGAATTGATTTTTTCCGCTTGCTGACATTATTAGTGTACAGGGACACACAGTCTCTAAGGATAAATGCCACTTTCACCAGACCCAAGTGCATTTTCTTGGCCATGACATCAAACAAAAATTAAGAGTCTCTTTCCCCTTAAAGACTGGAACTTATTCATGACTTTCCTGGCCAATTACCAAAAGACAACTTAGAGGATTTCTTGGTCCCGTAAGATATTGTAGACATTGGATCCCTAACTTTTCTGGACCAGCTGCTCCTTCCTATAAGCTAATGAAAGCTGACATTCCTGAGCCCTTGCATTACACAGACTCACTAGAGAATGGTTTTTACAACTTAAAAGACTCTCCAATGATCATAAATCTTTCTTTCTATTTGTACACTGAGACAAGTTTTGTGGATTCTAACTTAACAAGAAAATGGACATCAGAGACCCTTTGCTTATTATATCTTCACACTGATTTCATGACAAAAGCCTGCCCTCCTTGTTTGCACACAGTGGCAGCAGCTCAAGGTCAACAGAGGCCCCTGCTGACTTAGTCTTAGGATCTCCACTTAACCCCATGCTCCCTTGTACCATTCAGACCTTCCTTTTGATTGAAAACACAGGGCATTTTTCTGTGTCTAGACTGACTTTCTTTGAAATCCTTTAGTTCTTACCTGCACGTATTTCTATCCATTGCTGAAATGCCCTAAAACCTGCCACTCTTCTTCCTCTCCCAGAGGAGAAAGAAACTCATGACCGCTATGAACTTATCTGGGAGTTTTCCTTGCTTTCATCTGACCTCCTTGAAACTCCTTTAGACAACCTAGATTGTGAATTATTTGTGGATGAGTCCTGTTTAAGGACTGAACAAGGAAGCTATCAAGCTGGATATACAAACAGAAGACTTGTTCAAATCCAACCCTCTCCAAAACAGGAAATCTGCACAAGTTGCCAAAATTGTAGTCCTTACTAAAGGTCTGCCAGTCAGCTAGAGAAAGGAGAGCAAATGTCTGTACACAAATGTTTTTGGAGTGGTTCAAAATTTTGGCAGGCTTTGGAAGAAA